>NC_086283.1:102390298-102690298 GCF_021018805.1 Prinia subflava | reverse complement strand
GAGGAGGAGGGGAGAGAAAGGGATCTTTCTCTGTTTTTTTTCTTAGTTATAAAACAGTTACTATGTTCAATTACAAAACACAGGCAGTGTAATCCAATGGAATTGATGCTAGTTTCCCACATGGTTCCTTCTGCCTAGTTTGTTTCTGAGACAAGAGAGGAGGAGAGGTAGGGAACAAGCTGAGAGAGGGAAGGGCTGCTCGGACAACAGCAACCTCGGGGTGTGCTGAGCTGGGGCAAAGGCCTGGGAAGGACCCCTACATCACAGGGTTAGCAGAGCTGACTGCACTCCAAGAGGTCTGAGATTCTGGAGAGGCAGCTCTCCAGTGAAATACCCTACCAGGTTAATCTTTGCATCACCCTGTGCCTGCTCAGCCCTGGAACTCTTGGTTCATCATCCCATCATACCACAATTATTTAATGCTTAGTGCTTGCTGCAGAGAGGGGACGTATTATTTCTGCAGTTTCTGCTCTGAATTTTTTTGTTCTGAGAGTGTCAAACTGGGGTGAAAACAGGCTGTGGTATCTTTGTTTCACAGCGACTCCTTACCCCACAAACTTTTGCCTCCCCTCCTCAGCCTTTCAAATACATCCCCTCTATGAACACACTTCATAGGACCAATACTTCATACCCCTGTGTAGGTTTGTTTGCTCACAGAAGAGGCTAATCTCCACCAGGTTATGAAATCAGCTCACATGCTTCAGTGGCCTTACCCACTATTGATATCCCGTTCGATCCCTGTTGAGCTGTCTTTGTTGGAGGTAACCCCTTCTCCTACTCCTTCTAAGCTGATTTCTTAAGCCACCTCATTCAAGTCCCACATCCCCATGGTATTTAGATGTAGTAAAAATGACTGGGGGGAAAATAAATGGCAGCCAGCGAGCCCACTAAACTGTCTGACTATTAATGGTCCTGTTAGTTGCAAATTTACTTTACCACAAAGCCCCCAGCATGTAATCCTTAGATGAATGCCTTTGATTGTGAGGGAATATTTACAGCTGACCCTGCCAGCAGTCTGCAAACCTGCAATGGGCCTCCTGTCCCACATTAAATCCGCTGGCATCTGTTCCTGGGTTCTTATCAAACACATGCTCTGTTGGTGCAGTGTTTGGGCTGCAGCGCTCGCGGATACGGTGGGCCTTGAAGAATAAATCCCCGCATTCCTGAGAAATGCTAATTCTTGTGAGCGTTGTCACACAGGGTTACAGTTTGTACCTGTCTCCAGGCATCGCCATCCACTGGGAGGTTTCCAGGAGGCTTTGATCCCTGCTGGCTGCCCCCTTCCCATGGCAGGACCCCAGTCCTGCCTCTGGACCACCCTTCACCACAGACTAAATTCTTCCTTCTTCAAACTCCTGCCATTTTCCTGGACATACCTGAGCAACAGGAATGATTGTTATGATGTTTTTTGTCTCCCTTTGCCCCTGTCCATGTCTTCCATGAGTCCTGGGGTTGCTGCGAGACCCTCCAGCGATCTTGCCCCCCTTTGGCCCCAGCAGGGCTGTGCAGGAGCTCAGGCTGGAGGCCAGAGAGAGCTCTGTGTGCTGTGACGCCTGTTTGCTGTGCCCAGGCGGACAAGTGGAATTCAGCTTGTCATTCCCAGCATGTCTCGTGCTCCGTGAGACGGATCCAGGCTGCTCGGCTGCTTTGTGTCAGACAGAAGGCCCGCTGGTGTGTGGTGGGCATGCTCCATCCACTCTGCAGACAAGGATGCCTTTAAGTCTGTGCCGAGGAATGATGTGTGTTTTCTCTCTTCCTAAACTTTCACGCAAAATTCACAGTATTCCACCCAAGCTGGATGAATGCTGAGCGTGTCTGGGCTTGAACATGGACTTGGAGCCAAGGCCATTGGCAGTGCAGAGGGGTTGTGGGTGGCCAGAGGGATATTTCCTTCTGCTCCCTTTTGAGGTCCTGTTTTGGTGGGATTGGAGAAGCATCTCACAGGTTTGTGATTACTTGATCCTGCAGCTGGGGAACAGTGAGGGCTCAAGAGAGCTTCTGCTTTAAGTCTCCTGCACCCAGCAAATTAAAAATACTAAAACAGGAAGAGTGTGGGACTGCTAGGGTCCAGAGAGGAGTTGGTAGGGCAGCTATTTGATTCAGGGATTGCTTTAGAGTGCATATCCTTATCCAAATGCTTTTTCTCCAGATCTGCAGGGCTGTTTGGCCCAAGTGTGGAGTGGATGTGGTGGTACCACCAGTGAGTGGTGGTACCCAACGCTGCAGCTGGGCTGCACTGCCAGCACAGACTGTAAGAACTAGCACAGTAGGCAGTGGCCCTCCTGCCCACTGAGATGGGTCTGTTGGACTGGGCAGAGCTCTGGCTTTGGGATTAATTCTGGTAATTAGCAGGCAAAAAGTCTTGGAGTTTGGCATTCTGGCAGAATAATGAGTAAGCTGACATCTTCTTTTCTGAAAACTCTCCAGACTAATGCCCAAGCCAGTTGTCTGGAGGCAGGTTGGAAAGGCCTTGGAGCAACATCATCTAGTGGAAGGTGTCCCTGCTCATGGCAGGGGCTTTGGAAACAGATGGATCTTACTTACACTCAAACCCATTCTATTATTCTGTTAATAATTTTCAGCACTCCTAAATCCACTTTAAATCTACCTCAGGCTTTCAAAACTGATCCTGTAAATCTGGATGGTCACCAAACCCATGGAACTCTGAGCATGTCATTCCACTTCCACTGTCTACTGGAAAGAAAACGAGTTTTTTATTAAAACCAATTAATTCATTGCTTGCTTTAGCAAAGCCCTGTAAAAACATAGGGTAGTTCTCACCATTATTGTTAATTTCTACCCAAGCTTTATGGTTGCAGATCTAGGGTAATTGTTTTTTCCTGGGTGGCTGTTGTGTGAGCTCACACAAGTTCTTCATCTATTTCTGGTCCTGATTGCTGATTCAGCTGGTGTTTAGCAGACCCTGTGGCAGTATTTCACTGTGATTCACACACTGAAGAGCAACCGTATTTTAAACCACAAACACAGACTTTACGCACTAGCTTTTGTGTGAAGAAAAAGGGTGACAAACAGCTTGAGGACAGGAATAAGCTGCACAAGATGTGGCTGTGTATCACCAAGGTCAGTGTCATTTGCTCTCCAGAACCTTGTTCTTCCCTTACCCTCCCCTTTGAACCATTTGTCTTCTCCAATCCATGCAGAGAGTAGAGATGGGATCTGCCTGAGATAGGGGAAAGCCTCAAGTCACCCTTGGAAATACAGAGAGTCTCCTGCTTTTCTCAGAAATTGGCTTTATACACCAACAGTATTACTAATTTCAGTCTTTACCACGTTGCACATTTTACTTTGACAGCTCATCGGTTATCCCATCCCTGAATCCATTCTTATTACTCAATGTCTCAATGAAAAGGACACCTACCACATCTGTTTGCAGTCTGCAATGGGATGATGGGATGCTGGTCCTCAGCAGGCGCTGCTTCACCTTCTGGCCATTTATTACTAACTGCCTAACTTCTCCCATTTATCGTGTTTATTGCATGTGTGAAGCTTATTAGGAAGAGTCAAAGGCTTTGTAATTAATTAGCAAGAGTTTGAAGCATTTCTTAGTGCCTTGAACTTCTGTTCCTCTCTGTAATGTACAGATGCTGCTGACATTCATCCCAGGACCTCCAAGTCCAAGACGAGACAGGCAGAAGGATTGCAGTGAGGGCAGGGGAAAAACAAAAGGGCTTTTCCTGTACAGGTGAGGTACACCCTGGGCTGCACCACCAGCAGGGTGACAGGCAGGTCAGGGTGGGGCATTCCCCTGTGCCAGGTGAGACCCCACCTGCAGAGCTGCTCCAGCCCTGCCTCCAGCAGCACAAGGACGTGGAGCTGCTGCAGCCAGGGCAGAGGAGGGCACGGAGCTGCTGCCAGGGCTGGAGCCCCTCTGCTCTGCAGCCAGCCTGGCACACCTGGGGCTCTGCCCTGCACAAGAGAAGGCTCCAGGGAGAGCTGCCAGCCCTGCCAGGGCCTCCAGGGGCTCCAGGAGAGCTGCACAGGCACTGGGGACAAGGCCTGCAGGGACAGGACACCGAGAATGGCTTTAAACTTAAAGAGGGGAGGTTCAGATTGAGTATTAGGAAGAAGGTATTTATTGCAAGAGTGGGCAGGCCCTGGCACAGGGTGCCCAGAGCAGCTGTGGCTGCCCCTGCATCCCTGGCAGTGCCCAAGGTCAGGCTGGAGCAACTTGATCTAGTGGAAGGCGACCCTGCCCATGGCAAGGGGGGTAAAATGAGAGGATTTTTAAGGTCCATTCCAACCCAAATCATTCTAGGATCCCATTCTATGATATAATTTACAGAGCAAGGGCAGCATCTTCTAAGCAGAGGCCTCTGGGCAGGTAGGACTGCAGGGGAGCAGTAGCAGCTCTCGTTCCCAGTCTGGAATACGGGTGCAGCACCCATCCCACTGCTCAGCTCCCTGAAGGGAACTCTCCTTGAGCAACTCCTCGTGCCTCCCCCTCCGCGCCCGTGCAGGACGCAGGTTTAGCACCTGGTGAGTCACAGAACAGAGGGGTGGGGGCAGCTGGGGGTGTGCTGCCTCGGGGCCCCGCCACAGCCCTGCCCGGCGGTCCCCATCCATCATATGACCTTCGCAAGGACCGCATGTGACCGGCCGGGAAGGACCGGGCGGAGCGCAGGGGCTGGAGAGGGGGAGGGCGGCACGGCTAGAGAGGATTAATGAATTGGCCCGATTGGGAAAGCTTTGAAAGAGGGGACTTGTATCAGAGCTGTTGCAACAGCAAGGAGGGAAATAGCTGGATGAGTGGAAGACAGGCATGGAGCGAGCTAGGGGGGATGGATGACCTCAGAGGTGACATTTGGAATTAAAGCAGTTTGCGTCTGGTGGAGAGGAACACACTGCAATCGTCACAGCTGGAGGGATCAGAAACTTAGGAAGAATCTCTGACCATACGAATAGCAAGGAATGACCGCGAAAGCCATGCACTGAGATGAAAAATTAAGATACTGCAAAGATTGCTCTGGCCATGAAGTTTAGATGTTCAGGGCTGTTGCTTCTTGCTGAGCTGTGAACAGAAAGCTGTCTGCTGGCTGAAACTTTGGCACAGGTTGTGTTAATACGCATCATCCACGCTCACCCCCCAGCTCTGAGCAGAGCTCTGCAAAGCCAGGTCCTGTCTGTGAGGATGCTCCTGTCCCAGGTCCCTGCACGCTTTGTCTGCCAGCAGGGAGGTGGAGAAGCCCCTGGAAGAGAAAAGGGAGTTTGTTTGTGGTTTATCAGCTGATCCAGAGGAGCCCTTGAGCAGGGTAGCTGCAAAAACAGCCGCCAGAGTTATAGAATCATGGAATCATGTAAGGGTGGAAAATATCTCTAAGGTGATTGAGTCCAACTGCCAACCCAGCACAGCCACATTTATAATCACAACTGTAACAAAGGAGAGGAGGAGGATTCTTTGATCCATTTTGTTTAGGAGATGCAGTGCAACAAAGGGAGTTTGAGGCTCTGTTTCACAGCACAGGGCACACTCAACTTTAGAAATGTTGACAGGATTCACAGATCAAGAGAAGCTGAGGCTGGGAAGGGCCAGTGGAGGCTTCCCAGAGCAACCCCCCTGCAGCTCAAGGCAGAGTCAGCCAGAGCTGGTTGCCCTGGATATTGTCTCTGGCCCACCTGCTTCAGGGTTCAACCATTTTCTTTTGTTTAAACACAATTCCCCATGGCTCAATTTGTGACTAAATTGTGGGCAATATCCCCGATTCCAGGGATAATTTAGGTTTCATTAATCAAAAGCACATTTAAAGCAGTGCCTCTTGGTTATGAGTTAGACAGGTTAGGGCACACACAACCCCAGGATTTAATTTATCCCAGAAAGTGTTTGTGACTAGGCACTTACACGGTGCCTTCACTCCCTCATCACAGAGATGGTCCATGCCTGGCCATTACAGCGAGGAACGAGCAGTCATAGACCTCCAATCTGCGTAAATGGCTTTGCTGTCAAAAACTGCACTGAATAAACACAAACTCCAGCTACAAGGTTATTTAATCACACAGGAGGTTTGTTTTACCAGTGATTCCCTCCTAGCTGGGTGTGTAGGGGGTGGATGAACCCGAGCTCTGGACAACGTGCCAAAGAAGCTGAGTATTAAGACAACATCACCAATTGCTGGGGTTTGTTTTCTCCTTTTTGTTTTGACTATGATCGTGGCAGGCAGGTCACCAGCAGTGTGCAGAAGGTGCTGTGGCTGCTGCGTCACGCCTCAGCAGCGGCGATGGCGGGGACAGATACTCGGCTCTCCTGACGCTGAGCTCCCCTGCTCTTTCCTCACCCTTGCTCTGGGTACACACACACAAACAACAAGAATTATTTAAATAGGATGTGCAGGTACTGTCGCCTTGTAAAGAACTGTCTGTGTTTCAGGAGAGCTCACAGGGAATCAAAAGTGTTTTGGTTGTTCATGTTTTAGATGGTACACTTAGGATGAGTTATATATGTACATGTATGGGCAGATATACACACATAAATATATGCATATAAATAACTAGTATGCTTAAGTAAGGATATCCTGGCTCCCGATGGAAGCATCTCTTCTTGAAAGTCACAGGGTGGAATGTGTAACATAACTGAGCTCTCCAAATGACCAAGACAGAATTACTGATGCAGAGCAAATCTCTGATGAAGGTTAGTCCATCTTTTGGAGGCACATTTGCCCCTTTTCCATGGAGTGACAGGACACAGGGAACAGCTTCCCACTGCCAGAGAGCAGGGATATAATGGATATTGAGAAGGAATTCTTCCCCGTGAGGGTGGGCAGGCCCTGGCACAGGGTGCCCAGAGCAGCTGTAGCTGCCCCTGCATCCCTGGCAGTGCCCAAGGCCAGGCTGGACAGGGCTGGGAGCAGTCTGGGACAGTGTGAGGTGTCCCTGCCATGGCAGGGGGTGGAACTGGATGAGCCTTCCAGCCTTGGAAAGCTCACAGAATTACAGAATCAAAGAAAATCACAGAATTCCATGATTCTGTGACTCTATGATCTTGCTCCTGTGACTCACTGCCTGGGTCAGTAGATTTTAAGATGCTTGTGGAGAGCCCTTCAGCTGGAGAACTTGCCTACCATGTGTCCCAGTGCCGCTGTTTTGCTGACTGTGGAAGGAAAAGGCAAACAGTTGTACTGGCACCTCAAAGTGAGGTGAGTTGTGGGGGTGAGTTGTGCCTCTGGAGGAGCCATGCATCTGGAACAAGGAGGGCAGGAGACTGCTGTAGCCTGGTCAGGAGAGAGGGTTTCATACAAAGAAGGTACAGGCAGCTGTCTGATAGTTGGAAAGCCTCAGTTGTTTGCAGCATTCAAGCTGGTTTCAATTTAAAATGTCTTTGTCTTCAAGCTTTTCTGCTTAAACATTAGGACAAGGAACCATTTGTGTGCAATTTCATGAATGACAGTTTAATATCCCCACATAACCCTTGGACTCCAAAAGCTGGGTCTCTAAGAGAAATGCCAAGATATCTACAAAAAGATTTGAGGAATTGGCTTCCATTCTTGTGCAAAGAACAGGTCAGGCCCTCTCCTGTAGCAGAGCAGATAGAGGGTGTGTTTCAGTGAGCCGGAGTTAATCTTGGTCAGTCAGCCCCAGAGTTTCTGTGTGTCACAGGGGGTTTAGCACAGCCCCTCTGTTAGAAGTGACTGTCCCAAGCCACCACGTGTGTGCTTGAGCTGAGTGTCAGGCTGGAAGGTGAGCAGGAAGGTCTCCTGGCTGGAAATGAACTCCATGTGGTTTTAGAGCTGCCACAAAGACAGAACCCCGGACAGTGAAAATGTAACTCCAGCCAGTCTGGGAGCTCCCCTGTCCCCCTGGTCAGCAGGGATGAGGACTGTCAGGGACATTGGCTCATTGTCACATTTGGCTCCCAGTAGCACTGATAAGGCTGCTTGTTTACTTACAGCTAAAGACACAAAAGGACTTATGTGAGGCAACACTCCTGCACCAGAACACTCCCCACTGCCCACTGGGCCTCTCCACAGCAGGACAAGGGGTGCAGCCCCACTCCAGCCCCAGGAGCACAGCCAGAGGAGAGAATCATAGGAGCAGTGGATGGTTTGGGTTGGAAGGGACTCGAAAGTTTCACCCCCTGCCATGGGCAGGGACACCTTCCACTGTCCCAGGCTGCTCCCAGCCCTGTCCAGCCTGGCCTTGGGCACTGCCAGAGATGCAGGGGCAGCCACAGCTGCTCTGGGCACCCTGTGCCAGGGCCTGCCCACCCTCCCAGCCAGCAATTCCTGCCCAATCTCCCTGCCCTTTGGGTGGGGGAAGCCATTCCCCCTTGTCCTGTCCTTCCAGCCTGTGCCCCAATCTCTCTCCAGCTCTCCTGGAGCCCCTTTAGACGGCTCTGCCAGGAGTCTTCTCTTGTGCAGGTGAACACCCCCAGCTCTCCCAGCCTGGCTCTAGAGCAGAGGAGCTGGCAGAAACCTCTGCTGCCACTGTAACCAACCCTTCACAGGAGGATGTTCTCAGCAGGGGCTCCCAGAGCACAAAGCTCTGCTCAGGTCCAGGCACAGCTGGGTGTTTGCTGTCCGTACTTGCAGGGACAGCAACATCTCCGTGGGTGTGCACAGCACAGGCACTGGGCTGGGGATGGGCAGGGATGGCAGCAGCGGAGTCTGAGGTGAAGTCCTCTAGATTTGAGGTGCCAGTGCAATGAGCAGGCAGCTCCTTCCAACACAGGAGTTTTCAACAATACAGTTTTAGACTTACCTGCCTGAATTTTCTGCTTGGGATCCAAAAGCTCTCTTGGGGTCAGCTCACACAACCTCAGTATCCCAGGCAGGTGGTGCGGTGGGGGAATAGCACGGTGAAATCCCAACCAGGGCACAAGCTCAGCTGCCTCAGCCCTGACCCCAGCACCAGGTATGTGCTAGGCTGCCCATGAGAGCTCTTCAGCTCCGAACAAAGCTGAAAACATGCATCTCAGGGAAGGGGCACGGCCCTGAGGCTGCCAGAGCTCCAGGAGTGTTCAGACAATGCTCCCAGGGATGCACAGGGTGGGATTGTTGGGGTGCCTGTGTAGCTGGACTCCGTGACCCTGGTGAGCCTTTTCCAGCTCAGGATATTCTGTGATTCTGTGCTAACCTTCCACCACTGCAACCCTCAGCAGCTGAGCAAAGCAGTTCCACCTGCAGGGAGAAAGGAAATGTATTTATTTTGGGTTTGATTGATGAACACAGGTGATAATCCCCATCATGTGTCAAGTACTTGTGTTTCACACCTCTCCCCCAGCTTTCCTTGAACGTCTCCTTGCCTTTGTGCTCTGCTGCCAAGAAGCAGCTGTGTGTAAAGGTGCTTCCCATGGAAACTCCGGGTTCCTGGCCCAGGAGAAAACAGAGGAAGGTGCAGAGGGAAGGGCAGGAAGGATGAAGAAGAGTTGCATTCAGGTTCGGAGAGGGGATTCCCACAGTATGGAGACAAAGGCTCTGGAAATGTCTGAGGACCTCAGGTTTAGCCAGTTTTAATTTATTGTACCTGGAAAATTAGTGCTATATACTGTTCCCCACAGAAGCTGTGGCTGCCTCTGCTTCCCTGGCAGTGCCCAAGGCCAGGCTGGATGGAGCTTGGAGCAGCCTGGGACAGTGGAAGGTGTCCCTGCCCATGGCAGGGAGTGGAATGAGATGATCTTTAGGGCTCCTTCCAAACCAGTCTGTGATTCTGTGATAAAGAGAAGAAATAATATTTGTCCACATCCCAGCATATTTCAGTCTTTGAGAACTGTGCTTGAAAGTTGCCTGGAGACTTTGCAGAGAGCTTCACCAAAACCAAGGAAAAGACACACTTTAAGGCAGGTAAAGGGAGAGCTGCAGTAGCAACTAGAGGTCCTACGGTTTTTAACCACATAAATATTTGTGATAGCTCAAATATTTTCCTTTTCCCATCTCGGTGAAATCCTAGCTGCGGATCTTTGGGGCTTTTTAGCCCTGCACAAGAGATCCAAAAACAACCCCCTGTTCATAGCATTTACACGGGCAGCAAGCTCTTCCTCTGCTTATTTCCAAACTCAGAGTTAAACCCAGACTCTCATGCTGGGGAGGTGCCTGCACAACAGATTACTGCCCCCTCAGGAATATGTCTCTTCGTTTTTTGCCCCATTCTGTCAATTTTTCTCAAGGAGACTTTTGCTGCACCATTTTCAGGAAATAT
This sequence comes from Prinia subflava, assembly GCF_021018805.1. Taxonomy (NCBI): domain Eukaryota; kingdom Metazoa; phylum Chordata; class Aves; order Passeriformes; family Cisticolidae; genus Prinia; species Prinia subflava. Next base: position 102,680,152 of record NC_086283.1, on the reverse strand, counting down.
TTTGCTTTTATTGAGCTGCTTCCCCAGCAGTTCTGGTCGCAAATGCTGCCTCAAATGGGAAAGAAAAGTCTTTTATTTTGACGAGTCAGCCTGTGATTATTTTGAAATGGTGCAGTAAATACCAGTTGAGGTTTATAAATATGAATTCGAACGAGTCGCTTCGTTCTGGTGTCCTGGACAGCTCTGTGAGCCATGTGCTGCTCTATTCCCGTCCTCAGCTGCCATCTAATGGTGAACACGGTGGTGGCTGCTGGGATGAGAGTTAGACCCGATTATCTTAAAGGTCTTTTCCAAACATAACAGTTCTGTGCTCTCAGGTAGGGGTCGGGTTCTGCTCCCTGAGAACAAGAGACAGGATAAGAGGAAACGCCCTCAGGGTATGCCAGGGGAGGTTCAGGTTGGACATCAGGAGGAATTCCCTCAGGGAAAGGACTTGGAAGGCGCTGCCCAGGCAGGTGTTAGAGCCTCCATTCCTGGAGGTGTCCAAGGAACACCTGGACATGGCAGTGGGTGCTCTGGGCTGGTGACAATGTGGGATCAGGCACAGCTTGGACTCGCTGATCTCGAAGTCTTGTCCAACCTGAATGACCCCGACTGAGTGAATCACAGAACCACAGAATATCCTGAGCGGGAAATACTCACAAGGACCACTGAGTCCAGCTTCTCAACAACCCCACCCTGTGCATCCCTGCCCAAACTCTCCTGGAGCTGTGGCAGCCTCGGGCTGTGCCCATTCCCTGGGGAGCCTGGGCAGTGCCAGCACCTCTGGGGGAAGAGCCTTTCCTGAAATCCCACCAGAAACTCCCTGGCACAGCTCCAGCTGCTCCCTGGGTGCTGTCCCTGTCACCAGAGAGAAGAGATCAATGCCTGACGTTCCTCTTCCCTCACGAGGAGGTTTTAACTACAACGAATCTCCCCTTCCTCCAGCTGAACAGTCCAAGTGCCGCCCGCTGTCGCTCACACAGTTCCCCTCAAGGCCCTTCACCATTTCCGTAGGCCATCCTTTTGGCGCTAACAGCTTAATATCTTTCTTGTATTGCAGTGACCAACACTGCTCACAGCGTTCAAGGTGAGGCCACCTCGATGGGGGCAATCCCCTCCCTTGGGCGGCTGGTGGTTCTGTGCCAAATGCACGCTGATTTCCTCACTACAACCATCTGCCCTACGCGCTGAGGGTGAATACCGCGGTGTCTTTGCTCACAGTAGTGTGAACAGCGCGGTTTCTTTCCTCACAGCACGCTTTATTCCCAGCGAGGGAACCGCTCCGCGCACACTCCGCCCTCACGGAAAGGCGCCGCCGCCATCTTGGGGGCGGAGCGGTGGCGGGGCCGGCCCCGCCCGAGATCTCGCGAGACGCGCGCGCGCTGGCGGCGCGCCCCGCCCTTCCCCTTCCTCTGCGGCCGCCGCCCCGAGGTGAGGAGCCATGGCGGGCCCGCTCCGCGCCATCCGCCGACATCCACCCCCTTACCGCCCCATCCCCGCCCGCACCGGCGTCCCGGACAGCGGGATCGCTGCGGCATGCCCCTCGCCCGCGGTATTCCCCGGGATGGCGCGCGGGAGGGCGGGCGCGGATGCGGGGAAGAGGCAGGCAGGCCTGAGAAAAATCATGGCTGCGATGATGACTTTCTTAGGACACCTTTGGATGTAACTGTGAAAAGAACACTAATTCCTGAGCAGCTGCGGCGGTAAGGGGAGCAGTCCAGGTCCTGCGTGCCAGTGTTGAAAGTGTAATGTGTTTTAATTGGTGTTTTTCAGCTGAGCTCTCAAGATGGTGCGCTACTCCCTGGATCCGGAGAACCCCACGAAATGTGAGTTGCTGTTTTAGGAGAGTTCGTGTGGGATTTCACGGAAGCCAGTGAGGTTTGGATTCTAAAACTTGGTCTTTTTTCTCTCTTGTAGCATGCAAGTCACGGGGATCTAACCTGCGTGTGCACTTTAAGGTGAGGAGCGTGTGATGAGTAGGAATTGCCAATTCACTTGTTGTTTTATTTGGATTTTTTTTTAGCTTTTGTTGTTATTTTTAAAAGAAGCCCAGACGGGCTAGGAATAAAAGAGATTGTGAGGATAATCTCCTTCCACTCTCTTCTCTGGACAGGGAGTGAGCTCAGCCTGGCCCTGGCCACTGCCAGGGATGCAGGGGCAGCCCCAGCTGCTCTGGGCACCCTGTGCCAGGGCCTGCCCACCCTCCCAGGCAGCAATTCCTTCCCAATATCCCAGCTAACTCCTCTTTTTGAGGAATTGTCTTTCACTCTTTAGTCGTTAAAAGAATGCTGCTTGTAATGGTCTCCATTCACAAAAAGTACGAGTCCGGATTCTAAAATTGTCCCTGTCTGGTTCAGGTAACAAACCAGAGCAGCAAAATGGAGTGAATTTGTATAACTTCTCCTGCTGTCGTTTGTTGTGTGGTGTTTGGCAGAAGGACTTCAATTCCTCTGGAAAAGGCTTAGGTACAGAAAAGAATTCAGAAGTGTTATTTAGTCACAAAACCAGAACTTAGCAGACCATTTCCTGCTTAGTGTAATACAAAGTTTTCACTTTGGTTCACTCTTTTAATTACGAACAGGTAGGATTATAGTTTGAGCTGGCTTGCACAATTAGTAAATGCTGTTTAGAAGACAAATCTTCTATCCTTCATTTTTATTTCTAAGCTCTTTCTTTTATAATTCCTTTAGGGAAAATAACATTGTTAACAATCATCCCAGTGTTTCTTCGTAAGTTCCTGTAAGGTGCTATATTTGACTATATTTGAGTTATATTGCTGTATTGCTGTATTTGAGTTTTAGTAAGAATTTACCCACCTTTGCTTTTTTAGATGAGTGGCCAAAGAGGAAGTATGGAAAGTATAAGTACTTTAAAGACAGTTTTATTAAGAGTTACAAATTTTCTTGTGGGATTTAGCCAGTAGGTTAAAAAGTATAAAAAAGGGCTTGAGCCACAAATTTAGTGGTGGAAGTCATACCAAAGGTTAGAAAAGTGGGTGAAAAGAAAGTGTTAATTACTTTTAATTCTTTGACGTGGCTCTTTCTTGGTGCTTCCTTGGTGGCCCAAAGAGCTGCCTGCGGGGAGGACAGGGATGTTTGTGCAGGTGCTGTCTCTGGGAGAGGTTTGATGAGAGGGTGTTTTCTTTGTTGGCAGAACACCCGAGAGACGGCGCAGGCCATCAAGGGCATGCACATCCGCAAGGCCACCAAGTACCTGAAGGATGTCACCCTCAAGAAGCAGTGTGTCCCCTTCCGGCGCTACAACGGCGGCGTGGGCAGGTGCGCCCAGGTGAGCCCCAGGAGCTGTTGTGGTTGTGGGCTGTCAGTGCTGGGGGTAAACTTGCATTAAAGCACAGAATCACGGGTGCTGTGGGTTGGAAGGGACCCCAGAGCAGGGACACCTTCCAGCAGACCAGGCTGCTCAACAGGGAGAGAAGAGAGGCTGTTAACTCCAGGACATGCATCTGCTTGGAGCATCTGCACCTAGCTGGCAGCATCAAGTCGAGGGATTAAATTTTGTTGGGACTGGTGCACAGCAAAATACAATAGATTATAAGCCGTTGTAGTTCATAAAATATGGGGTCCTCAGCACAGGAAGGACATCGATCTGTTGGAGCCAGGGCAGAGGAGGGCACGGAGCTGCTGCCAGGGCTGGAGCCCCTCTGCTCTGCAGCCAGCCTGGCACACCTGGGGCTCTGCCCTGCACAAGAGAAGGCTCCAGGGAGAGCTGCCAGCCCTGCCAGGGCCTCCAGGGGCTCCAGGAGAGCTGCACAGGCACTGGGGACAAGGCCTGCAGGGACAGCACCCAGGGAATGGCTGCCAGGGAATGCCAGAGGGCAGCGCCAGCAGTGAATGAACTTGAGGGTCTCCTCCAGCCCAGAGCATTCTGTGATAATGGCAAGTTAAAGGTGTATAAAAGGTGACTTAAATGGAGTTGTACCAGACCAAAAGCAGGACTGACTGTTGCTGTCCTGTTGCAGGCCAAGCAGTGGGGCTGGACACAGGGCCGCTGGCCCAAGAAGAGCGCAGAGTTCTTGCTGCACATGCTGAAGAATGCAGAGAGCAACGCTGAGCTCAAGGTGGGTGTTAGTGAGCACAAAGTGCTGCTGTCCCCTGGCCTGGGTGTCACTGACCTGCACAGCTACTTGCCACCTGTTTAACTGAATTGTATGGAGGGTTTGGTGTGGCTCCTTGTTTAAAGCAGGCTATGTATGTGCTTCAAATCAAAACATCAGCAACAATTTTCTACAGGGAAAAAACTAAATGAGTTTTTTTCCCACAAAAGGGCTGTTCAGATCTCTCTGAATCTGCCAAACTGAAGTCTGCAGACTCTTGGACAGTGTCTGTCTTTGTTATAGTGCTTAATCTGGTGGTTTTGTTTGCTGTGTTGGAGTAATTAGTGACACCTTTGAGTAAGCATAGACAGAGAGCCATCAGCACAATTTTAAATTATTTCTGATGTGCGAGGGGTGGTGGTTGTGATTTTAAATGGTGCTTGCTTTGTTAAGTCCTCACCTCCACAGAGTCACAGAATCACAGAATAATGAGGTTGGAAGAGACCTCTAAGATCATCAAGTCCAACCTATGCCTTAACACCTCAACTAGACTATAGCACTAAGTGCCATGTCCAGTCTTTTTTTAAACACATCCAGAGATGGTGACTCCACCACCTCCCTGGGAAGACAATTCCAGTGTTTTATTATTCTTTCAGTGAAAATTTTTTTCCTAATATCTAACCTATACCTTCCCTGACATAGCTTGAGACTGTGTCCCAGTGTCCATGACACTGCCAAGCTTGTCTGTGTCAGTGGTGAATCCTTGGAAAACCCTCAGTGCCACGACACCAAGCCTGGCTGTCCCATTGACCAGCTGTGGTGTCTGGGGTGATTTTGCTCCCCAGTTTTGCTGCATTGTGCATTATTTAAAGGTGAGAGAGGTGACAGGAGCTGTTCCCTGCAGGGTCTGGATGTGGACTCCCTGGTGATCGAGCACATCCAGGTGAACAAGGCGCCCAAGATGCGCCGGCGCACGTACCGGGCCCACGGCAGGATCAACCCCTACATGAGCTCCCCGTGCCACATCGAGATGATCCTCACCGAGAAGGAGCAGATCGTGCCCAAGCCAGAGGAGGAAGTTGCCCAGAAGAAAAAGGTACCAGGAGTTGTGTGCTGTGTTACTGTAACGCTGTTTGGACAGCCGAGGGTCTGGCAGAGAGAGGGGTTGCTGTGATGACTATCTTAGGACACCTTTGGAATGCCCGTGAAAAAAACCCAAGTTCTTTCTGAGCAACCCCGATCTTTAATTTTCAACACAATTATTGAGCACATGAGAGTGCTGAGAACAATTTTTTAATTGCACAGAGGGTTTGTTATTTTCTCCCTCAAAGCAGCTACAGCATTCCCAGGCTCTGTGAGTGAGCCCTGGGTGGGTGTAATAAAATAAGTTTAATTTAGAGCCTGCAAGCAGTGTAGTGATTGTAGGGATTCCTGTTCGTGTGCAGCTGTGATGAATGTATAATTTGTGAGGGAATTCCTAACAGTTCTCAGCACTCCTGAAAGATAACTTTGAGTTGTTTTGGTTCAGGATGTTTTGGGAAATCTTATTTCACCATTTTCTTCTTTCTTTCTTTGTTTCCCAGATCTCTCAGAAGAAGCTGAAGAAGCAAAAGCTTATGGCTCGGGAGTAAATCTGCATGGGCAGATGTACATAAATAAAATTTTAAAGTTTGGATTGGTTGTGTTTGCTCTGCAACAAGTTCTGACCTGGGGCAGGGCATTGCTGTGGGACAGGGGCAGTGAATATCACAGAGCCACGGAGAGGTTTGGCTGGGAGGGGATTTTTAAAGACATCCAGGGCCACCTTCCACTGTCCCAGGCTGCTCCAGCCCTGTCCAGCCTGGCCTTGGGCACTGCCAGGGATGCAGGGGCAGCCCCAGCTGCTCTGGGCACCCTGTGCCAGGGCCTGCCCACCCTCCCAGACAGCAATTCCTGCCCAATACCGGACCCTCAAGCCGGGCTGCTGGAGCCGTCCCAGACCCGGGATAACCGGGAATGCCGTCCCTGTCCCCGCGGGGCCATCCCAGACCCGGGATAACCGGGAATGCCGTCCCTGTGCCCGCGGGGCCGTCCCAGACCCGGGATAACCGGGAATGCCGTCCCTGTCCCCGCGGGGCCATCCCAGACCCGGGATAACCGGGAATGCCGTCCCTGTCCCCGCGGGGCCATCCCAGACCCGGGATAACCGGGAATGCCGTCCCTGTGCCCGCGGGGCCGTCCCAGACCCGGGATAACCGGGAATGCCGTCCCTGTCCCCGCGGGGCCATCCCAGACCCGGGATAACCGGGAATGCCGTCCCTGTCCCCGCGGGGCCATCCCAGACCCGGGATAGCCGGGAATGCCGTCCCTGTCCCCGGGGCCATCCGGGATAACCGGGAATGCCGTCCCTGTCCCCGCGGGGCCATCCCAGACCCGGGATAGCCGGGAATGCCGTCCCTGTCCCCGGGGCCATCCGGGATAACCGGGAATGCCGTCCCTGTCCCCGCGGGGCCATCCCAGACCCGGGATAACCGGGAATGCCGTCCCTGTCCCCGGGGCCATCCCAGACCCGGGATAACCGGGAATGCCGTCCCTGTCCCCGGGGCCATCCCAGACCCGGGATAACCGGGAATGCCGTCCCTGTCCCCGCGGGGCCATCCCAGACCCGGGATAACCGGGAATGCCGTCCCTGTCCCCGCGGAGGGGGCGGTGCCTGGCGCGTCACGTGGTGCGCGCTGCCGCCTGCCATTGGCCGGAAGCGCCGCCCCGGAAGCGCGGGGCCGTTCCGGTGCGGGCGCAGGTGAGTGCGGAGCGCTGGGAGCGGGGAATGGCCCCTTCCCCACATCCCACCCGCCCTGCCCCTCGCATCCCACCCGCCCTGCCGCTCACATCCCACCCGCCCTGCCCCTCGCATCCCACCCGCCCTGCCCCTCGCATCCCACCCGCCCTGCCGCTCACATCCCACCCGCCCTGCCCCCCGCATCCCACCCGCCCTGCCCCTCGCATCCCACCCGCCCTGCCCCTCGCATCCCACCCACCCTGCCCCTCACATCCCACCCACCCTGCCCCTCGCATCCCACCCACCCTGCCCCTCACATCCCACCCACCCTGCCCCTCGCATCCCACCCGCCCTGCCGCTCACATCCCACCCGCCCTGCCCCGAGCGTGCCCCGGGGCTGCCGGGCTGCACCGGCCCCAACCGCCCTCGGACAGCGGAGCGGCAACGCCTGACATTAGCCAGCCGCCTTAGGCTGGCTCGTTTCTTATGAAAATCGCGGAAAACCCGGCGGTTCTGCGCCTGTAGCGTTCTCGGGCGCTGGGGACAAGGCCGTGCCGTGCCGAGGTTTGCGGGTCGGTGCCGTGGGGCCCCGGGGGCACAGCGGATTCCTGCCGGGGGCAGTCCGGCCGCCCCCGCTCGCCCTCCTTCCCTTCCTTGTGCTTTTCTCCCCTAACCAGGTACCGGAGCAGCAGCGAGGGGATCCAGCAGGACGGTGTTTCACCCCGATCCCGGGATCGCCGCTGAGGCAGGAGCAGGTACGGGTGGGTGATTTTGGGTCAGGGGTCTTGAGACGAGGCGGCTGCGGAGGCAGCACAGCAGGGGCTGGCTGTGAGAGGGGGACGGAGGGACAGCTCCCAGGGAATGCCAGAGGGCAGCGCCAGCTGGGAGATTGGGCAGCAATTGCTGGCTGTGAGGGTGGGCAGGCCCTGGCACAGGGTGCCCAGAGCAGCTGGGGCTGCCCCTGCATCCCTGGCAGTGCCCAGGGCCAGGCTGGACAGGGCTGGGAGCAGCCTGGCACAGTGCAAGGTGTCCCTGCACATGGGAGGAAACAGTTTTGAAGCTCTCTTCCTAGCCAGATAATTCCATAATTCAGTAATGATTCTGCAGCTTGAGGTGTTCCCTCCAGCTACTTTCTTCAGCTGCTGGATGAATCCACATTTTCCTGGAAATTCAATATTTAGGAAGTTCTGGCGGAGACAGTATCTCAAATATTTTTTTAAAATAAGTTTAAGGGATTAACTCATTTGCGTTGTCTCAATATAAGATTCCTCTCAGACTTCAGGGAGTAGATTTAAACTGTATTTGAAGCAGCCAGACCACAACCTGGAAGTAGTCAGCTAGAAACTGATACTCTGTTTTTCCACGGGACTAAAAATCCTCAGGATACCTTAAAACAAACAAAAAAACCCCACCTGGTCCCTAGTGATATATGCACATCTGCTTCTTCATTCTCCATTGTGGAAAGCTTTGGGTTGCTTCTTGCTGTGAGAATTGAGATGTCATCAGCCTAGAGAGGGGGGCTGTGAAGGACAAAGTTGTGTGGCAGCAGAGTATGTGTAATATTTTGTTTGTCAGCACTGGCAGGGACAGGTCTAACCCTACTCAACTCCTTCCTCTCCCAGCTCGCCCTCTCTGCCTCCTTGCTTTGCTTTTCTGCTTTGCTTTTCTGCTTTGCTTTTCTGCTTCGCTTTTCTGCTTTGCTTTTCTTTTAGCACAGACACCAAGGTGCAAATTTTGAAAACCTGTGAGGTTTGGGAGAGGGCATGGCTCATTTTCTAATAGTTAATTGCATGGAGTTGCTGTGGGATCAAGTGAGGGCAGGAGGAAGAAAGTAACCCATATTCTAATTCTCTCAAACCCTGACTGGATTTTTTTCCCCTTTCCCACTGTCCTGCCCTTCGGTGGTAGCAACCCATTGGATGGATTGGCCTCCTGCTGTCTAATTATTCTCCTTAAATAAAAACGGATTGAGCAAAACAAAACCTTTGGACTCTCAGTGTAGCAGAAACTGGGCTAATATTGCCAGCTTGCTGCTCAAACTGTTTTTGTGTGTTTTAACCAAAATTCCTTATTCCCTGATTTTCTTTTTCTCAGTTGAATCTGCACGGCTGATGAATTAATAGCAAATTGGTGTGGGGTTTTTTTTGTTAAAACGGCAAGAATGTCCCTTTGTTGGAGGCTTCATAACACTGGAACACACAGCATTTTTGAAACTCCAGCAGCTAATTTACAATTACAGAACAATCTACACTTAAACACCAAACATGTTTTTTATTTACTGTGTGTAATAAACGCCAATCACTCGCTTTGGGGATTTTTGGAAATTTAATAAAAATAAAAATGGTTATATAAAAAAATAGTAATACAAATACAATAATAAAGGTTAAACAATTTAGAGTAGGACAATTTATGAGACAGTAAGAGCAAAGAGTACAGCCCGTGCTGGGTCCCCTCTCCCTAGACAAAAGTCAGCAGGAGAAGGACCCCGTTATAGTAGAATTCTCCTCTTAAGAGGAGTCACTTCATGATTATGCATATTTTATTTAAAACAAAACAAGTTATCTGGTCCTTGTCAAGAATCCTCTGCTAATCCCCCCAGGCACCTTTGAGTCTGGATTCAATGTGAAGTGGTGGTCTCTGTTGATCAGGAGGACATAAATCTCCCTTTCTCTGGAAAATTTAGGGGTTTCTGTAATTGTTATCTCTGTGCGAAGAATTTCCTGGTTATCTTCTCTTTCTCTTGAGCTAAAAAGAATATCTCACACACATAGTTTTTATTTTTGATTACTACAGCTTAATGTTAATTACAAAACTACATTCACTATACTATTCAAAAGTTAATACAGCATAACTTTTCAACCTAGCATAATACATATAGTAAATATCTGCGTAGAGCCATATAATATGCATTTCTCACACGGTGTAAATACTGTTTCCTCGGTTTGCTGTGTACAAACACCACCACCCTGAGCTGCTTTTTTTCCCCCCCTTTTTTTTTCCTGTGCCAGCAGGAGGGAGCCATGGTGTGCATTCCCTGCATCGTGATCCCTGTCCTGCTGTGGGTCTACAAGAAGTTCATGGAGCCCTACATCTACCCCGTGGTCGCGCCCTTGGTCAAGCGCTTCTGGCCCGGGAGGGCTGTGCAGGGGCCGGCAGGCAGCTCCGGGGACCTGCAGGCACCCGCAGCCGCCAGGACAGGCCAGCAGGATGGACCCGGAGGCCACAAAGTAAGAGAAATTCACCCAGCTGAGCCACCCAGTGGCGGCTCAGGGAAGGTGGGTACTTGGGCTTGCTCACAGGAATTTTGGCGGCTGTTTCCTTAGAAACAGCAATTACCGCTGATGCGCCAGCTAGAAACAGTTGCTGGTCTTGGAGGAGTTGTGCCCCTATCCTGAAACACCTTAATTAATTATTTGGGTTTTTTTCTAAAGAACTGGCTGTTCTTTTCAGAGAAAAAAAAAAAAAGAGGAAAATATTTGGTAAATCACAACACGTGTACGAAGCAGAAATTAAAAGCAGCCCCTCTCTTCAGCCAGCTCTGCCACTCATAACAGAGGAGGATGCTTAGTGCATATAAATTATGTTTTTATTACTTGTTGTCTATCACAACACAAGGACTTGTAAGTGTTGCTGCTGCCCTCATTCCTGCCTTCCCCCTGAGGCAGTAATTATTTGTAAATCTACACAGACACCACCACTTTCGGTTCTTGCCCTGTATCTCTTCATAGTTCTTTACTGGCCTTGCTTCTAAAAGCCATTTTTGTCACCAGCTGTTCCTGTTTTAGGCGTGAAGTTGTAATTTGACATCTCATTAATGACACTATTTTTTATTTGCAGTCTGAAAGCAATGGCATTGCAAATGGAAGTGCTGCAACAAGATCCACAGCAGTTTGTGACAAGAAAACAGCTTAAAGAAGTTTATTCCTAAGGATTTTATTCCTTTGTGTCCAGTATGAACTGCTGATATTCCTCTCACTTTGAGACTTTTTTCTTTGCACATTTTAGCGGAATAAAAAATTTTATTGCTAGCAGAAGAGAGTCTCTTTTGCCACTAAAATGGCAGCTGGCTCATTTGTTTATTTAAAATATTTGAAAGCTGAAGTTGCTGTATTTTTCTCGCTGGAACTGCTTTGCATCTACCATCCGTTTGGTGTGATTAGAGTTTAGGTTAAATAACTTAAGAATAAATCTGTCTGTGGAAGGTAAATGTATCTTAGCATCTTGATGTCACTAAGTGCTAGTGCAGTACTTGAGGCTTTCACCTTAAAGGCTTTGTCTGTTCCTTGGTGAAGAACTGTGGACTGCATTGTGACAACAAAAGCTCATCATTTATCTGTGAAGAATTTTAATTTCTCATGTCAAATCTATGGATGAGCTAAAGGAGTTATGCTACATACAAAATTTACTTAGCTTGCTAAAAGCAGAAAGTCTTGATGTGATACTTTCCTTAATTATTTTCCTTGAAATGTTATTCCCTTTTTTTTTTCTTTTCCTGAAGAGGAGCAGCAGAAGCATGATGCAAGAGAATGTTGCTTTATGTTCTGTTGTGGTGATTTAAAATGGTGCAGTTCTGGCTTTAAAAAAAAAGCAAACCCAACTTCCCACTAAAACCTCTTTTAACATGCTTGTGGAATTTTCATTATAATAAACTAGGATTTTACTTAAAAATAAGTTGCTCAATGCAATTATTACACAGAATCACAGAATTCTTAGTGTTCAGAGCAATAAACCCTTCAAGTGGTGACAAAATCTTTTAAAACCTAGAGACAGGCAGAAGGGGGTCCTAGAATAACTGAGTTCATGATAAAGTGAACTGGGCCAGCTTTGCCACCTCCTGAGAAGATGGATTCTCCTGCTGACTTGCATCCCAGCTGTGAAGGGTTTTAAGTGTCCCTGTGCTTGGTAAGGAATAAAAGTGGTAATTCCTGCTTTTTCCTGTCTGCCAGACCAGAGAGCTCTTTAAAAGATTCAATATGAAACCATTCTAGCAGTTTTAGATTGTTCTTTATGATCTAATTTTCCTAAAATCCTCCCTCAGGCAGGCCTAAAAATGCACCTTTGCATACAGGCAGTCCCAGAACTGTCAGTGTGGTCCAGTCTTGTGACTGTGATTTCTCTCACTGGTTAATTAATTGCTGCAGTGTCTAATTTTGCCCAGTGCCCCTGGTGAGGTGCCTCGTTTCCTGCCAGTGCCTGGTTTGGTCAGCCCTGGTGTGATTGATCTGCATCGTTCACAGATGTGGCCACAGCCATGGCCTGGCAGTGAGCTCAGGCACAGACACCGCTGTGTGAGACATTGATTAATGCTGTTTGCTCTTAATGAGCGACCTGAGTTTGGAACTGCTGTCCAATCAGCTCTTTACCTCGTCTTTGGAACATGACCCCCCATCAGATCAGTGTCTCACAGCTTCCTCTTAGATCAGTGAATCCCAGGATCATTTAGGCTGGAAAAGATCACAGAGTCCAACCTGTGCCCAATCCCCACCGTGTCACCAGCCTGGAGCTCTGAGTGCCAGATCCAGTCCTTCCCTGGACACCTCCAGGGATGGGGAATACAAACCTCCCTGTGCAGTTCCAATTCCTGAGCACCCTTTCCATGGGGAAATTCCTCCTCGTGTCCAACCTGAGCCTCCCCTGTCCCAGCCTGAGGCCGTTCCCTCTCCTCCTGTCCCTGTTCCCAGAGCCCCCCCGGCTGTCCCCTCCTGTCAGGAGCTGTGCAGAGCCACAAGGTCCCCCCTGAGCCTCCTTTTCTCCAGGCTGAGCCCCTTCCCAGCTCCCTCAGCCTCTCCTGGGGCTCCAGACCCTTCCCAGCTCCATTCCAGCCCCTCGGTGTCCTTGTTCTCATGAAGGGCCCAAAACTGGACACAGGATTGGACATGCCTCAGTCGTGTCCAGTCCAAGCTGCAGCTCTGCAGCTAAACAAGAACACGTGTTCTGACTTTCTGAGCATTGCTGAACAGATTGTCCTCTCCACGCTGTTTTAATATGCTGGGCATGTCATAAACAGGCCATGGTTTTAGAGTATATCCACCTCTACACAGCTGTGAACACAACAAAAAGTAGAGCAAGAGCTTTACTGGGGCTCCTTTAATCTGTAAACGTATTCAGTCAATTTACAAAATCTGCATAATTATTTTTTAAAAGTTGTTTAGGATATTGTTACAGAGAAAATGCATTGAATAAGACAGAAAATAAAGTGTATGGTGAATTAGACTGCAGGCTGCACCAGGCTTCCAGGTGTGTGCCAGCACTGCATTTAAACACCAGGCCTTCTGAAAAAACTGCAAAAATGAACAGGCAGATAATGCAAGTAAGATTACACATTTATGGTATCTGCAATGGTGTTTCACTGCTTTTATTACCTCCAGTTAAACCCTAAAGTGAGCAACCTACATCATAAAACTTTCTGTATCAGGGACTTCACTGGAAGTCCTGTCAGGAGATTCGTGTTACACCTCTTCTGCCCCTATTCTTTTTCAAGGAGAGGTCAACAATCTTCTGGTGTTGTGAACAGTTAAATAAAAATCAAGTGAAAGCAAAGTCTGGGCTGGAGTGCATGAGATCATCTGCTGGGATGCAAAGGGGTGCACAAAGCCTTTCAGAAAAATAAGCAGGCAGAAATAAAGAAAACCCTCATGTGAGGGAATAATATTGATCAAGTGAGTTGAATTTAACTGAGAAAATTCCCATGTGCTTGTTACTCGCTAAAAACAGGATTTACAAAAGGTTTAGGCACCTGATGGTGGCACATGGACATCTACCAGAATTTCCTAGACCAAGAAGCAGCTTCATTTACACAGAAGACTTCAAGACAATTTCAGAGTTGGCATCTTTAAGGGACCAAAGTACTGCAAATCTATTCCTAAGTTCTTCAGCATTAAACCTGTCTGGCTTCATTTAAATACTATTGAGGAAAAATCAGTAAATCAATATTTGAAAAAACATCACTCAAATCAACTAATTTCAAGTATTTTATCTCAATGGGAAGGTCTTCATGGGATGTGGTACCTACTGTGTGTTGGTTTGCACAAGTTGCTGGATGCCAAGCAGTTAATTAAAAAATGCAAGTATAGGCCAAAAATTCTTAAATAAAAATAAATTAATTTCCTGTGATTATTTTGATGGGCCTGATCCTGAAAGGAAAGGAAATTCTGGTGTGTCAAACTGCACATGATCAGCTGCTATGAGTGTCTAAACTGAAAATAAAGTTTCTGATCTAATGACAGTAACACATTACGCTATTATTACCCAGATGTAGCAATCGTATCTCAGATGAATTCTGGGAGCTGTTGGACATTCAGAGTCATTCCTTCATGATTTCTGTACCATGGAGAATAGTACTGCTGAAAGGACAGTGGCTTCACAGGTTGTAGGTAAAGAAAATGAACAGAAATTTAATTTTCATTTAGGTTAACTACACTGTCCCTCAGTGAGGAATAATTCTGTTTCACTAAACTGCCTATGACCTGAAAGAAGGGATTATCTTCTTTGTGCATTTTTCTGATTGTCAGAGCATGCCTGCTGAACCAAATCATATTTTGGTTGTGACAGACTGCCATTATTCCTGTTTCCAGTGAACCTGGCTGCAGTAATTTAATTAAAAAGGTCTAGAAGGCCATGTTTGCCACGGTGATTCTTTTGCTTTAGAAAAGCTTTTAGATAGCAGTGCTGCATCTTTCTTTCCCTGTTGTTTTAGAATCATAGAATTGTTTGGGTTGGAAGGGGCCTTAAGTCTCATCCTGTCACACCCTCTGCCATGGGCAGGGACACCTTCCACTCTCCCTGCCCTGCCCAACCTGGCCTCGGAATTGTGAAAAACAAGGTTCACTTGGTAAAATTTAAAAGTTTAATAAGAAAAATACAAATAGACAATCAGGAAACAATAAGAACAAAAGTATTCTTTTACAGGTGCCTGGGTACCCTCACATGGGATTCACCCTGCAGGTACACTGCTTAACAAGAGTCATCCCTTAAAAAACCTGTGTGTTGAATATCAGTACATTAGATACATGAGTCAACATTCCTTTCAAATCTTAGGTGTTTTTGTTTATTCTCAACTGCCCCCTTTCTCCCTTCCATCTCTAAATCTGGCCTCCTCATGGCTCCATACTGTCACCCAGGTCATGCCATAAATCTTTCCTCAGAGCCTTTTCAGAGTTGTTGCTGCTATCTCTTATCAAGCTAGGATACTGTGAAAAATTTTCTTTGGTTATCTTCTCTATTTCTCAAGCTAATTACAAAAGCATCTTTACATAATATAGCTTCTATTTTACTATTATGCTATAACCTAAAAACTACATTTACCATATTACTGACAGAAACTATATGAATACAGCATAACTTCCCAACATAACACATGGCATATTGACATTATTATCTGTGAAAAGCCAAACATGTAATATGCATTTATAACAGTGTGAAATACAAAGTTGTGTTTTGCGTCAGGTAAATAAATAGAATCTGTGTAACTGTAATTGTAGACCACAGCCATGGGACAATTATAAAGATGAGTTCTAATAAACAACTGAGGAAAGCACGAAAGGAGATTTTTGAACAAACATTGCTTGCAATTACCTATTATAAGTCTTAAGCTATTCTGTAATAAGTGTCTTTGAATTATAACCTTAGAAACTTGCTTTGTATTAAAGAATTTTAAACTGTAGTTTTGGAATGTAAAAAGGCTTTCTCACAGACTGGTAAAAAGAAAACCATCCTGGATATGGAAGAGAAGACTCAGCTCGCTGATTTATGGTTCCTGAAAAAGGAAAACTGAACATCACTATCAAAGTGAAATCAATGGAAAATAGAAGCTGGACCCCACCACCTGGGATACATATCCTGGATGTACATCCTGGATTATTGAAATCTAAGAAGGACTACAATAGGTATTGAATAATGATGTTAAAAATTGGAAATGGAAACTGCTGAGAAAAGCTTATGAATATGTATGAATATAGCAAATAAAATCCCAGCAAGTCCAGCAATGGGTGTGCAGTCGGAAGGGAAACCCTACCACTGCACCCAGCACTGCCTTTGCTCACACTTTACCAGGCTAATTAATTAATTATTAAATTGAATTGCTGCTTGATATATTGGCCGTGTCAAGCGTCTCATTTCAAACAACAGGATGACAGTGATACATAAATTAGCGTGCTGTGAATAGATGTGTTCATACAGCCAGCAATGCCTGTCTTTGGCATGGGGATTGCTCAATGAAACCTTTTTTTTTGGCACACTGTTTCATGGCCATGCTGCTGACCACACACCACGGCCGCAGCCCTTCCACTCCGTGCTGTGTGAGGGCAAGGCCGAGCCCCACGCCTGCACTGCTGCTGTGAGGTGTGTAATAAATGTAGGGAGTTAATTCGTGTGTCTTGGGGATAATAACATGATAAAATCATGGTTTGGTAAAGTATACAATAAATTGTACCTTAAATTCCAGCCAGCCATGGAATTAGAGTTCCTAGGCGGCTCCACCCAGTAACTTTGTTCAGGGGGACACAATGAGGTGCTGGAACTGGAGATGAGGAGATTGGCATCAGAAAGAAGATAGATACACACTGAGATAAGGAATCAGTTCTCCTCCTGGGCAGCAGAGCCAGCAGAGCCCCTCATCGCGGATCCCCGGGGAAGAAGAGAAGGACGCCCCTCCATCCATGGACTTCAGTGTCGTTCACCCACGGGAAACCAGGAATTGACACCTCGCAGTACCTGAGGAAAATCTTTTCACCAGACCAGAGACAACTGTGGATTCAAATAACCACCCCTGGAAACAAAGAGACTGTGGGGAAATCTTGTGCCAGGGACAAAATAAAGTGTATAAAAATTGAGCCCCGAACAAGGCAAATCTGTGAACTCAGGGGGGATGGCAGTGTGCCAGAGACCGCGTCCCTGTCCACCCTTGACAAGTCCCTGGGTCATCAGCAATGTAACTCTGCTGGGGGGGTGTTTACCAAAATTCTGTAATTCTATCCTTTTTAATAAACCAAATTATATTTCTAATTGGACTATTGGATGGGCATTTATAACAGGTGGCAATGTTTGCTCAGGGTTACACCCCACCCGTGCTGTCTGCAGACCTGCTGCTCGCATGCACGGCCCAGGGACAGGGATGTGTGAGAGCCTGCCTGGGGATCTGCTGTCACACCCCGTGGACTGTGGGGATAAACTCAAAGCTGTTAGAAATGAGACGCTTGACACGGCCAATATATCAAACAGCAATTCAATTTAATAATTAATTAATTAGCCTGGTAAAGTGTGAACAAAGGCAGTGCTGGGTGCAGTGGTAGGGGTTTCCCTTCCGACTGCACACCCATTGCTGGACTTGCTGGGATTTTATTGGCTACATTCATACATATTCATAAGCTTTTCTCAGCAGTTTCCATTTCCAGTTTTAACGTCACAATTCAATAATTAACAGTCATAAATCCATAGTTGGTCCTGTATAATTCTATAGACTATTGCGATCTATTTCAATATTTCAATATTCCAGGATGTACATCCAGGATATGTCTCCCAGATGGTGGGGTCCAGTTTCCAGATGTGGGGGTCCAGTTTCTATTTTCCAGGTCTATGAATCTCCGATAGTGATTTTTCAGTTTCCCTCTTCAGGAGCCATAAATCAGTGAGCTGAAATCTTTCTTGTCCACGACATTTTCCCACCTTCTGTGAAAGGCCTGGCCCCCCTTCTTATATCCCTCTTTTGTCTAAAAGCCTTTTTACATTCTAAAACTACAGTTTAAAATTCTTTAATACAAAGCAAGTTTCTAAAGTTATAATTCAAAGACACTTATTACAGAATAGCTTGAGACTTATAATAGGTAATTGCAAGCAAAAGATTTATTCAAAAGCTTCCTTCCGTGCTTTCCTCAGTTGTTTATTAGAACTCATCTTTATAATTGTCCCATGGCCGTGTTCCACAACTACAATTACAAAGACTTTCTTCATTTCCCTGACACGAAACACAACTTTGTATTTCACAGGGCTGCATTGGGGAGGGTTTCCCTTTCAATGAGCCAGTGCATCCCTTGGAACCTGCTGTTGATGGCACAAACCCCGCTTCAGGTGTTACCCTTGGAGCTGCAAAGATTTAAAGCAGCACGAGGGCAGGATGGGGTCTGTTGAATCCTCCTGCCCTCAGACATTCACTGCTGGTTCCTTTGCTGGGCTTACCTCACATCCCACTAAACATGTGGGATGCAGAGAAGAAAATCAGAATGAATCACAGAATGGTTTGGGCTGGAAGGGACATTAAAGCCCATCCAGTTCCACCCCGTGCCATGGGCAGGGACACCTTGCACTGTCCCAGGCTGCTCCCAGCCCTGTCCAGCCTGGCCTTGGGCACTGCCAGGGATGCAGGGGCAGCCCCAGCTGCTCTGGGCACCCTGTGCCAGGGCCTGCCCACCCTCCCAGCCAGCAATTGCTGCCCAATCTCCCAGCTGGCGCTGCCCTCTGGCATTCCCTGGCAGCCATTCCCTGGGTGCTGTCCCTGCAGGCCTTGTCCCCAGGGCCTGTGCAGCTCTCCTGGAGCCCCTGGAGGCCCTGGCAGGGCTGGCAGCTCTCCCTGGAGCCTTCTCTTGTGCAGGGCAGAGCCCCAGGTGTGCCAGGCTGGCTGCAGAGCAGAGGGGCTCCAGCCCTGGCAGCAGCTCCGTGCCCTCCTCTGCCCTGGCTGCAGCAGCTCCACGTCCTTGTGCTGCTGGAGGCAGGGCTGGAGCAGCTCTGCAGGTGGGGTCTCACCTGGGCACAGGGGCAGAATCCCCTCCCCTGCTGCCCCGCTGGGGGCTCAGCACAGGCCATCGGGGGTGTCATGGCCGCCCCGCCCCTCAAGAACTACAACTCCCGTGGTGCCTCGCGCGCCGCCCCGCGCGGGCCTCGCGCACGCGCAGCGTGGCCGCGCCGGCGACGTGGAGGCGGGCGGGGACCGTGAGGGGCCGTGAGGGGACCCGGGAGCGGCACCGGCGACGCACCCGCCACCGACCCCGCCAGCGACCTCGGGCCCAGGGCACGGACGGTAAGCGCGGCCTCGGCGGTGCCTTCGAGGGGCACGGGCGACGGGTGGACCCGGCGGCCGGCGGCTCCGAAAGGGGCCCCCGAGATCCCCCGGTTGCCCCGACGTCACCGTCCCCTCGTGGCGCGGGCCTGTGTCGCGATAGATGGAGGGGTGCCTTGCGTAATTCGACACCGGCGTCGCGGAGTGTTGCCGGGCCACCAGCACCCGCCGTGTCCCTGCCCGGGCTGGGGCATCTCCAGGGATCTCTTACAGGGTTCCCGGGTTGTACCTGAGTCCCTTCAGGATCCAGGAATCGTTTCCTCGCGGGTCTCCTGTGTGTCCTTGTGTCCCTTCAGGAACCCAAGAACCCTGCCAGGGTTCCCAGAATGTGTTTGTGTCTCTTTACCCAGACCTTGAGGGCTCCCTTATAGGGATCCTGTGATCCCTCAGGGTCCCTGTGATGTCTCTGTGTCCCTTTAAATGCGCCCAGGACTGGAAAGCCAGAGATTTATACCCATAGTTTTTCTTATGTGCTCTTAATAATTGGCTAGGTGATAAATTGATTGGTTTTCCATCCTGTTCTTAAGAAGCAGAGGTTATTCTATTCCTCCGGAGCATCACAGGTCTGCTGCGGCTTACTCTGCCTCCTCACTCCTACCACATTGTTTGCATATGTATGAATGGTAGTATTTATCAAAAGTGAGGCATATTTCAGCTTAAAATTGAAATGGTATCTCGCCTTAGTTGCCAGGCTTTGCATTACCTCATATGCCTTCATGCCAAGTTCTGCTTGTTTATTTATTTATTCTTACTAATCTCCTGTGCTGGGTGTAGGGAGTTCGTGGGGCTGTAATCTGATTTTTTTTCCCCTCTCCTGTGCCAGGGGATACCGTGCTGGGCTGCAGCTGTAATCACTGTAGGTTGTAGAAGTAAGAAATTAAGTAAGCTGTTGATGTTTCCATCGTGGATCTCTTTTGGCGTGCAGGGGAGTGGGAGGAGGCTCCCGGGTGGCTGGGTCCAGTGTCCCAACGCAGGGTTGTGTAATCCCACGTTGTGTCAATTCCCAACTGAAAGACGTTCAGGGTGCTCCAGCTGGGTCGACTAGAAAATTGTCACTGCTCCTTGGATTGCCAGGAGCTTGGGAGGGCCTGGTCCTGTCATTCCCATGGGCTGCTTTCCCTTTCCACTGCTGCTGCATCAGCAGAGGCCCGTGGACAGCCCGGAGAATGACGGACCCAGCTCAGCGCTGTCACCTGGCTGAAGCATCCCTCGGCTCCTCCTCTCACAGTCCCGTGCTGATGTTTTACCAGCAAAGCTTCCAATCCCTCGTGTTTCCTGCTCAGTCAGTAAATGAAGTACTTATAGCAAGTTACTGCTAAACTCAGATGGATCTGGTGCTTCCTTCCAGTCAGTTCATCAGAGAAAGAGGAAGGTTCTGAGATCACAGAGCCCCAGACTGGTTTGGGTTGGAAAGGATTTTAAGGATCATCTCATTTCAGCCCCCTGCCATGGCAGGGACACCTTCCACTGTCCCATGCTGCTCCCAGCCCTGTCCAGCCTGGCCTTGGGCACTGCCAGGGATGCAGGGGCAGCCCCAGCTGCTCTGGGCACCCTGTGCCAGGGCCTGCCCACCCTCCCAGCCAGCAATTCCTGCCCAATGTCTAACCCAAATCACCCTCTGGCATTTTCTGACATGCTGTATTTTTGAGATGTTGAGATGTTTTTACCATGCTGATAACTGACAAAAATCACTAAAAGCAAGAAATCCTGTTTGGTGGCAGCTGAACTGATGCCATAGGAGATGATTAATGATTTTAACAGTATTTTTCAAGGTGTATTTTCTAGAGTGGAAAATCTGTTGCACCTTGGAGTAATCCCACACCCTGACGGGTATAATTTAATTTGCAGGAAATCTTGAAGATAGGTTATATAAATCATGATGTGTAACATGAAATTACTACACATACAGAGCAGATTTGTCTTTCAGCATAACATGTTTTTTTATGCTGTAGTTAGATCTTCAGCTGTGAGAAACTTCAAAAGCAGAGACAAATAATCCTGTTGCGAAAATGTGATTAATGCCAAAACTGTGGAAGAGCACAGATACCAAAAGTTGTATAAGATTTGAAATACAGCAAAATATACCAGCATTGAAACAAATGCAGGCCTTTGATGAACATCTAATCATCTGTTTGGAGGTTAAATCATATTTGAATTATTTTTTTTAAACATTACTTTGTTCTTTAGGCAAGTGTTACATCTGATAGTGAAATAGGAAGGAAATACTTGTGTGTAACAATAATCTTAGCATCCCTTCCATATAGAAGCTACTTGATTTATTAAATCAGGCTAGGTTTTGTCTGACTTGAGCCATATCCAACCCAGCTGTCTACTTCTATTATGGTAGAAACAATGAATTATTATAAATTGTTTTTTTTAGGTGGGTGTATTGAGGGCTTTTTCAAAACTAGAGGGAAGGGACAAAGTCATCAAAGCATTCTCATATTGAACAAAATTTCCAACACTATAATCCATCATAGGTTATCAGGGAGTTGGTGTAAACCGTTTCTGAATTTGAAAACTGTTGCTGTATTTGTGGTAATAAAAGTCTCTTTGGCCACTGGAAGAAGATAAAGTCAAACCAGCAATGTTGGTTCTGATGTGCTGTTTATTCTTAATCTGTGAAGGCAGGTCTCAGTATGTGCATATTCTTGATGTGTCTTTTCTTTTAAGCTCCACATCCCTTTGATATTCTTGTTTAAAGTCCAGTTTGTTTTTCTCATTTTATAGTTCCAGCACACCTGTCCTGGCTGGCAGCAGGAATCTCACTGGTGAGAGCAAACAAAACTTTTACAGAAATACCTGCCCACTGCAGAAAGTGGAAATAGTATTTGAATTTTTACTTCTTGAAACTTACCTGTAATAGTTTTGTAACAGGTGTAGAGCCTTTTACACAGAAATTACAAGGTGTACTTGACCCAGCCTTCTTTCCTTCTGACAGTGTTTGCTAATTGGATTAAAGAATTTATTTCTGCATGTACTCCAAAAAAACACTAGCCGTGTTTGAGTGCTGACCTTTTCTTGGGGTGTTGGAATGTAAGAGTAAGGAGAGAGGTACCTTTTTTCATAATTAAATTTTTCATGGTTGCCTCCTGCCCTCTGTGACGGGATGTTTTTGTAAATCTGATGCTGCCGTTCTGCTCTCAGATTGGTGGGCTTGGTGCAGTACCTATTTCATAACTCGTTACGTAGGAATTTCAACAGAAAAGTGATCTTTATAGTTTTTGTAGCTTTAAATTTTGTTAACTCTGGATAAATTTCATATATAGAGAGGCTTTTGGGCCTTCAGGAAGATTTGGCCAGAAGTATCATTTTCTGGTATGAGAGTATAACTGCCAGCACTGAAAATGAATGAAATAGAGGACTCCCTAATTGATCTTGTGGGATTTTGTATTAATGGACTAGAGATGTGTTTTGCTGCATAAATCGCTTTGTTTGTAAATTGGGCAAAGAAGTCCTTAAATGCTATAAATGCTTATTTACCTGTATAAGTTAAATAGGAGTTCTCTGATCTTCCTAACGGGAAGGTGTTTCTCATGCAGGATGCAGTAAAAGCTTCCTCAAGAGGTTTGACATGTGCCTGCTGCTCTGCCCTGAAAGAGGATAGAGGATAAAAAGCTTCATTAAATTACTTGTGTCACTAATGGCTATGTGCTAATGGAAAGGCCAATACATGTTGGGTGGAAATACGATAATTTTGGTGTTTGTGGCCATCACATAACATTTAATATTTTTTAGAGCACTCTGTATCATGAATTATTATCATGAATCATTTAATATTTTTTAGAGCACTCTGTATGAAGCTTCTGTGGTGAGGCCAAAGGTTGGAATGGCATTTTTGTGTAAATTAGTTTTGATCTCTTATATCTTTAGAGAAAAGCAGCTTGAGCAAGGCTGTTTTTGTCCTCCTGTGAGTCAGTTGTTGCAGTTCAGGACACAGCTTTGAAGGCGACCTGTGAAGGTGACTCATAGTTCACTTGGAGTAAGGTATTTTGAGATTAGGCAGTGGGCATCTGCTTGTCAAAATTATTAGATTTGGTGATCAGAAGTTAGCAGGGTGGATCACCAGTAACCTGGAGATAATGGAGTATATTAAAATGTGTTAGTTTTATGAGATGGCACTGAGAAACACGATCAGTACATCTCAGTCTCATTTACAGAATTCAGGTTTTCATTTTTCTGTCATCTCCTTTCAGGACACTTTATTAAAATGTGACAAACTATGTAGGGTGAGCTGTCAAAGACAGTAACATCCCTTGTTGAGCAGTTCAGGGAAGCACCACAACATCCGGGCTCACTCACATCCAAGTTCTTCTGCTTGAAATACTCTGCCTCACCATGAAGGTTTTGAGAAATCCCTTTCAGTTGTGAGCAGAACAACTGTCCCGTAGGTGGGACATGAAGGAAGCAGATTGTGCTCTTCAGAATTAGGCTTTTATTGATGACTGCCTCCCACGGAAATGTTGTGGAAAAGGAACTGGAGCAGAAAACACAGCATCGTCACTCGTTTTTCAGCTGCTTGCCTTCCCCGTGAGGAGCCCTCTTTGCCTGCAGTAAATCTATCAAGGTTAATCACTCCTGCTGTGTGCAAGACTCTCCAGGCTCCATTGGAACCCAGGGGGACCACGCTGATGTCACTGCACTGCTGCTCAGTTCAGGGTCTTACCGTGGAAGGGAAGGCACCAGAACAGGGCAGGAGAACCCAAAGAGATGCTGTGTTTGTTCATCCAGCTGAGTAAACAGTGAGCAAGTCAGATTATTTATGTCGAGGGCTGCCTAAAGACCTTGAGATGGTTTTTTTTTGGTATTGTTCTTAGGCATTGTGGGGACCACTTCGTAATTCTGTTGCATTTCTTCCTGCCATCCAAAAATGCTTTTGTCCTGATGTGCTGAGCTTTACAGGAAGAAATTTTGGTACCTGGTGAATAGTTAGTGTGCTGAGCTCCTACAAAGATAGGTTAGAGGGTTGTATCATGATCCTGACAGTGGCCATCAAACCCGGCAGTGTCTGAAAAACAGTGGGTAGAGGAGAAACAGAGGATATCTGGAAAGCTGTGAGGGATGGGATTGGCCCCCAGGCTGCAAAGATAGACCCCAGTCATGGTCAACCAGGTTCTCTGAAAGAGCACCTAATTTGTGTTTCTCACAAAGCAGTTTGCCTGTCTGCTACTTCCCACAGAATAGTGGTATTTGGGGTTTTGGTGGTTTTTCTCTGGGGAGGGGGTGATTTGGTATGTGTCCGAACAGTTTCAGCATGCAAAAGTAAAACGGGTGGGTAAAGGGAACTGAAGACAGGAGTGAGAGGAGTGGTTGCTGAAAAGGCAGAAGAAAAGGGGAGGAAAATTACAAATCAGTGTAAAGTGAGCAGAAACAGTCTTTCCTGTGTAACTCATTAACTTAAAAACAGTAGGAAGCTTTTTTAATTGGTCATGAAGGATGTGTTTATTCCATTCTGAAGTCTCCCAGGCTGCTTGGTTGTGGCTAACCAGTGTATTAGAAAAGGTGAATTTTCAGTAGTGGTTTGATAGTGTTTAAAGATTGCTAATCATTAGGTTATAGTTGGAATATTCTGGCTCATTAAGATGCTTTAAAAACAAAGACGATTGCAGTGCTCTTCTCTTGTTTGAAATGGCAAAAATCCCTAAAGTCTGAGGATTGTAAAGATTTTTTTTTCCCGAAGATCCCTTTTACTGACAAGAATTGTTATTGCCAGGTATTCCTGCATCGTTAGTTTTGCTTAGCAAAATCTTAGCAATTAAACTGGTAAAACCAAAATTCTTTCAGTTTTGTACCACCCTGTGTGATCTCTGAGTGTGAATAAAGCATTTGCGTAACTGCTTTTTGTCTTTGTAGAAGGATGGAATCTCATTTCTTCGTTTTTTTTCAGCCTTTATAACAGCACCCAAACTTCCCCAAAGCAGTTCCCCAAGCAGTGCAGGTAAATAAACACTTAATGTGCATGGAAAGCTGCAGAGTGGCTCAGAGAAATTGTAGCTGCCCCATCTGTGGAGGTGTTCCAGGCCAGGCTGGATGGGGCTTGGAGCCCCTGGGACAGTGGAAGATGTCCCTGCCCGTGGAAAGAGTGGAAAGGGATGGCTTAAAGGTCCTTTCCACCACAAACCATTCTGTGAATCTATAAAATATTACTGTAACAGAGTGAGTAGTCAGAATTAAAATATATTGTGTGGACAGTAAAATTCAAATATTAGAACTGAACAATACATACTGCTTATCTAAGTTCTGTGTCTTCTGTTGTGTGGAGAATTATGTGTAAATATATTGCAGTAGTCTCATAACTCTGTGGCAAGCTTTATGCTAGGGTTTTGTGGGATGCTTTAATGTCTCATGGGTGAGAGATGGTCTGAAACCTGCAGTTCTTGGGTACAAATAGGAATCAGACAAAGACCTCAGTGCAGTGTTTTGGGAATAGTGAATGAGCAGCATTACATGTCATGTTCTCGTCTTTACAGTGATTGTGGCTGCTTTGCTTGGGAGGAAAACATTGTCCATTTGCTTTAGTTCATAACACTACAAACTATAGAGGTAACCAGAGTCCTGCTATGTACAGAAATGAATTTTTTGTTAGGTTTTAGAATGTTTTCAGTATTTTCATGTGGTTGTGTTAAAGACTCAACCTAGTGACCTATCTCAGATGACATTGTAAAATCATGTGCATGACCATCTCAAATTCTTACACTTCAAAGCAGTAGTTTTAAAAGAAACCCGTAGCTATATGTAATCTATATTATTCAAGATGTCTGCAGACTCAGCCAGGGGATAATGGCAAGCGTAGTTTTGGAATGGGGCATCTGACTGTACTGGACAGATAAAATTCCACATTAGCAATTAAATTCTGAGACCAGTAGGAGATGTAGTCCTGAAAGGAACTCTTATTACTTGTCTAAAATTATTTAAGTAGAAGATATATAAAACATGACAAGTTTTTTCCCAAGTTCAACAGAACACATGTGTACCTTGAGTTACACATAAGAGCTCATACATGGCACCTATGTATTGCTGAATTGCTTTTGACTTTCTTTCACAGGAAAAGTTATATTCTTGTAAGCCTTGTTAATAATTAATACTAAAGTCTTCTGAAGGAAGCAGTAAACTTGGGATTTATACCTATCCCTAGCAATTTGAGATTGGGATGAGTCCCTGATGTGCAAAACAAACTCCCCTGTGTTGCTCTAAAGCCTCTGCTGCTGCATCGTGGAGCCAAGTTCTGGGGCTAAACACGTGCTGGACTTGGTAGAGAATGACACCTGCAGACCAGGGTGTGATTCTTTGGGGGTGTAATAATACTGAGTTAAACTAAATGAGTTGCTAATCAGTTGTGTCTGTTTGTTTTTTGGGGGGAGATGGCAAGTAAGTAGATTGGCTTTTTGTAAAATCTTATTTTAATGAATCATGCATTTATTTATTTAGCGTATTTCAAGGAAAAGGAAATTAGATTTCATTGTAATTTACTGCTAGAGTAAGGACTGACTTTCCTGGAGTGCAAGGGAATTTCCTGTGATTTGGTGGTTGTTGGGGCTATCCCACTTCAGCATGTGAGGAGGCAGAAGCTCTTTAACCTTGTGTTTTGCAGTTTCTTTGGGATCCCCTGGAGCAGCCTTTCTGTGCAGTGGAGGCTGTTATGAAATTCAAGTGTAGGAAAAATCATGGATAAATAAAGAAATGTTTTAAATACTGCTTAAAGCATACTGTTGTAAATCTGTTCCAAGTACGGACATACTTTTTATATTATCTAATGACTTGAACCTCTACTGTCTTAACCAGCATACAGGCACCTAGGCATTGCCTCCTAATCAAAAGCAGTATGGACATTTAAGTGGTTTACATGTCTTATTTGAATGATCTTTTCAGCTAAAGGCAGCTGTTTCTAAAAGAAACATTTGATAGTGTATTTGAAAATGATTTAAGGTGGTGACTGCCATTTAATTTAATATTATTTGGTAGCAGCTGTCTTGGAAATGTGTTTGAGATCATGACTAGCATCTAATCGTTAAAAGGCCTAGAAATTAGATATTGATTTTTTTTTTCTATTTTATATTATTTTTAGACAATTTTCCTATAGAATATTTATAAACTCTGAAGGAGATGCTTGTTTTCCGGGTCACTTGGTGGCTGGAGAAATGTGTTGCTTATGTAAAGCAGAGCCTGTGGCTCAGATTGTGAGAGCTGAAGGGGCTCAGGCTGCATCATGAAGTCACTGCAGAGCACCTCACCAAGCTTTGGGATAACACCAGTTCCTGATGGAAGGAGTTACCTTTGTGTGTCTGTGTGTGCAGTCATCGCTGGGGAGAATCCGTAGAACTTGCTGAGATTTTCACTTCAGAGGGGTGCAGTGAGTGTAATGTACTTAGGAGAGGAAAGAAACCACCTGGGGTATAAGAGAGAGGAAAAAATCTGTGTGTTTGATTGCTCCAAGATTTGTTGGCTCTTGAATGAGTGGAAGTCAAAGCTTGCCAAGTCCCCTTATCTACAAACTATTATCAGGTATTTAAAGCTCAAGCCAGCAGGTGGATTATTTTGACCGGTCTGGATGCCTTGATATTTATTTCATTTAGAACAGAAAGTAATCAGCCAGTGCCTTATTTTTCTGTCAGTTTGGGGAAGGTCTGTGGAATGAAACGTTCTCTGCAGTTTGGAAGGAGCCAGCTGGGCATTAGGGCTGGAGGGCTCACAGGAGGCTCCACAGCTCGTCATGTTGTGTGGGAGCTTGGCTGTGGCTGTGGCACTGGGCACATTCCTGGGCACTGTGGTTGGACACTGACTCTGAAAACAGACAATAAAATTGTGTGCAGTTAAAGCCTTCTTTGTTTTGGGTTTTGTCTTAATGGTATTGAGCCTGCTGGCGTGCCATAGGAAATCTGGAAAGCAAGCATGACTCCTTTTCAAGAATTTACTTGAAACCTGTTCCAGTTGCTGTCATATTTCTGGGAAAGTGATTTAAATGTGGGGGGCTTTGGGAGCTGCAGCAAGCTGTAAGAGTAGCATGTAAATAGAGATTGTGGTGACTCATCTTTGGAGAACAGGGTGAGGATTTTGGGCACTGTCAGTGCGCTGGCACGGAGAACTCAAGTGTTCCAGGTGAAGGTGGAGGGATTTGAGGGCAGGGCTCCAGCTGCCTTTTGGTCCTCTTCACCATTAGTTGTTTGTCTTGGAGTAAGTGAGCTGGAAAACATGAGCAGAGAGTGGGAACTTGAAGCAGACAGAGACTAGACTTGTCTTTTCTCCAAGAAATAAAGGTTTAAACGTAGGGCTTTTAAGTAATTTAAAGGCACAGGGATGGGGCTTGAGTCAAAATACAGATCCAGGGCCAAAACATTGCTGGCTTTGGCAGTACTTGAACATGTTGCAAGCACATCAGGTTGGATGGCGCTTGCAGCAACCTGGTCCAGTGCAAGGTGTCCCTGTCTGTAGAGTCTCCTACAAATAAAATGTAGAAAACAATCACCAATTTCCCTTTTTTCCTAGGATTTCACACTTTAAAGATCTCTTTATTACTTAATATGTTTTATATTCTGCTCTATGGCTGTGCTGGTCCTTTATTGTGTCTGACATGTTTGGGTACTGTGCAGTTGCTCACAGAACTTCCAGTGTGGCTGCTAGTGTTGCATCTTTTTGTTGCATCTCTTGTTTTAGTACAACTTCTTCGTATTTACGCAGTTCTTTATTAATATCAACTGCTATTAGAAATCTTTTCTGGAAGTGATTGCTTCCATGAGGCTGATGAGCTTAAGAGTATCAGTAAGGCCGTGATTCTTGTATCTAATATCTTGTATCTGATACTTCGATCTGTATCTTTGTAGAAACCAAGGAATAGTAGTTTACATCCTCCGGTACAGCTGTGCCTGTTCTTACTGTCTTGTGCCAACTCAGGAGTGCGTATTTAGGTTACAGTAAATGTTGCACAACACTTTTATCTGGACTGGGATGCCTTTTTCTCATACAAACTTTTAAACCTATCAGTCAGAGTTATTTCGTCCCAAAAGGTGGAAGTTTATTGAAGTTAATGCCCTGTAAAGGTACTTAGGATCATACCTGGCACATAGTCAATAGCATTGTGGTGGTTCTCTTTCTGTAATTAAATTCTTTATGAAAATGAGAAGCAGTGTGAAGAATATAAAGCTTCTCATTCTTAGCATGGACCAAATACAACATGTATAGTAAGAGGGTTTGGAGTGCCAGCTTCTGCAAGGTTGCACATCAAAAAGCACTTGTATTTCTGATGAGGGAATTTTATGGCTTTTTCCCATGGAAGTAGTTGTCGGGAAGGAGCCACGTTATTTTACAGAGGTCAGGAGATTCATGTATGATCAGTACTACTTTTGCTTGCTTGATCACAGCATGGTAAGAGCTTTGCTTGTCTGGAAAGGCAGGAGCTTTAAAGGTGTAGATCATTGGTGGCACACAGGAATTAACTGCATCTTTACAGAAGTAGTAAATTTCTATCTGTGTATGTTCAGTTTGAAAACATATTTCTGAATAGTATATCAGCTTGACACCCACATTAAAATGGTGCATTCTATTCAGTTTTCCCCGCTGCTAGCAGCCTTGTTACTGATAAAACTGTGCTGCAGTGTTCTTGCTGAGTATAACTTAAAATACAAGTGAGATGATGACTGAAGTAACAGCACAGGGCCAAAGATGTTATTGTCCAAAGTCTGTTGAAAGGAAATCTTTCTAATATATTCCTGTGTGCCTGATTCCTACATCTCAGTAATTTTTCTCGGAGGTGTTCTAAAGCTTTACTGGTGGCTAACTCAGGGTCTGCATATTCCTTCTTTGTGCAAAAGACTTAAAGTGTTTCTTCTTTTTTTTCCTCAAAGAAATGAAAATTTAGAAAGACATTTGCCGAATAAAGAAGATGGGAGCAAACAGCAGCAGCATCAGTGAGCTCCCAGAGAATGAGTACTTACAGAAACTGTCAGGATCAGAGCCCATCTCTGAGAATGACCCATTCTGGAATCAGCTTCTGTCTTTCAGCTTCACCACTCCCACAAACAGGTAAGGGGGTGTTGTAATGCTGGCTTGGATAATATGTTTATAGAAGTGACCAGTCTGAAAGCAAACGAGTGGTTGTGTTAATTATTGCTCTTTTAGGTAGCAGAGGCAAAAATGCCTGTGTAAAATATACTGTTGTTTCTAAGTTTGGAAGCGTTTTCCACCACCTCTTCCATTCCTGTGGGTTTCTTTCTTCTTCATAATAGCTGTAATTGCTATTCATTCTCCTGGTGAAGATCAGAAATAGGGTCTGTAGTGTTGGGGGGAAGCTTCTTTGCCTGTTGTTTTAGAAAGCTTTCTTTTCCTTTGGTACAGCCTTTGGGTTGACTTGATTTGCTGAAGATTCCAACATGTGATGTTTCCTCTCAATTTAGAGTGAATTGTACTTCTTGCATGATTTAATTGTAGGTTAGCTTTTCAGTAGCTCATTCTCTATGGCTTTTTTCACTCTCTTTGAATTTTTTTTTAAAAAATGATGTATTCTCCATAAAGATATTTTCTAAATAATTAGAAATCAAGCTTTGAATTCTTTTTCATTCCAGAAAGTGGTGTGATAAATAAAATCAGTATTTTTTAGAGGATCCATAGCACATTTACAGAAGTGTAGAATTTAGGCTCTTGTAACTTCTATTAACCCAACTCCATTGCTAAATTCCTTGACCTGTGTGTTGATTATCAGTCTTACAAGAACAATCTGATATTAATACCTTCAAGGGTTACTTAAACTATTTCTACAATTTTCAGCATAGCACTAGTGCTTCCCTGTCAGTGAAAGCTCAGGCAGCTGGAATGGAAAATGGTTAAGGTAAATAACTGGGAGGCCTTCACTAGGTGCTATTTTTGTAAAGAGAGAGGAGGAGGAAGTATTTTGGCTTCTGCCTGGAGAGAATAGCCAGAGGTTAGGAAGAAGGGGCAGTGTGGTGGAGGGCTGTGAAGCTGCTAAAGGGCAGTACAGAATTGGAAGTGTGCAAGCAAGCAGTTGTTTTTCCTCTAAGGTCCCTGAAGACAAGAATTATTTACAGCCTAGCCGTGACTAATAAGATTGACAGCATTCTAAGAACTTGTATAATACTCTGATGTTTGGCTTTTTTCAAGGGGGAATAATTACGTATAAAACCTCATCAATTTCTTTTGGTTGTTCTATTTTTCTTCATTCTCCCATGAAAGTTAAGGAGTTTTTCTTAGCTGGTTTGCAGCTTTTTTATGCCTGTTTCATAGAATTCAGATCCAGTGCAGAGTAAATTTGCTAAACACCCCCCCCAAATCAACAAAGCAAAACCCTAACCAAACAAAAAACCTCAAGCAAGAAACATAATTAAAAAGACAAGCAGTCCAATAAAAGGATCCAAACACAGGTTGAAAGCTTTAATTAGCTGAACACCAGATGGTGCTCTTGCCTGGGAGCTAGAAGAGAAATATTTTTAGTGGCATCTTTTCTGCAGCTTCGCATTGGAAGGAAGCAGAAATTTCCCATTTAGTTGCATCTACCTGAGACAACCATTGGCAAGTGAAATCGGGGGATGTTGGCTGTATAGCACCCTCAGCATTTGTCTTTATCAGATAACCTTGCCTGCAGGAATGGAACAATAGAGGTCAATGTCAATTTCTGAGATCAAAATCTTTCAAATTACCGAGTTAACTCTTCTTGTAATGAGACTGAAGTGTCAGCAGCAAGATGCTTGTTTGTGCTTTGTGGAAAGGAGTCAGTTTTCACCTGTCATACAGGAAAGAGTTTTACAGTTTTCTTCTCTTTTTAAATTCACTTTTTCCGGTTGTCTGTTGCAAAGCTAGTGACTGCTTGCAAGTATTATTGGGAACTGTGTAAATGTTTTGTGTTGTTCTCTTCTGGAGGCAGTTGGTGATACTTCAGGGTAAAAGATCTGTTTCCTGAAGTTTTTGCAGAGGTGGGACTGATGCGATCCCCAGGGAGAAGAGGGCTCTTTTCTCTGGTCGCTGCTTTGGACATAATCCTGTTCTACATGTGTCAGCACCATAGAGGAGGAGGCACTGAAAAACATTGGAGGAGGAGGTGATAGAAAAATTCATGTTGGTAGGAAAAGCAATCAGCCAAACCCAAATTATCCAAGCAGAAACAAGTTAGGTAGGGAAGTAATGGGTTTGGGGTAGATTTACTCCTTTCAGCAACAGATGCCCAACAAATTTACCTTGTTATCAGGAAGACTTGGCTGCAGCAAGGGAACAGTATCTTCAAGGAAGGCTTCCAGGGGAAATCTGAGTTAGTGTGTGTAAGAAAGTTTGTGGGGTTTTTAATGCTTTTCCATGTGTGCTTTTTCTAGTTAGGAACTTGTGACTAGTGCTTGGCTTTTCAGAAGCTGTTCCAAGTTAGTCCAGGTACTGTAGATCCCAGGTGCTAAAGATGTCTCAAGACATCTTGAGAGATGGAGAATTACTGTCTTGCTACTCTGAGAAATTTGAAGACATGATACCAGATCTTAAAACAGCGCCACTTTCTGTGCTCTGCTGTCTTCATTATCTTATGCTCTGTGTGTCTTGGCACTTTGTATTTCTTTATTTGTCCTTGTGTTGCTTTTCTCTCTTTCTCCTTTCAGTTTGGTTGATCTCTTCCTGCTTTTATCCATGTCTCATCTTCGTGGTTCTCGCTTTAGGTTTTTTTGCTGACCTCTACCTGACCGAATGTGTTAATCTCTTGTTTTCTGGTTCCATGTGAAATTGTTTAGCATTGCACATTTCCTCAGCCATGTCTTCTTTACTGGGTTTTGTTTTTCCACTCCTGTTGACTTTTTGGTCTGTTTCTGTGAAGAACACAAGGTAGTTTTCTGTATGGAATAAAGTTTGCCAAATACCAGTGCTGCCAACTTCAAAGTTGCTGTATCTCTGTCTGCAGCACTGATGCAAGATGCTCTTGCCCTTTCACTATCTCCTCTAGTGTTTATTTTGTTCTTTTGTGGGTTTAATCAGGAGCTAATCTATCTGGAAAACATAAGAGAAGTGTTTATTTTTTCAGCCAAGATAATTCACTATGGTGATTCATAGCTTGGCACCACAAAACAATTCTGGCAAGATGAGGGATTGATTTTTTTGGGCACAGCAGCCAGTTGAGCTAAAAGGTGGGATTGCTTAAACCTGCTGTGCCATACAAAAATGAACAGGAGAGTGTGTGGTCAAAACAGAGCTGCCTGTGAGGAGTCTAATATTCTGCCTTTCTGGGCTGCTTGGTCTGCCTCTCACACTAATTATCTTAATAATTAGGCAGATATTGAGAGGGGATATCAGCAGTGAGTAATGAGAAATGAGCTGATGGTGACTCCCGTGGCATGAGTGAACAGTAACAGCCAGACCAGCCTGGGAGTCTGGCAGGTGAAGGAAGCCCCTGGGGCCTTCCACAGCCCAGGAGTGGGAGCAGACAGCGGGTGCAGACACAAGTGGCAGTCAAAGGAACAGCTTCAGTAGTTCAGTTTTAGGCTGCCTCATGCTTTTCACTGTGAAAGGTTTATTGAGAGATCCTCTTCCATAAAGCAAATCATGCGTGCTGGGCAGGTACTGGTGAAGTGTCTGCTGGGACATTTCTGGTTTCAGCCATTAGGAAGTACTTGGGATGCTAATTCCACACTCCTGCGTGTTCATTTTTGTTTCCTCTTCATGGGTCCTTATTTGTTGCACAGAATGGATTTGTGGGAGCTGAATTAAAATTGTATAGAACCTCTTAAATCTGCCACTTCTATACTTTAGGTGAGTGACCTATCAATCCAATAGTGTTTGGATATTTGAAGAATTAAATACAGCTTTTCTGGATGATTTTTTTAGTTACTGTCAGGATTAAGAGCTATGAGGTTTGCTTTGGAGTGTTAGCTCTCAGTCTAGGCAGACTTTGTGTTTGTCTGGCTTTTCTGTGATTTGCTACCAAAAATGCAACCTCCTCTTTAGTGGTGGTATTAGTTACAATTATTTTCTGATGGAAAACTTAGTTAACTAAAGCAGAGCTTGCTGAAAATCATGTGCTTAATATTTACTGTTCTGCTTTGTTCCTTCCCTAGAGTTATTAATGAGTTGCTGATTCAAGAATAATGTGCATAGGCCTTTAATGGAAAGACATAAAAATGAGAAGCTTTTATGTTGCCTTAACATGGTACATTTTTTAAATGGTACAATAAATCATATGCTGCCTTGTATTCTTTGATGTCTGTCCTCCAACTAGTCCATTAAAATCAGCATTCCCACAGTATGAATTTAGTAAACGGGCTGGTTCTTCTATTTTGTGTTCTATGGCAAAGGAAAAAGGCCTTACTATGAGGAAAAGACTGTCAGGAAAGCTGCTTGATTTTTTTTTTTTCTCCCATTCTTTTTTAGAGGGGTACCTGTCTGCTTTGGTTTGGATCATTTTCTTACCATACCAGGGCAGGTGTTGTGATATGAGTATGTTTGTAATTGCAGCTTTTAGGCAGAATGCTTTCTCTTGTTATGTGGAGATACTCTAACAGAAGCCACTGCAACTTTGAAACATACCGTGGTGCTGTTAAAGGAAAAGTGGATAAAGCCACCTTCTTCAAAGTCAGGAAAAAACCTTCACTGTCTTAATAATTATGGTTTTGCTGAAGACTAATGGTTATAAAGTAAGGCAGCTGAATTCAACCATTTAAAAATGGCAATACCGCTTTTTTAATACACTTCTTCCTTTTTTCCTATCCTCTTCTTTTTGGAAATAATGTCTTTACAATACATGCCACAATAGCTGCAGGATCTTGCTTTTTGGTTGTAAGAAGTCAGAAGTAAAAATCTGCGGTCAGTGAAAATGATGACATTTTATTGACTAATAGACTGCTCAATTTGCCATTCTTTCCCACCTCTGCTGAAAAGAGGCTTTCTTAAAGGAAACTAAATTCCTGATGAAGAAACTCTTTGGACTCTATGAGTGATTGCAAACACAAAGGGATTAAATCCCAATGAAATAATGATTATCCGTGATTACTCTTTCCTTTCACCACTGATGTGTGATAGCTGCAGTCACACAGATGCTGCTGGTGTATATAGAGCAGTTGTTAGTGACAATGGTATGCAGAATATTCTTATTACCTGGTGTTAAGATGTTACAGAAAATAATCACTGCCACTGTAAAACCTCTCCTGTTTGGATACCTTTAAAATAAACAACGACGAGCCAGTTTTCTTTAGACATGGCTGTGCTCTCAAGCAAGCAAATTTGAGTGTTACTAATTTTAGTTTTGCTGAAGTCTGTGGACTTAACCTCTACATAAAAGAAAAGCAAATAAAATAATTTCTTTCTTTTATAAGGTACTTTGAAAATGCTGGCCATTAGATCACAGGATGAGGGAGGAACTCCTGTTAAGCCTGGAATTTTTTCCTAAAGTGTATGGGAAGCAACCATGCACCTCACAAATTTGCTATTACCCAACTGAGCCAGTAAAGTCTATATAGTTAAGAACATTTTGCTTTGAATCTATTCTGTTTGCCCCATATGTTCACAGCCTGTTTGAATCCCCACATCAGGTGATACCTTTTGTTCATTTCTTGGAAAACTGTAGAACTGGTGAATATGTAAATATGTACTGCTCTCTGGGAGCGAGGTGGTTCAGTGCAGGTTGTGCCAGTGGAAGCACATGTGCAAACTCACCCAGGTCACTGTGATCCTGCTGTCAAAGGTCCATGGCTTGAGGCTGGTGTCACAGAAACCCAGAACAGTTTGAGTTGGAAGGGATCTTAAAAATCATCCCATCCTACCCCTGCCATGGCAGGGACACCTTCCACTGTGCCAGGTTGCTCCAGCCCTGACACTGCCGGGGATGTAGGGGCAGCCACAGCTGCTCTGGGCACCCTGTGCCAGGGCCTGCCCACCCTCAGAGTTTGTTCCACATGTGACCAGTTTCCAAAGAGTTGTCTTGTCCAGGGCAGAACTTTCTGGATGTTGCTGGAATACCTGAGTTTCTCCTAGCGATGCTCAGCAG
This sequence comes from Prinia subflava, assembly GCF_021018805.1. Taxonomy (NCBI): domain Eukaryota; kingdom Metazoa; phylum Chordata; class Aves; order Passeriformes; family Cisticolidae; genus Prinia; species Prinia subflava. The sequence continues at coordinate 102,644,355 of NC_086283.1, read as the reverse complement.
AGCCGTCAAGCAGCAGGCAGAGTTGACTTTTCATACTTACTGCCTTTTTATTACTAGCAATAGATAATCTGTTTCATGTTGTGAATATACCAAATGTTTCTTATAGAGCAGGGAATATTTTACACTCCATCCTTAACAAATCTGTCCTTTACTTTTATGTGTTCTAACCCATGTCACCAAGTGCCACATCCACATGGCCTTTAAATCTCTTCTCTCATGGCAACTCTACCACTGCCCTGGGCAGCTGTGCCAGGGCTGGGCAGCCCTTTCCATGAAGGAATTTTCCCTGAGATCCAACCTGATCCTCCCGTGTCCCAGCCTGAGGCCGTTCCCTCTCCTCCTGTCCCTGTTCCCAGAGCCCCCCGGCTGTCCCCTCCTGTCAGGAGCTGTGCAGAGCCACAAGGTCCCCCCTGAGCCTCCTTTTCTCCAGGCTGAGCCCCTTCCCAGCTCCCTCAGCTGCTCCACATCAGACTTGTGCTCCAGACATATATTCAACAGATACTTGACAACAGTGTGGTCCATATTCCTCAGGTGAGGGTTTTCAGAGAGAATTGGAACTTTTATTTGTGATCAGTGACGTGAAGAAGCTTCGTTTTATCAGTCCTTTCCCTTGTTATAGCTGAAATACAATTCAAGTGCTGATTAGCAGTGTTCTGTGTGGCTTAATGAAAGGACAGGTGTTCCAGTGTTGAGTTTTCATTCTTGCATTTGCTCATTAACCAGATGCATTTCCACAGGGACTGTAGAGAAGAGTTGGTGCCACAGTTGCTTGTACTGTTTCTTTTGTGCCACCTTGTGACACTTGGCTCTGGCATCTTCTACGCAAATCTTAATGTAATTTACCTTCTGTCTCTTCACTGCACAAGGAAATACCTAGACAGCTTTTTCCATGTCTCTCATTTCTCTTTCCTGCCCAATCAAAGGAAGGAAAGTCACTGCTAAGTTTGGCCTAAGGTACTTAGGAATGAGCTGCTATTTTTTGTACCCTTCCACAATATTTTCTCTGTGAATCCGTCCTTGGGGATGTAACAGTATTGAGTGTTTCACTGGCGTGTGTCTGTTGGGGTGGTATTTCTGCTGTAATTCCCCCTCACTAGGTGTTTCTTTTGAGTGAACTGAAATTTTGCACTAGCTGTTGCCTAGTCTTGAGTGTGGCAAAATTCACTTTTGTCTTCTTGTTGTATGAATAAGAGGCAGTGGGTTGTAGTTAACTTTTAAGTGCAGAACTTCGTATTAGTATGAAAAAGAATTACTCGAGTGTTAAAAGCTTTGCTGGAGATCTGAAATCCGTGCTTTTTCTGCCACTTGTTTTGATCCTGGCAACTTGTAGAAATTGAACAGCTCTGTGGAATTCTTTTGAGGACTTTGTGTGGGTTTTAATAACTCAAAGAGACAAAAAAAAAAAAATCGGGAAGAATGCTATACTTTGAAACCTAACCTTAGAAATTAGGGAGAAAATGAACCATCATTCAAAGCTGAATATCTGCATTTGTGATTTAAATCCTGGAGCAATTACAGTAACCACTCTGACTGTGTCCCCAGGATCTTTGGGTAGTGGGAGGGGTCATGTTCTGTTAGATTATGATTTTCAGTACCTAAGAACTCTCTGCTGAGTTGTTGTCCCTTGTAATAATCACCCTCCCTGCCTGCCAGGTCTTGGGAAGGAATAAATCCTGATGACAAGCAGCCAGCTGGGCAAATGCAGAAGTTTCTGTTTTTTTAAAAAGTGTAGGGTCACACAGACCTAGAAAACTGTGTTGTCCCTGGTTGCTGGTGGCGTGTTCTTGCTTAATACCATTTGTTTTTAATTACTCTGCATGTTTGTAGTGCTGGAACAAGAGACCACCTTTGAGACCAAGCCTAATGTTTTTAAAGCATATATCAAAGTGTAAGTTTGTTCTTTCTGAATCTTGTGTTTCAAAGCAGTTTTTAAGAGAAGAATGAATGCTGGTAATTGATATCAGAGCAAGCCAATCTGTGTAATTTAAAGTTGTCTTAGGATATTCTGCTGTAGGTGAAGAGCTGTCTCAGCTGTCAGCTCACTACACAGTAAATTAGTGTGATATATAAGAAAATTCAGAGGCATCTTACAACTTAATTTGTTTGATGTCTCTATCTTGAATAGTTTCCTATTGAAGGGTTTTGAAGTAATTCTTTCGACTGCTCTTTCTGCAGTATCTTCTAGTCCTCATGAATTGGGGTAAAGCTCAAACTCCACAGCTTCCAAGAGCACAGGTCCACAGGGTTTTCAGCACTGGAGCTGGTTTGGCAGCTTCCCACACAGCACTGCTGATAATCTCAGGTTGATGCAGTGGCATGCTGTAAACTGGATTACCTTGTACATTTAAAAAGACTTCACTGGAGTTCAAAAAGAGAGGAGGGCTGTGTTATGACTGCAAGCATTGAACTAAATTTTTTTGTCTGCCCTTTAATTTGTTGAACTTTAGAAGTCCCTGAAGGTCAGGCTATATGTTTAGTCTGTATAGGGGCTCTACCATCTCTTCCAAAACACTGAGCAGTAGAACCCTCATGATGTGACAAGAAGTGAGTTTTAAACTAGGAGAGGGTGGATTCAGACAAGACAGAAGAAAGAAATTTTAATGGTGAGACTGGTGGAACAGGGTGCCCTTTAGTTATTAATATTTGCATTGCTCCGTGTGGCATTGAACACAGTATCTGATTATTTGTCTTGTTTTCCCATCTGTTAAGGATGTTTTTGAGAATCGGTTGTCCTGCACTGGTAGGTCAGAAGTGTGTGTTTGACGCAGCTGGTGTGGTTTCAGTGGTTGCTGTCAGGTTTTGCTTTAGTGCTTTATTGTTCTTTTCAGATGATGTTTTTCTGAGGCGTATCACGAGGCAATTAATGAAGTTATGAACAATTTGCTGTATCTGATGTGATTGTTTTTAACGTTAGTTAAAAGGAAAGAGCTGCTTAGCTTGAGGTTAAATGTCAGATTGAGGTTTCTTTTATTCATGTTTTTAAAAGTGCGTCATTTTACATGAAATTTTTTGTAAGAAAAGTTCAAGTTCTTTCTGTAGGCTGCTGCTCTGTTTGTATTTTCAGTAACACCAAACTGAGCATGGCAGCACTGTAGCAGTGAAACTAGCAGCAATAAAATGCTCATGGAATCACAGAATCGTTTAGGTTGGAAAAGACCACGGAGACCATGAAGTCCAGCCTTACCCCAGCACTGCCCAGGCCACCACTGACCCCTGTCCCCAGGTGCCACATCCACACAGCTTTCAACCCCTCCAGGAATGGGGACTGCACTGCTGCCCTGGGCAGCTGTGCCAGGGCTGACAGCCCTTTCCATGGAGGAATTTTCCCCAATATCCAACCTAAAACTCCCTTGGCGCAGCCTGAGGCCATTTTCACTCATCCTGTCCCTTGTTCCCTGGGAGAAGACACTGCCATAATTTCACTCTGATGAACAATTCACTTTTGAATATGAGTTTCCTGTTTCATAGTTGCTGTACTTCAAAAGAGTCTTGCACTGCCTGATGTTGGGATCATGGAGCATTGGAATGCGTTGCTCAGAGAGTTTGTGGGGATCCTTAAAAGCCACCTGGACATAGTCTGGGGCTGCTGGCTCCAGGAGATCCTGCTTGTGCAGGATGGACAGACTGACCTCAATGAGCTAATGGATGGCTAAAATCAAGTGCTTGATAGAAAGATTTTATTATTGTTTTGTAATGAATTTTCACTTCAATTAAAAAAACCCAGTTGCTTGTGTAACTGTTTTTGTTTTCTTTTCCTCCTACCTAGTGCTGATTTAAAGCTCTTGGAAGAAGCCACAATCTCAGTCTGCAAGTCTTTAGGTGAGACGTTGTGCCATCTTTATTTCATGTACTTTACCAGAAAAATCAGGAAACAGCACCCCGGTGCACATTCATGCCTTCAGCACTAAATTTGTATATGTTGCCCTAGTAAGGTTAAAGCAGTGTAAAGAGTGTGTTTATGTATATCCCCAACCTTTACTTCCATTGTAAACTGTTTTACTGAACTTGATATGACTGCAAGGTTTAAAACAAATAATTCCATCTCTGCTATGTCTTATTCCCTTTGCCCTTTAAGCTTATCAGTAAGGGGGAAGAATTAGAGGATGAAAGGAAGGAGTGATATAAATGTGATCAGTGGTGTTGTGAGAAGGTAAGAGGTAGTTGTGAAGACCTGCCCAGTTTTCTGACTGGAGGCTGCTGTGCTGCAGACAAGTCTGGGAAAGGAAGCAGTATGAGTATCCCACATTTGGGATATTTTAAGTCTAGGATTAATTGTAGTTAGAGAACATTAATGACTGGTAAACCATGTACTGGAGAATTTTGAAAAAAGAATGCCTATACAGAAGACCAAGACATACTTTGCTTTATTTAGAAATATTTAATACATTGAAATTTGTTTTCTTTTTATATATTATTAGAACTAGATAGTGTCGCCTGTGCATGCTTTGTAATTGTACCTTATTTTTCCTCATCTAGTTGAGAAGAATCCTCGAACGGGAAACCTTGGATCATTGATTAAAGTCTTTCTTTCTAGAACCAAAGAGTTAAAAATTTCAGCAGAATGTCAGAAGTAAGTTTCCAAAAAACAGCTGTGTGTGCCATTTCAGTTTTTAAATGTTCCTTTTGTTGCTGGGTGTTGAATTGTTTTACTCTGCTAGTTAACATACTTGCAGATCAAACCTTAGCATTCTCCTAAGTTGTTTGAAACAGAACAAGTGTTTAGTACTTTTCTAAACACAGAAGTTAAGTGTAACAGGTAAGTAGATTACTGGGGAAAATACATATCTGTGTGTTAGATGAACACCTTTTTGTATACATGGTGTAAACTATAGGTACTACTGGCTTACAGATGTTTAAAAATTATCTGAACTTTTTAGCTGAACTTAATGTCAGTATGCTATTGATGGATGCTATTCCATCAATATGGAAATATTTTAAATATCTCTAAGTATGTAAATACATATCAAAAAACTGCTTTCAAGTTATATTATGCAGCTGCTATTGGTTTTGTTTGCCCCTTGCAGCTGCAGGAGAGAACTCCAAGAGGTGGCTTGTGTGGTGTTTTTTTGCAGGAGGCTTTCTGTAGTTGTTCCCTCAGACCCACAGATAAATTTCCCACTTTCAGCAGATGGGGCTAGAATTCCTCCTTGTTCTGAGGACTGCATCAGGTTTTTTGCTTGCATCAAAAGTCAGAAGTTACTTGTGCCCAGATAGCTGCTGCTGTTGTAATCCTAAGATATCTTGAAAGTACAGCTTTGGGCAATAGTTGACTCTATGCTGTTGCCTGGGCTCCCCAGCAGTTGCTTACTGGAACTCAAAAAAAATTTATGCAGCTGTATTCCCTTTCATTCAGAAAGCCTGGAAAATGTTTGTGTGTGTTGCATAAGAAAATCCTGCTGTATGGTGCTCATGAAGTCCATAAATTCCTGCTGTCATCTGAAGGCTATTGGCTTGGGAAAAGGGCTAAGGTTCAGGGAGCCAGGAAGCTTTTAGGTGTGAACCTGTTGGAAATTCTCAAATGTCTGTGTGCCTTGAGTCCATAGGGTCTAGAGACCTCTAGAAGTTTGCTGAACTGTTTGATGAGTTCCTCGAAGAGTTCTGTCTGCTATGATGTTTTTAATGGTACAAATGTAGTTAAGGATAAGGTTGTATTTTCTAAACCACTTTTGAATACATTCGCATTGTGTTTTCTGTAACATCAGCCACAGACTCCCTGCCTAAGCACTTTGGCTTTTCCTTGCTTCAACTATAGAACTTGGTCCTGTAGACCTCTGACTTTTATCTTGTGGTTTTTGATAATTGTTTGCTGGTGAAGCCTTACTGATTCTTGTTTGTCCCTGCTTCTTTTCCAGCCACCTCTTTATCTGGCAGGCTCACAACGCGCTGTTCATTATTTGCTGTTTGCTGAAAGTGTTCATCAGTCGAATGTCAGAGGAGGAGCTGCAGCTTCATTTCACTTACGAAGAGAAAGCAGGACCAAGCTCATACGGTGGGTACACACAGGTGCTAGTGAGACAAACATGCCCTGAGAAACTGAAATGTCCTGATGTCTGTAGTCATGGCATGTAGGGACATGGTTTAGTGCTGGACTAGTGAGTGAGGTAATGGTTGTACTTGATCTTAAGGGTCTTTTCCCTCAGATGATTTAGGTCTAAATAATTCTATGATTCTGTGGGGTTTTTTTTAGACTCAGAATCCCAAACTTTGCTTTAAAACCAGAAATTAATTACTAGAGAGTTCATTTTAGCTTAATCTGTCTTCTCTTTAACAGTTGTTGAGATGTGGTGCTGTAGACCTACCTGGACGATAACAGTTTGAAAGGTGGTAGTGGTCCTCTTAGGAGGAACAGAACAGAATTGCAGTAAGGTGATCACATATGAACACTGGAGCATTGATATTGCAATTTAACGCATCATTTCATATATTTTTCATAAACTAACAGCAGCCACAGGATGTAGTTAATGCTATTTTTAGGGATCCAGTGAAGGAAAGTAACAGTCTTATGGTTAGAATTGACCCCTTGAGGAAGCAAGTGCTAAAATGTAATTTGGGGGCAAGAGCTTATACAAGAGTACAGGAACAGTCAGAGAGTTCAGGCAGAATTACTAAAATGGGCTCAGGAAATGGAGTATATATTACACGAGGTGGAAAATGGCAGGAGAGATGCTCAAGGAAGAAGCCGTTGTCTTGGAATAAGAACAATACAAATGTATTCAAAATCAGTTGCATTACAGCAAAAAGACAGTCAGAACACTGTCTGCAACAAATCTTTGTGTAGCCCTGTGTCAAGATGCTCTCACAAAGTGCATGGTGGATAATGCTGCCATGTGAGCCTTGATTTCTTTTGCCTTGGTGTAAATCCTGGAACCATTTTGGCCGGAAAAGCCCTCCAAGCTCATCAAATCAGACAGGTAACCCAGCACTGCCAAGTCCAAGCCAAAGTGCTGTTCAGTGTGTAATTGCACGTTGTTTGTTGCATGAAGCCTAAAACGTCTCAGAGTGCTAGAGCAGTGTGAGTGGAAGGTGAGAGAACAACCAAGAGTGTCTTGTCTGTGGATTTCCTGCAACGAGGACGGTGTTGAGAGCACTGAATGGCTGCCTGCTCATCCAGCAGTGAAAACTGTTCATTAAAATTTGTTTAACTCCTTTGTGCCTGCCAGTGCTCTGGGGAAATCAGAACTGCGGTGCCAAAGGATTAAGTGCTACATGTTGAAATGGTTTAATGTATTTAAACTCTGATGAGTGATCTCCCGGAGGGAAGTCAGCCTGCTGATGCATTGGAAAAGAGTATCTGCTTGTCTATAAGCTATCCCTGCAGACTGCCTGTGGGTTTGTTCCTGGATTAAAAAAACAGCCCACCTCTTGCTTCAGTGTGCAGCATGCCGCAGTGGGATGGGTGGAAAAGCTGAGACTCTTGTCAGCTGGAACCCCTGCGACCTTCATTCCTTGCACTGGGAGTTCCTCACAGTGTGATATGGAAAGTGATTCTTGTCACCAGGGCAGACCCATGTTTATACCATGTCTAGTAGCACTTGACTGTAATTCACAGTGACATTTATTAGCAATAATTCTGTGCATATTGATGGCAAATGTACTTAGCAATTACCTCTGAGCAGATTGTTCATGGGATGTTGTTGATTAGGAAGGTAATTGTGTGTGGTCTGCTGGTGAGGCAGGAAATGAGCTGCTGCTCGTCTCCTCTTTGGGTTTCCACTTTGAGATGGTTCTTGTGAACTTCCTCAGGGTGTGGAGGTTCATAACATGGTGAGGTTACATAGCCATTTGGTTTGATTCCTAAAAATCTTATTTTTAAATATCTACAGAAGGTGGTAGTAAGGCATATACCTTCCTATAGCTCTTATGCTCAGCTGTAGGAGGGTGAAGTATCATGAATGAATTGTAATGAATTGTAGTTGTGCTAGGGCCTATTAAAAGTAAGCAGAAGAAAATGAAGTGTTTTGTTGTTTATATTTTTATAATTAAGTGTTGCTTTCCTGAATTTTTGGTTTCTACTTTGTGGAGAGTAGAATATTCCTGTTATTATTGTATATTTATGATAATATTATCAGTCCATTATGATAATATTATTATTCCGATATTCCTCTGAATTTTATGTAGGTTTATTAGTACTTTTATGGAAAATTTACTATCTTGGATGAACATGCTTCTTAAAAATTAAGTTCTTAGTCATCCTTACTGGTTTTTCATTTACCAGAGTTTGGCATTAGTTATAAATCAGTTGTGAGCATGATAAAACAAGCCTTATAAAAGATATTATTATATGAACTGTATGATGTAAATAAAATATCCATATTAAAAAAAAGTTTTAATACAATGTCTGAATTTTGAAGTTTCTGTATTTCCTTACTGCCTGGTCAGTAGTTATTGGAAAGAGCAATGCAACCACCCAACAACACCAGCCACCTCTCTACCCTGGGGTCCATTTTCATATGCTTTGCTCAGTCTCAGCCTTCTGAGAAAAGGTTATTGTTCTTTTCAGGATCATCTGACAACTCCTTTGCAATCCCTCTGTAGCAGTGTTTGTTTCCCTGTGGACATCACATTTTTATCTTTCTGGCTGGACAATACCTGCTAGTGCCATGCTCTCTGGTTTAGGTGTGGCACCTGGGAGCTCAGAGCACATAACCTCAGTGTCAGCTCATGCTGCAGTCAGGCACTGCAGCAGCGTCTGCTCCAGGAGATTTGGTGTGTCAGGGACAAGTGTGTAATTACAGTCTGTGAGAGTCCTGTGTGTGTAAAACATCCTTGTCGCTGGCTGCTCATAAATACAACCTGTATGTGAGATAGCCGTGATTGTTCAGGTAGCATTTCTTATAATTGCCTTATCCGGAAGAGTTCTCCTCCCACATTTTGCAGTTCATATGCTTTCACTTTTTCTGAATATCCAGTTTGTACACTTTACTTCTAGACTGTGCTTGAGGCTCAGAGGAAAGCTGTGCAATTGGGCTTTGTGTCATGAAATGGGATTTTTTTGAGGTTTGACTGCATGAATGTGCTTTAGCCTAATGAATAAATTGCCCTGGATTGAGTCCCTGCTAATAGTGCTGTTATTGATTGCCTTCAAGAGAAGGCCTACCATTAATAGAAATGTATTATTTTTGAGAAGTTTCAGACATTCATTAGCCCAAGAAGTGCAGCCTTTGCTTCTTCATCCATAACTGCAATTTGCCTAAAATTTTGGAGAGTATTGCAGAATTTTGATTGCAGGAAAATCCACAAAGAGACTAAACCCATATACTTTTAAGATTCAGCTGAAAATTTCCTGATATCAATAAATCCCAAACAGGAGTCAGCACCAGCTCAGCTGAAGCTGGAGTTACTCTCATTAACACAAATCATGCATCTTTCCCCTGTTTGTATCCCATAATTTCTGCACAATCCTTAATGATATTGTGACTCAAAGGTGTAAGAGAGCACATGCTGAGTTTATATTTTAAATCAGACCATCAATTCATTTAACCTGTTCCCTGCACTGTAGTTGGAAGCTTTATTCATTATTTGTAGAGAAGTTTTTAAACACAAGGCTACTGAGGGCTGTTTGTGACATATTAAAGCAAATAGGAGGACATAGAGAAGGTTATAAATAACATCACATTTACTGCAGGCCTTAAATGATTTCATGAGTGTTCAGTATCACATAAAGGAAATGAGGAAAGGCAATCAATTTATGTGCTCATTATTGTCACTCTTTAGTACAAGTTGTAAGTTTTTGAGAGTAACTAGAGCTGAAGATCAAACCACAAAACTTATGGAAGCTCTAAGCCTGTTTTGCAAGGAATTACTCATTTCATTGCTTGTGCCCAGGTTCTGTATGAGCAACAGGGCAGAAAACCAAGTGGCATCTAAGATGATGATATACCTTTTTATGGCTGAGTATCTTATTGATATTGATGTTGATATTAAACACATCCATCAGATCAGGTCTTACCAGTGTAGTAGTTGTGTTTTTGTAAAGATGGAGCTGGACTGGTTTTAGAATTGGGACCTCCTGGCATCTCTACTTTCCTCTGCCTCTTTTTCCTCTTTTTACCTGTGTAGTATGTGCTACTCCAGTGTGTGAAATGTGTGTAACTTTGAAAAAGTAAAAACAAATGAAAAAAAATTATATTACAAAAAATTTTTAGAAGTGTCTATGTATCTATGTATCTGTGTATGTATGTATGTATCTATCTATCTATCTGTCTGTCGGTCTGTCTGTCTATTTCTCAATCAAAACAAACCCCACCAAAAAGTCAAAACCCACCAAATGGCTTGCAAAATTAAATAATCCACGTTCGAAGACTTAAATATATCTGATGAAAAAAGGGTATTTCAGCATAACTGGACATTTTAAAACCTGTGTAATTGCAGTCACTTCTGCAGTGGAGTTTGGAAGATGCACCTATGATTCCTCTCCCTGCTGTAATTTTATCTGGACAGGTTCACCCCGTACTTACTTTCCCCAAGGCTTTACAGGTCTTTGATCCAAGTATGTGATCTATTAGTGTGAATGAATCTTGTGTGTATTGTCCTTATCCTGCTATTGAAAGAGGCATTGTTTGTGAAAACACAGAGTGTTCCGTGTTTATGGCCCTCTCTCACGTTATAGATTTGGCTTGCATCCTCCTCATTGTCTTGGCAAGATGAAAATTAAACAAGAATGTGTGTGCCCCAGTTGGGAAAAGGATACATTAATTACTGTGGCTGAATGACATTGATTACAGCAATTAAGCTTTTTTTTTTTTTTAATATTTTAAATAACATCTTTCATTCTACATGACTGTGTTAACCCAATGTTTTCTTCCTTTATTTTGAATATTGTCTTGAGGGAAAAGCCTTCTTTCATATTCAAATAACCTTATTCTCTGTTCAGATGAATTGTGTATACAGTGTGGCGGAATAAAATGATGTTTGAAAAACTTCAACTCACTTTACTTTTACTTTTTTAACCTTTTTCTTCTCACATTCTTCTATTAGGAGAAAAATTAGGTACCTTTTGGGAGCTAGTAGCATTTTCTAGGTTCAGAAAGCCTTAAGAAAGTGTCACATTCAAGTTACTTTAGAATATATTATCTGTGCTCCATTATTGGCTGTGGTTTCTGTCCAAGGTTAAATACCCTGAGCAGTTCTTGGTTTTACTAACAGGAGCTGCATTGTGTTACTCATGGGGGATTCTATATAAAGGAAACCACGTTTCCGTGATAAAAAAACTGATTTCCTTTAGAATGTGCAGTTCACTAGGTGACAATTTTTAATGTGTTTTTAATAAACTGATTGTGGAAAGAAATAATTTTGCTTTATAGTGAATATTCCCCGTGGTGTGCTTCTTAAAATTGAGTTCTGGATTCAAGAACAAACTTGGGTAAGCAGAGTAACACTGCTGTAACCTGGCTATAAAGCTGTGTTTATGGCAGGACTTATTTATTTGAAAATAAAAAAATAAACAGGCATTTGGTTAATTATTGTGCTGCAATGCTGTAATATAGGGGATCAACTATGCCACTCTTAAGCCATTCAGCACTATAAACCCTCCAGTTCTTTATGTTCCTGTAGGTTTCTCATAATAATTATATTTTGTAAAGCAGAATAAATCCTGATGAGCCAAGAGGTTTATCTTTTGGGTTTTTTTAGTATTATATGATAACTTCAAGTGGTTTAATAGGCTTTTTTTCTCAGTGAGTCCTAAAAGTCTTTTGTTATTGTTGCTTCTAAGAATTACTGATGTAAAATATGACCAGTTTTATTGTTTAGAATAGTAGTAAGTTTTAAAATAATTCTGAATCACTGCATGCATTTAATCATTGTATATGACTAGAGAACAATTTCTGTTCCCTTAAAATGGACCAGCTTGTCATTGAAATGTGTAAAACTTGTCAATAAATAAATATGTATTCATAAAAAAATGTATTTATATTACTGTAGAGCAGCATTGATGTGCTCAGTAGCTACATTCTTTTGACAGTGTTTTATAATGTTGCTCAGTTTGTAATAGACAAATGAAACTGTCTCTGAATATTCTTTGCTGGGATTTAAAAAACGGGGAAAATATGTGAAGTGCAGGGAATTTTGAGAGGACGTTTATGTTGACTAGTGAGAAGTCATCAGTGATTAGTTCAGCTGTTAATAATAACACTGTTTAATATGATCTTCTGTAAGTAGTAAAGGAAGGCTTGATGTGCTGAATGTTAGCTCATTCCCAACATGCAGTTGTTATTAGTTGCTTTTTTATGTAAAAAAGAGAAGGCATCATGATTTTCTCTGTTAATAATCTCAACTGCTTTTCTGTTTCAGGGAAAAAAAATCCCATCTCCTTTAACAGCTAGAACTTCTAGTGTTTATTCCTTAATTAAGATATTGATCATCTTCATTTGTGTGTTTGAATCTTGTTTTGGTATTTGAAAACCCAGAAATCCTTTGCTGTGTTTCTTTTTTAGGAGCAGAGTGTGAAGACCTCATAGAAGAGTTGCTGTGTTGCCTCATCCAGCTCATTGTTGAAATTCCCCTCTTGTAAGTAGGCTTTTTTATTTTCTTTTTTTTCTTAGTCTTCTTTTATAAACTGAGCATTTGAGAGAATGTGAAAGTTGTAGTAATGGGTTCATAATGTTTATAGTTGTATTTGAATGTTCCATGTGATGGAGCAGCACAGATAACGATAAGCTGCTGCCCTGCCAGCCCTGAATATTCTGTTGGAAGAAGTACATGCTGAACATCTCACAGCCAGTTCAAACCATCAACAGAAGTTATTCCGTCTGTTTCAGGTACCCCTGTCAGCACACAGACAGTAACTGGTGGAAATGGTTGTGCTCATGGTACAGGGGAAGGTACAGTGGAGGTGTCACTTCAGCTCTGGGGTATGCAGTAAGGTGAAAACTAAAGTTCTTCTGCAGTTCTATGGGGGTTTGAATTGCAAAAATAAATCATATTGTGCTATTTAATGCTGATTTCTAAAATTTCCACTGAATTGATGTCTGGAGAAGGGACAAGAGAAACGAATGAGGGGAATGTTTCTGTAGCTCTCCAGATTTGTTTACATGGCTTTTTTTTCATGCATCTGTTGTATTTGAGAGATGATGGTTCCACATTTTGTTGGGATATGTGTCATAAAACATGCTTCAGTGTTCAATGCTGGAAAGCTTTCTTTGGAAAAAAAAAAAAGTGTTCTTTCACTTTTGTGGAAGTGTTCTGATGGGTTTTGACTTTTTTCCTCGTGATTTTCCTCGTGAAACTTTACTAAAGGTAGAGTGAATAGTGCCTTTAGTATTAAATTGCAGTGTAGACTGTGTCTAGAATGTAATGCCCCAACTACAGCGTGGCAGTTTGGAGGAGCTTCAGATTATCTGTTACAGTGTAGTACAGAGCTCTGCTGTCTTGTAACTGGGACAGTTCTTTTGGCTGGAAAACTGACAAAGATGCAGTGTTTTTTGAAACACTGCTGTCATTAAATGCAGCTCTGTCAAGGTTACTGCGAGGGATTTGTGTAGGTAGAGTGTAATGAATTAGTGGTGTGATTCAGAGTGTCAGGACTTCCCGGAACAGACACACGCTTTGTTTGAACCAGATTAAAGGAAGTACAAAGGGCTGACAGGACTGAGACACATGGGCAACTTCATAAATCCTGCAGGGTTTTGTTTGGTTTTGTTTTTCTTTCTTGGAAGTACCAGTGTGTGTGTGTAGTCCGGTATCCTTTATTCTGCCTTTCAGCAGAAGAAAATACATCAGCGTGATTGTTCCTCACCCACTTCAACAGCTGAACCTGTCAGCATCTCTGTTTCTGTGTGACTGTGCTTGCTGCAAGCGGAGGCAGCTGCTGAAGCACTTAGATTACTATAAAATCTAATGCTAAAATGGCTTTTTTAAAAAATAAATTATAAAGCCTAAGCATAATTTAATATTCAGCTATATCAGAAACTTACATTTCATAAGAGAGAGATGTGGAAGATTTTTGTTTTGTGGTTGTTGTGTTTGGGGTTTTTTATTTTTTTTTTTTTGTCAAACAAGTTTTTTTAGCTAAATTTCTCCTGAACCAGCATGTTGCTGATTGCTAATAAATACTAACACTTAAAACAAATGCATATCACTGTCTTGTTTATCACTAGAGTATGTTTCACAATGTGATAATGCCTTAACTAAGGATTTTGTTCCCATAGCATAGAAAGGGAAATTGGTAGAGGAAAGGACATACTGGAATAGTTGTGTTCTCTAACATACAGTTCAACTATGTCCTTCTCAAAGGTGTTATAAGGTACTACTTTATTATTAATTTTGTTCAAGAAAGTAATCAGAAAGGTTTTCATAATGAGTTTACTTGTTGCTTGTCTCCCTCTCCCTGGTCAGGTATCACTAGAAATTCTTGCCCTATTTTGTTTCAAGGGAATAGTCCACTTCTGTCTTTAGCTGGAATGACTCAAGAGAACTGCAAGCCTACTGTGTGACTTTGGGGAAGGAATAGATTGAGTGGAATACGTGAAATATTCAAACTTGTAATGATCTCTATCTCAGAACTTAGGATCACCTGTGAGAGAAAAGACAGCTTTGGCAGCTTGCAGTGGCACTGTAACAGAGTGTCTGTCTGTAAAGATACTGGTAAAGTTGAATTTTTGTTGTGACAGACCATTAAAATCTCCGTGCCGAGCTGGTTTTCAAAGAGTCTTTCAGAATAGCAAAGGTTTTGTTAGGAGCAGTCAATAGCCTTAACTGGGGATTGTGACAATTACAGTGTCCCTCGGGTTCTGTGAGGCAGTTTGGTGAAGGAATGGATACAGCTGGCAGCTGCTGTCTGAATATATTGCTTGTCTGCACCCCAGTTAAAGCTTACATTTTTTGCGTTCACTGAAACTGTAACATTATTTTTAAAGCACAGAAGGCCATCTCCATGTTCAGAATGCAGGAACAGCAGCACCAGTCAGCTATCTTGCACTCCTTCCTTTTGTTCTCAATGTCATGTCAGGTGCTTGGGATACCTCTGTGTGGTATTCTGCAGGCAGGGACATGGTATTTCCAGGCTGGTTGGAGAGCAGCCCTGAGGAAAAGGATTTTGGTATTTTCTGGTTATGCCCTAGAGATTGGGAAAGGCTGGCCATGTCCCAGGGATGTGCACTAAGACCCAGAAACCCCCCGATGGCCTGTGCTGAGCCCCCAGCGGGGCAGCAGGGGAGGGGATTCTGCCCCTGTGCCCTGTGCCCAGGTGAGACCCCACCTGCAGAGCTGCTCCAGCCCTGCCTCCAGCAGCACAAGGACGTGGAGCTGCTGCAGCCAGGGCAGAGGAGGGCACGGAGCTGCTGCCAGGGCTGGAGCCCCTCTGCTCTGCAGCCAGCCTGGCACACCTGGGGCTCTGCCCTGCACAAGAGAAGGCTCCAGGGAGAGCTGCCAGCCCTGCCAGGGCCTCCAGGGGCTCCAGGAGAGCTGCACAGGCCCTGGGGACAAGGCCTGCAGGGACAGCACCCAGGGAATGGCTGCCAGGGAATGCCAGAGGGCAGCGCCAGCTGGGAGATTGGGCAGCAATTGCTGCCTGGGAGGGTGGGCAGGCCCTGGCACAGGGTGCCCAGAGCAGCTGGGGCTGCCCCTGCATCCCTGGCAGTGCCCAAGGCCAGGCTGGACAGGGCTGGGAGCAGCCTGGGACAGTGCAAGGTATCCCTGCCATGGCAGGGGGTGGAACTGGATAAGCTTTAAGGACCCTTCTAACCCAAACCACTCTGGGATTCTAAATGTAAGAAGTTTGGGCTCGGCAGGGACACTGAATTCCTGAGGGCTCCAGTTGTTTCCTGAGTAGAGACAGATGTCACTCACCTCAGAGCTTGCTCTAGTTACCAGCCTTGGCAGAATAAGCTCATTTCTGCCACCAAAAGAACCTACAGCCTATATGGAAATCGCAGGTGGACTGGATTTCTCAAAATTAATCAGGAAGTTCTAGGATGTGGAAGAAGATAAATGTCAAATCTCTGTCCCTTTCTATAAAACGCAGAACTGTAACTTTTTGTTGTTGGGTGTTTTTTTTATGGGTTGGTTGGTTTGTTGGGTTTTTTTGGTGGGAAATGCTGCAGAGCCTTTCTGGGAGGCCGAGCATTTCTGGAAGTGTCCCAGTTTTTTACGGGGAATTTAAGAAAATTTTTCTTAAAAGTTAGTTTGTATTGGAAAAGACAAAAGTGCTTTAAAGGCAGAAATAGGTTGCAGTAGGGACTCTGAGACTCTGCAACATTGTGGTGCTGTCTCAGAGTTATTAATAATATCTTGAATTACCTTTCTAAAAAACAGGGTGTGCTGCATTGTACAAAATGCCAGGGATAAAGGTTTCAGGTTTAATTTTATTGAAAATACGGTTTTCAACAATTAGACGTGTGCAGTCCCTTATAACACTTGTGTTACCATATGTTGATGTTTGATTTATGGTTCCCTTGGGTGTGCTATGGATACTCTGCTTTTTCTTTGGTTTTGCTAGTGTTAGCACTTTAGAGTGTACACTAATGATTCGAACTGCATAGTCGGCAAAAAGATACAATGTTAGTATTTAATTGTACGACTTCTATATAGAAACTATTGCTAACATTTTGTTGCAGGATGGAGCTCCCAAAGCTTTAAATTATAAAGGCTTCTTTCAGCAGCTTGTTAAGAGCTTGTATCCGTAACTGAACATCTGGTTGTTATCAGTGCATTTTCACTTCATTAAAAACTATAAATGCACGTGGAGGAAAAATGAAATACTGTGATCTAGTTACATCACTCCTGAGTAGCACCCTGTGGTGCCAGTACAAGTTAGTTGATATTTGTATTACATTCCCTTATTTTCTCGAGTTATGATGTTTTAGGGTGCAGTCTTGGTTGTTTGGAAATTTAAATGTTGACAATGTTTTGACTCATTTAGGGATGCTCGCTGCATTTTATGAGAGCTTAAAAGTTAGATGTAGGAGGAAGAAAGTAAATATAATTGATTATATAGCTCTAGAGAATAACTGCAGTGTAGGAAAGGTGTTGTGTACAGATGATGAGAAATGCTTAGGCTTTCTTTCCTGTCAGTTCTGAGCAGCAAAGAGATTAAGAAATGTTTTCTGTTCTAGCTCAGGAGTTCCATATTTTAATTATTTTTGTTACTTCCAAAAGAATGGGCCAGAATAGTGCTTTTTAAAAAGAGTCTATTGAGGGAATTTTTATCATGATTCTGGTAGCTCCATTATTTGGAAAACGTGTGACTTTTGCATTTCTGAAAACTTTGTCTAATCATCAAAGGCAAACTTCCATCTGTTGAAACTGAGGCTGAAGGTAGCGAAAACATCCAAACTGAGAGAGATTGTGTTGCTTCACTTTGAAGAGCCTCAAAGTTTGAGACTATTGTGCTCTGTTTAGGAGGGAGCTGATTCATATGGAGGGAGTTTTATTTGCTGCTGCACCTTGGGGTGGTACAGCAAATAAAACATATTTATGTATTTGCCTGATTTTCTTAATCACTCATATCCTTATTTCTAATGGCAGATGTGTGGTGTTTTAAGTGTCTAAAGATCCTGAGTAGGAGAACCTTTATCTGTATCACATATTCTTACTCAGTTCTAGTTATGTTTTTCTTTTACACTTAGATCAGTATTTCTCTATGACCTACCTGTTCCCTAGGTGTGCTTTAATTTGTAACAAACTTTCTCACCTCAAAGCACAGTATCAGAGCTCTGTGCAGTTTTTTGTACATTATGCTATGTATCATATTCCTAATAATCTTCTTTCTGATGTGGTTTTCAGCCCTGTTTTCACAAATGGTGATGAGAAACCTCTGGTTGCAGGTATTGGGTTTCAACAGCAAAGACAGAGACAGTGGAGTGGGTCTGCCTTTTGCTTGGGCTGCATCACTGAAATGCAGGACACGATTTCTGTGGTCTGGCCCTGTGTAGAACTCTCAGATGGTCTAATGTAGTTGTTTGATCATCTTCTCTTTCCTGGGGGTTCAAAGCTACACCTGGGTATCTCTGCAGCTGCCCATTCTTTTGGGAATTTGGGATGCTCTCTTGTGTTCTGTTGTTTGAAAAGTGACGTCTCTTAATTAGTGGATATTGGTAACAATCACATATCATTGGTGATATGAAAAGTATCCCTGGATCCCTGGCAGTGTCCAAGGCCAGGTTGGACAGGGCTGGGAGGTTTAGTGAAAGGTGTCCCTGCTCATGGAATGAGATGATCTTTTATGTCCCTTTCAACCCAAACCATTCTGGGATTTTTTGTTTTCTCACCCTGTTCTTCTTCCAGTTGAGAATACCCAGTGTGGGGGGCATGCAGTACGGAATGTCAGAGATGCTTTCTACTTCCAGCCAGTGTTTGCTGAGTGCCCCCTTGGGACATCTCCCAAATGTTTGGAGTCAGCTGTAATGAGTGCAGAGCATTATCAGCTGCCACAGTGCATATGTGCCATCAGTGAGTGTAAAATTAGGAGTGTTTCCAAGAGGAAAGATTATGTTCTCTTTGAGTTGTTGTACTTGTATCCTGAGACTGATAGCCAGATATTGTACTTGCTTTTCAGTTTTCAAAACTGATCCTATTCTCTGTGGTGACTCCTCTTTCACCTTTCTGCTGGGCCCTCAGGAAGCAGGGAAATGAAACCTGGTTCCTGTATGATTTGAGACTTTTTGTATGAATCAGCCCTTTTGGCAACTCTCCTAAATTAGAAAATGGGTTACCTTTTAACCTTTTAATACTCGGAGTAGACAGCTCTGGCTGGGTGAAAGTTCAGGAAAATATTTGAATAGGGAGGGGGCTAGGTCTAGGGGTGGGAATTGACATTTGGAGTTTAGTTTCTGACTGTTCAGGCTGTTTGCTCTGTAGGTGTGAAATCATTTATGAGCTCTCAGCCTGTGTGTGCTGATATAGAAATAGCTGCATTTCACGGAGTAATTAAAGTGTTTACAACAGCATGTGCCTTCTGGGTGTTAATTGGAGTTTGTAGCTGAGATTTTCCTCTATGGTGCCTCTGTGCTTCACCTTGGTTCCTCTGTCAGAGAGCTCTCTCACAGGCAGGGAACAAAGCTGAATGACTGGAAGCACAGAAAGCACTTGTGAGTGGTGCTTGGCCTTGGGGAGAAGCTGGCAGCAGCAGGACGGTGACACACAGGTAGATTGTCGGAGTGCTTGGTGGGTGATGCTGATATGAGGTAATCCAGATGGTTTTGAATGGATAAAGCAGATGCCAGGATACTGAAGAGCTGTGGTTTTTACAGGACCACGGTTCTTGTTCTGGGTGATTGCATCATGTGGAAACAGTATTTGGGCTAAGGTCGGACAGGACTTGGAGCAACCTAGTCTAGTCCAGTGAAGGTGTTCCTGTCTGTGTCAGGGAGTGGAACTGGATGAGCTGTTAGGTCCCTTCTGACATAAACCAGTCTAGGATTCGACAATTCTAATTTACAATTTCGCCATCAAAGTGAATGAATAAAATAAATCCACTAAAATGTATGTTCTTGGTGGGAGATCAGAAGAGAAGTGGTATTCTCTCCAGTCCATATCCTGGAAGAATTAGGTACTGCCCCAGTTTCCTCTAAAGCAGTACTACTGTATGTCTAAATGCAGTGCTACTGTAGAACAGCTCTGCGAGGGCTGCAGAGGTCCCAGAGGAGCCCAGGATCTCTGTTACCTGCCTGACAAAGCAGATTACGATGGAACGTGGCCTGCCTTAGTAGAATTTATTTCCTGGTGGTTGTGGACTCTCTATCCCTGGCAGTGTCCAGGGCCAGGCTGGACAGGGCTGGGAGCACCATGGGACAGTGGAAGGTGTCCCTGCACATGGCAGGGGTGGGGCTGGATGAGCTTCAAGGTACCTCCCAACCCAAACCATTCTGTGATTCTAATTTCTGTCTTTTCTTTTACTGAGCTGTTATCTAATGATTACTGTAAATTATACAACTCCTTCATTGTTTAATTTAAAACTGTTTAGTGAAATGATCTGACATCATTTGCTTTTGGAAGGGATCCATTGATGTATCAGTTTTTCATTGAAATGTAAATACAAACACGTGTTAAATACACACACACACATTTGTTATGCTAGTATTGGGGAATCTTGCATTTTGGAGCTCCTCATTCTATGAAGAATCCATAATTTAACATAATCTCAGATAGATATGGTATGATGTGTCTTTTCTTCAGAGAGTGCATGTTTATGTGTAGGGTTTGTGGCCAGAACTCAGTTTTAGCTTGGGTGTCACATGGGGGAACTTGGACATGCTCCAGGGATGTCACTGTGTACGTGGTGTCCAGGAGGGCAGCTGTCTGGGATAGGAGAGAACCAAATGCAGGAGAGAAATGATTGCCATGAATTCTAGACTTCAGTCCATCTCAGATGCTCTCTGTGTGAAAGATGTGTGTTTGGAGAGTTTGGAGTATCTGCTAACTTGTCTACCTGATATCGGAATATATCTTCCTTTGGAAAGGAGAGAGAGAGAATAAGGTGAAAAAATTGAGAATAACTAAAGAATCCCCAAAAGAGAAAATCCAAAAGAAGAAAGAGAAAGAAAAGACCTCTGCATGTTTTGGTGCATTGCTTTATGAAGTCCATTTATGCAGAACATGAGCTCTAACTGGATTTTTTATTTGTTTTGTAAGACACTTGAGAAGGAAAGAAAAAAGCCACAAAAACTCAAAACAACATACAGCTATTCTGGCTTTCTGAAATAAGTAGCTAAATAATTTTGACATGTAATTGATACATGAGTTCATTATTTCTAGTTTCCTTCTTATCTGCAAGCACACAGCTTTCAGGGGAAGTTGGAGATCAGCATAAATTCCATATAAAGTCATTCTATATGACCGATAGCTCTGAATAAAAAAAAGTCAAACCCAAGACCCCCTATTATATACTGTCTCCATATAAATAAACAATATGTTCTTTGAAGTTGAAGAGGTTCCTGGTAGTTCTTGTGATCCTTTAGAAATGCCTGAGTTTCAGAAGCCATACATTTGACCATTGGTGGAGAAAATAATTTTGATCTGAAGCTTTATCCTTGTGCTGATAAATTAAGGGTGACTGGACCTGAGGGTTCACTCCATATATCAGGACCCTGCTTGTGTTTATGTAAGAGCAGATTTAATTGGAACAGATTCTACAGGTTTGAGTGGAGTGTTTCTACAGTTAAATGTGCCCTACCTGGGTTTTGAACTTAGAGAAAATGAGAATAACTCACTAAGTGGGACTGCTTGAATTTATCTTCCTTTTTGGTTTTTCCTGTCAGTTATATAAGGATATTGAAAGCAGATTTTTTTTCTCATAAAATGTGCTTAATACAGTACAGTAATCTCAGAGTTTATTTTTTATGCTGATTCTTATCAAAACAAAAAAATATTTTGTAATGTTTCCTTAAATTTCTTATTCCACTTGTGTGGGTTATCATAAAAATAAATGAATGAATGATTGAAATAGAGAAAAAGTATACCAGACCCCAAAATTTATTTCTTCTCTGAATAGTGACCCATGTCATGAAGTTATTACCCTTTTCATTCATCACCTTGGGGAAGGTAGGAGACACTGTTGTTGTATTCTCAGCCTTTGTCATAATGATAAGCTTCTTAAAGTCTTTCTTATAACATCAAAAAAGTATTTTCCCAAACTGTTGCTATTATTTTGATAGAAAAATAGGTTAGGTTAGGTTTTTTTGCTGGTGGCTGAGTCGGTGATAATTGAGGTGTGTGTATATATATATATATATATGTGTGTGTATATATATATATATATATATATATATGTATGTATGTGTCCTCTTTGCTTTGCCTGGGGTGCGTCTGGGTGTGGATTGCACAGCACCCCTGATTTGGAGAGGGAGCAGGCACTGCTCCTAGTGCAGCCTTGCTTCTGGCTGAGTTGAATTTGCAATGGAACCAGATCAGAGTGTAACCTCTGGCCTGATCTAATTGTCAGCATTTACACTGGCGAGCTTCCTCAGGAGTGGGCAAAAAGTCAGGTAACTTGCAGAGAGTAAATGTAATTCAAAAGAACATCATGATTTTCAGGAAAATGTTACATAGGCAGCGTGTCCTTTCCAAACCTGTAACTTGAAATGCTTGGGGTTCAAATACTCGAATGAGGTGAGAGAAAATACAAAAACCAGTGAATTTGCACAACCTTCACTTTTAAAAACATTTTTGTATGAGAGGTGGTGCAGTTCTGTGGATTGTGATCCAGGAAATTGTGATTCCAGTTTGCTGTTGGCTTTGAGTAAATAACTGCTGTCTGCAGAAACTCTGGCCTGCAGCTTCTGCAGAAGAGCTGGTCTGTGCATAGTGCTGCATGAAATTCTCCTTTTCACACTTCACACTAATGCATGTTGTTTACAGCATCTCTGGCAACACACCTGAGAATATTAAGCTATTTGATTGTGTTAAAAATTAGACTGATTTCTTCTAAATACCTGTGTATTTCAGTGAGGACCACACCAGCTCTAATCCTGAGACCAGTGAAAATGTCCTCTTTTTGGGGGTTAATTTGTTTTGCTTTGGGAGATTGTGCTGTATTTTTCAAGTCATTGTTTGAAAGAGCACTTAGTTTTAAGCTTATAGCTCTTCTGACTGTTGAGAATAAAAATTTTGGAAGGTGACATTGTAACAAAGAAAGATTTAGCACCACTGATTAAACAACATTGATGCTGATTTGTTCTTTAGTGTTTTGATTTTTTAAAAATATTAAACAGAGATACAATTAAATATTTGCATTTGACAATAATAAACAGATTTTGAATTTCCAGTAGGTCCCAGGTCAGAAAACCTTGGTAATTGTTGGAGGGAAACTGCTGTAACTTAGCAATACTGAATTGTGAAGCGTACTGTGGAAATTAAATAGTGACAGTGGAAGAAGCATTAAATGGACCTGTGGTAATGATAACAATTCTTGATAACAATATTTCTGATGAACTGCAGGATGGTGCTGTTGCACCACATGAAGTACCTCCTTTTGGAGGACATAAAAATGGTCTTTGGTTGAAAGTAAGAATGACACTGGTTCATGTCCAAGTTTGTCCATTGTGTTTTAAAAGGTTTCTTGCAGTCTGCAATTTGTCACTGATTAAGGAGGCAAACGCCATTTTTCTCTCTCTTTTTAAAAACAAGATTTGTGACAAAGCCATTATAGGCAGAGGTGGGAACTGAAAGCACAAGATATTTTTAATAGTGTGCCTGTTATTTGTTCTGCTGCACAACCTTTCCTAGTCAGCCTGAGCTAAATGAACTTTGCTGAACTGTCTGGTGTCTGTATTTAAGCATTGCAGCTCATTCTTTGTGATTATCTGTAATACCTTGGAACTTTTTATTTCCCTGTTACCTCAAAAATACCATTTTAAACCGAACAATGTATGTGGTATCCTGATACCCTGAGTGCTTTTTACAGTTGGGCTGGCATTTGTATATTACATTCCTCTCATAGGGATCCAGTTTTCTTGGCAGATGAAGCTGTGTTGGACTAGTTGGACATCCATTCCCTCACTTAACATAATGGTTTTGTGACAATTTTGTTGAAAAGTACAAAGGGCACACTTCTGAGAGAGATTTATTTTGAGGGAGAAGTATAATTTATCAATTGCAACTTGAGTACTATGAGCAATACCTCTTTTTACATTGTTTTATCCTTTGGCATATGAAAAAAAAGTATTTATTTCTAAATAAGAATTTTCTTGTTTCTACAAAACAAACCGGTTTTGCTATTGAAATAATTCTGGGTGTCTTGAATTTTTTGTTTACATGTTCCCGGTTGAAACTCTCTGTGCTACACAGTGTATAGCTTCAGGTGAAGCTACCAGGTATTCTTGGAAATCAGCTTGTAAACAACCCAGCAGACTAATCTCTGTAATTTTCCCTTTATTCTGCAGGGATATTACGTACAGCATTTCTTTGGAAGCCGTGACAACTCTCATTGTGTTCCTCTCCTGCCAATTATTCCACAAAGAGATCCTGCG
Organism: Prinia subflava; assembly: GCF_021018805.1. Taxonomy (NCBI): domain Eukaryota; kingdom Metazoa; phylum Chordata; class Aves; order Passeriformes; family Cisticolidae; genus Prinia; species Prinia subflava. The sequence continues at coordinate 102,620,452 of NC_086283.1, read as the reverse complement.
AGAGAGCATCATTCACAGATACCTGATGCGTGGTCGATGGTATGTCCTGCCCTGGGCTGCTGCCTCAGGGCAAAGCAAACCCTGCCCTTGCCTCTTCGGGTTGTTTGTACCTGAAAACAGAAGGCAGCAAAAGTTTTACCTTGATAGAGAGTTTGTACTGCTTAAAGAAACGAAGACAGAAAAGCAAATACCTGTAAAGGCCCTTGGAGGGACTTGGGTGGAAATCTCACAGCCCAGACTTCAGTAAAACTAATTTGGAAATAATTTTTATATTTTGAGGATGGTTTCATTAACTTAAAACAGCATTTACTTTTCAGGATGGGTTTTTTTATTCAGCAATGAGTCTTGCAGCACTGCAGGCTAGAGAACTCAGGTCCCTCAGAAATGCTAGAGCTTTCTTGCCATCCAAATAAGCAGCAGTCCTTGGAAAGAGGAAGACACATGCTGTGCTGAGCTGAAGGGAGCATTTAGCTGGGGGTAAACTTGGTTGTGTGAGTAATACCACTTGTTCTGGAAGGTTGGTGGTTGTGTTCAAGTGCTTTCACGGTGGCTTACAGGCATTTCAGTCAGGCTCCCATTCATCCTCTTTCAACTTCTAGTTCCATGTGGGCAGATTTCTCATAAATTTATTTATTCTCTGGTTTTCTGAAGTTTCTGCTAAGTGGGAGAGGCTGCTCTGACATACAGGGAAAGGAGGGAAGCTCAGCTTGAAGCACAGGGCAGACTTCAGCCTGAAACAGGAGCAGGATAGAGCCAGAGCCTCAGGATGTGTGGGGTGTCCTGGTACTTCAGTCTCTAGACTGAAGAAATCGAGGGTTTGGGGGAAGAAGGGGCATTTTTGGGGAGAGAGTTAGTGTGTGGCCTAAGAGGTCTGATTTGGGAGTAGGAGGTGCCTAGACTCTGGAGAGAAACATGGGAATGTGGTGGCTGGGAATCGAGAGCAATGTGAACAGTTGGAGGGGTACTGGTGTGACATTCCATGCCCCTAAGGAGAAGGGAGCACCCAGGATTTGTGGGTGTTCATGGTCAAAAGGAATGACAAACGTCAGAGGATCTGCAAAGTTTTATTAGTAAACTACATACTTGGCATGGAAAACGGTGTGTTTGACATCCCAGTGTAAGCACAGTGGGGTTTGGATAAAGGTGGAGGGAGGGCTGTAAGGGGAGAAAGAGAGGAACACAGGGAGACAGGGATAGAATTGGATCAAAGACGGGGAGAGAAAAGGAAGGAAAAAAGAGAGAGATCACCAGTCCTGACTCCACTGTCGATCCAGCTGACGGGATGTCCTGGGACCCTGGGCTTTGTGGGGCACCTTTCAAGTCTTCCCCTCCCTGGAGAGAAGTTTCTCCCTTTCCCTGCCAATCAGTTCTCATCACAGTCAGTTCTTTCTGACCTTTCTCTGGGGTCTGGGGTGGGTTTGTTCCCCCTGCAGGGCCTGGCCCTGCTGGGCTCATCCCTGTGCCTGCAGAGCCGGGCTGTGCTCTGCTGCAGGAGCCACAGCCAGGAGTTTGTCCCAGAAAATGCTGCCCTGCCTCTGCAGGGCCCTTCTCCAGCCCCTTCCTGGTCTTCTCCTGTGTGTCCTTACCAGCAGCCCTTGTTTGTCCTGTTTACCAAAAATCCTTGGTGTGCTCCACACCTTGCAGCCGTCGGGGTTTGGGACATGCATATTAGCCTCCCACCTTTTGGGCTTCTACAGGTGTTCAAAGGGTCAATTCTAATAGAGCTCCTGTCTTTTCAGCTCTAAATCAGATGGGAAAGGGAGCCAGCTGTTTGCCTCTGTGGAAATGCTAGTCCATTTTGGAAATACTGTAACCTTTTTGTTAAACACAACAAATTCTACAGACGTTTTTCATATTCACCGGTGTGAGATTGGTTGTTTCATTGATCTTTGCAAATTGATATAATTATGGAATCCTTGAGGTATGAAAGGTGTTTAAGATTGGTTCTGAGCTGCACACACAGACAAAAATATTATGGATGTGGAGAGATGCTGTTGGCACCTGTTCTGTATTACCAGAGTAAAAACTGAAAAAATAGTGTTTCGTTCCATTGCATAAATATTTTTCCAGTTGTGTCTTGAGGTAAGTGAAAATAATGATTCTGTAAACTGAATGGTTTGTTTAAAAGTAGTATTTTAAAAACAAAAAAAGCAGTTTTCATGGTCCTGCTGTGGAAGGTGCTCCTACAGACCCTTTCTGAAATCTGGGCAGCTTTGCATGGGCAAGACCTTGGTGTTCTTTCCAGTCTGGTCATCACTGTGAGAGTTACTGATCATCTTTAATGCCAAACATTAAAGTTTTGCACCCTACCTGGAGTTTGTTGTGCCAATTTTTGTGAGTTGTAAGTCAACTAAAGTTGTGTGTTGTGGTTTTTTTTCTTTCCAGTCTCCCATACACCAGCAGACTTGTGAAAACTTTGCTGTATAATTTTATTAGACAAGAGAGAAGCCCTCCTCCAGGGACCCATGTCTTTCAGCAGCAAACAGATGGAGGAGGACTGCTCTATGGAATTGCATCTGGGGTGGCAAGTGAGTCTGATTTTCTATAAATTGTACTTCAGACCATATGAAGTATTGCCTTCTGTGTGCCCTCTCTTGCAGACACACCTGTAGCCTGTTTCTTTTTCAGCAAGTGATACTAGTGCAGAAAAGCTGTCCCCAGGCCTGCGTGGCCCATCTTGAGATGTGTGAGAATCTCAAGCAATTATACCTGCAGGACAGCAGATGGTAAAAATATCACCTAGCCCCTGCTTTTTTTTTACTGACACATTAAATAACCCTCGACCAACCAAGTAGTGCCCTATTTGATGAATCACATACTTCAGGTTATTTAAAATGTTACAAGAAATAGTTTTATGTGCACATTTTATTCTTTACAATTACTCAGTGGATATGCTGACCTGCTCTGTGGCTCTGCTTGAGCAAAAGATTGGGCTATGTGGTCCCAAGGGGTCCCTCCCAGGTGGATTCTTTGATGTAAGGGAACAACCTAGATAGGAGTTTTGTAACATACTGTGCCTTTCTCAGTAAGTTAACTGCTTTTTTTTCCTGATAAGTATGACTAGATTCTGTCCTTTCCCAGACTGCAGAGAAATACTGCCTGAAAAATAGCAAAGACTCAATGCCATTTGTTGTTCAGAAATAGGTTTCTCATTTTTGTTATACTATGTACTCTGTTTTGGTTGGTGGCTGCTCCCTTCCCCACACCAGATGTGTTTTACTGGCATATAAACATTTGTGCTCGAGCTTTTTCTTTTCCACCATGTGAGAATAAAACATAATACAGTGCTAACAGCAAAGGTAGATATTATATTCTTTCTCCCCGATAAACTAGAGAACACTTTGCCAGCCCGCCGCTGTTAAAACCGATACTATTTATTTAGCTCTTTTGTGAAATCAATTCTCCGGCAGCCTCCTGAGGGAATATTAATGCTCACGCCGCAAGGGGTCTGCCAGAACGGCGGTCGGAGCAGTGCCTGCTCCTCTCCTCACGGCGGCACCAAAAGCGCACGGGTCTGCTCGCAGCTCCCTCTGGCCGCGCCGGGCTCGTGTCCCGCACGTAAACCCAGCACAAAGCAGAGCCTTGGTCTGCAGTTCACCTACACGCACGCCAGATGCGTTAAATTCTCCCTTGCAGTGTTTTATTCCAGAGCTCCGCCAGGTGTATGATTTTCCTTTATTTCAGTTGCAAGGAGAAATTACTCGTAGCATGGTTTTCTAAGCAGTTTTCAGTGTCTGGTTTGTAGTTTTGCAGTTTTTACGGCGTATTTCGGTACATGTTATCACCTGAATAATTGCTGTTATTTATGTTATTATTAATTCTGATCTCTAGTGTTCTTCTGTCTCAGTCCTGCCATAGGCAAAACAGTTCTTCCTCTCTCCTGGTTACTTGGCTGATTTGTAAATCCATCCATAATGCCACCACTCCAGCCTCCCTCTGTAACACTTCTCACATGATATCCCCCATGACTTTTTACTCGTTGTATATTAGGTTTCCATTTCTTAATGCAAACTCCTAAGATTTCAGCCTACATCTGTTCTTGTCTCTTCCTACACTCCCACCTCCTTCACTCCTCTTGAACCATTCCCTTAGCAACTACCTTGGCATACGCCTACGCTTGTTTTCTTGCTTCTTTCATGAGTACCTGAAGTGCCATCTCTTAGCCTGGCAAATTAAGTGTCTTCATTTAAAGCTTTAAGAAGAAGAGCCTTTTTAAGGAGCTTTCCAATTTTCTGCCTGAGAAAAGGGGGAAAAGAAGTACCACATCCTGTTAAAAAACAGAAATTTTTTTCTGTCCATGCCCAGACAGTTGGATGAGATTTTTTAAAAAATTATTTGCTTATATATGACGTTGGACTGTAGGTGATACGTAGACACAGTAGGATTGTAGAGTAAATGGCATATTTGCCTGTCTTATCTCTGAATTAATTCTTATCAAATCAATCCTTTGATTCATATAGGCTCAGGCACATGGGTAGAGTGCAGCACAAATGAAGATGCAGCAACACGAGTTGATAATCTGTGAGGGAACAAAAGTGAATTCTGAGCAATGAACAGCTGTGGAAAACTTTGATGTAATTTCTATATTGTATTACTTTTGTGTGTTTTGTAATTTTTACGTGATAGAGATTGAAAGAAGAATGGGAGAATTGAAAACTCATTCTGTGTTGCTCAGTGTCTTTTAAATACCACATAATGCTTAAAATAAGTTCACTGAAGTAGTCTAAATATAACCTACTTAGGATGAAAGGAGATAGGAGCCTGGTATAAAAAAATATTTTTAATGTGAAATTTTGAGTCCTAACATAATTACTGTACTTGTTAATTATTTTACTTGATACCACAGTCATCTACGTGATCATGTATAATGTTATTCCTATTTTGTAGTCACTTGCACTGCAGCAAGGGATCAACAAACTCTTACAAGCACCGTATTTTAGATCCACCCTCCTTTTCCTTCCTTGTGATTCAGCAGGAGTGATAATTAGACACAATATGAGCACAATTTTACCCTTTCCCACAGTTAACCTTCTCCTGCTTCTCATCCTTCGTAGCCTGTTTTTCTTCCTCTCACGAGCTTCCTTATCTCTCCTTAGCTCTGAACTCTGAAACCAAGCAGCCAACATCCTCACACCAATTACTTCTGGTTTTGGCCTCTGACTGTATACACGTTACCTTTGTGCAGGGACCTTTTTCCATCCTGGATATAAAATACCTGGATTGGATTGTCCTGCCAGTTCTGTTATGCTCCGATAATTAAAGAAACAATGGTGGTTTTGGAAGGAGGGGGAAAATAATGGTATTTATTTTTGTTACTTCATAAAGGAGATTTTTCTCTACTGAGTCAACTTTGCTTTGTCTTTGTGGTCTTTCAGTAGGTGTGCAAAGTAGTTGTAAAGTTCTGCTAGATCTGGGGCAGTGTTGTGAAGCATAAATGACATCAATATGTGTGGCAGTAGAGTTTAGATATTAGAAACTCATTTATTGGAAACCAGGAATTAATTATTCTTGGTTCACAAAGCACATTGAACCAACTTACCCTTAAACCCAAGTTTTTCTGTTGGCTCTAAGTTCACTCTTCTTTTTTGTTGAGATTTATTAACATTTGCCAATTCATAGTTTACAGTCAACTAAATTGAGACAACTTTTTGTGGACAAGCAATTTTTTTTAATTAGTCATTTTATTACTTGCAAAATAAAATCCTAGTTAGAATGAGGAGCTGCCAAGCAGATGATGTGCTAAGACAGGGAAATGATAGTGCTACTCAAGGCTATTGAAAAACAAGTCAGTTTAAATGGTTGCCTTTGAAATAGTTGGTCCAGTTTATACTTTGCTATTAAAAACAGCTCCAGACACTAATGCATCTGGCAGAAGGAAGGAGTTACTGCAACAGTGGGATCTAATTGACTTGATTTGTGCTGTTAGGGTGTTTATGGATGTGAGGAGTACAGTGCTGTATCTGTGAGGAAGTAAAGCAGAGTCAGTACCCGGATTCAGCTTCATTAATCACCTAAGTCATCATCATAACTAATCTGCCACACAAGTGTGCTGTTGTAGCACTGATAGAAATTGCAGAATTCAGTGTGTAGTGGTCAGTGATGGCTTGTTTTCTCATGCCTGTATTCTTTGGTTGAAACTAGAGAAATTCCTGGCCATTAATGACTTTATATCAGGCAAGTATATGCTGTACTCTGCATTATACTGTTCAGCACTAGGATACTGGAGGTATCAGACCTCTGTTGTACATCTGTGATTCATATACACCATAGGTGATAATCTTTTTTTTTGGTGCTACTTGCTGGTTAATAGAAGCATTTGCATGGTAATTTTTACCTTGACAAGAAAACTATTCATTAATATTTAGTTTAGTTTTATGTTGATATCTTTTTCCTTTCAATTTTATGCAGCCTGATTTGTAATATCTACATTAACATATATCAAAGTAGAGAGACACAAAAAGGCACTAACAATGTGTCTGTTATTTCTTATGATTTCAGTAACCTTTACTTCTGCTAACAAATGCCTCACTCTGCTTGCTTCCACCTTCCAGATCGTTTTCGTGATGTGTCACAGATCTGGTGTTAGTCAATGCTTAATTGCCTGTTCATACCCACCACAGTGGAAACGTACATTAGAGCTTTCTTTACCAGTTCTGTCTGTTGGTGTTCCTTCTTGCTTACAGTCTGTGAGTGTCATCCTCTTGACGCTGTAACCATGATATTTTAAATGGGAAGATTGAGGTGGTTTCCACATCTTTAATCTTTTGCTTAGTTCCTCTGACAATGTGCCTGACACAGAGCGAAGTGTCCGGTTCAAGCACAGGTACTCTGAGAATAGATAGTTGAGTGTTCCTGGTTGTGTAGCTGTGGCAGGGGCAGTCTCCAAGAGCTGCACAGCAGGCTGGTGCCAGAGGGGCTTCATCCTGCCCAAAATCTGTGCTTGGGTGCTACAGGGACCACAGAAGTTAGTTTGAAATTGTGTTGCTGCTGCCCAAGCAGTGCCTCAGTGTTGCCTTCGAGAGTTTTCATGCTTTTATGACAAAACCCCACCTTCTGCCTTAATCACGTTAGCACAGAAATACATTGTGTCTGATAGGAATCTCTGCAGGCCAGAGATGGATTGATTTACTATCAAGCTCTTAGACACTCCTTTGACGTATAGTGTGTCATGTATGTTCTGCTTCTTGAAATCTAATTTGTCTTTGTGTACTTCAATGATGTGAGAGTATAGAATGACTATACAGCAGTTGCACTTCTGGTGGCATTTGGCCCCAGCTTGAATGACAAGGATCTGGAACCAGAACAATTGTAGTATAACTAAGAAATAATGATGCTCCAAGAGCTGGAGCCCCTCTGCTCTGCAGCTGGGGATGTTCCCCTGGAGAAGAGAAGGCTCCAGGGAGAGCTGCCAGCCCTGCCAGGGCCTCCAGGGGCTCCAGGAGAGCTGCACAGGCACTGGAGACAAGGCCTGCAGGGACAGCACCCAGGGAATGGCTGCCAGGGAATGCCAGAGGGCAGCGCCAGCTGGGAGATTGGGCAGGAATTCTTGGCACAGATTTCCCAGAGCAGCTGTGGCTGCCCCTGGATCCCTGGCAGTGTCCAGGGCCAGGCTGGACAGGGCTGGGAGCAGCCTGCGATAGTGGAAGATGTCCCTGACCATGGCAGGGGTTTGGAATGAGATGGTTTTTAAAGTTCTGTTTCAACTCAAACCATCCTGAGTTTCCGTGAGATTCTTGATCAGTCCTGTTAGCTTCACCAACATTATTTTGACAGTGAACCACCATTAATCAGAACTAGCTGCACAGGTAGCATGGGCTTTGCTGTGTGAGCTCTGCTTTCTTTCTGGCATTCTTTCCCAGAAAGGCAATTTATACTGTTATTTTCTGGGCTTGATGATTCTTAGAAATCTTCCACTGACTTTAAAGAGACTCGTCAGTATCTGCAGGGAAGTGTCAGAGCATGGATTAGACTCTGCTCTATGGGACCCAGCAATGGCATCAGGGGAACTGTTGCCCAAAAATGTCCACCTGGACATGAAAAGAACTTCCCTGTGTAGTGACTGAGCACTGAGACAGGCCATGGAGAGTGTGGAGCCTTCCTCTCTGGGGGTATTCCAGTCCATGTGGACACAACCCTGTGCCATTGCTCTGGGATGACCCTGCTGCAGGAAGGGGCTGGGACCAGATGATCCTCTGCGGTCCCTTCCACCCTTACCATTCTGAGGTTCTGTGAAACTATGTTTTTCTTCTTTTTTTTGAGAGGCTGGTGCTCTTGGGGACCCTTGACTGCCACCACTCCAGCCTTGTGACAGTGACAACATTTTTCATACTTAACACTGTGGAGGCTTACGTGTTTTTAAAGTCTGTAAAGCCTCTTTTCTGTGATGTCTTCCTGACCCTGGCCAGGGTTGTGTTGTGCTGGGAGCTGTGCTGTAGCTCTCTTTGGCCTGTCAGCTGTTTGGAGCAGGGACTATCAGTGCACAGCACACCGAGGCTGTGGTTCATGACTGGAGCTTCTGATTTCTGTGGTCATACAAACCCTAATTGTAACCATATGCTGCAGCTTGTTTACTGAGAGTGCAGCAGCAACTTTCACGAGGTGTGTTGGTGATTTATCTCCCTGACATTTATCCTGATACTCCAAAACCTGAGCAGCTTCAAATAACCCATTATAAAAGAGAAGAGAAAACCTATTGGCTCAAAATGATTTTTATTTAATTCTTTAGGGGGAATTGCTTGTTAAAGGAAACTAAGAAGCAAGCTGATGTATTGTAACAGAGTTTTAAAAGTTGGTGTTTTGCAAGAATTAGGGCTAGGAAAAAAGAATTTTATATGGCTGAAAAAGAGGTATTTCTTGCTTTCCAAATTCTTCTTAGCTCTGTAGAATTATGGAAATTGAAATTGAGATAGACAGTATTTATAATTAGAGAGTGTCATTAAACAGATATATAAAAAAACAAATGAGCAACGAAAACAGTTATATTTGACTTCTTCTTTAGGTCCTATAAATTTCAACTAGTGGATAATAAGAAATCCATAACTCTTCACCCTATAATCCAGTGTCAGCAGGAGTGTTAATATCCTACCTAATCTTTATTTTTGCAATGAACATGAAAAGGCTTTATAAAGTACCAGTATTTTTACAATTACTTTTTGAGCCCATTTGAAATGACAAAGATGCTCGACCATTCACACTGGCTGATAAACAGTCCAAAATCTGAGTTAAAGGTTCAGTGCATTCTTCATGGGACTGCATGGGCTTTAAGGTCCCTTCAACACAAACCATTCCAGAGTTTTATGATCTTGAACTTTTTGATGGTATTCCTTCTGGATGGCAGATGCAGACTTTGTATCATTAATGACTGGAAAGATTTGGGCTTTTTACACTAATATGGGATATTAAAATAACACCTGCAACTTAAAACTCCATAAGGGATTTATTCTTCATAATTTTGCAAATACCTGCACTGAACTGCTCAGGCTGTGGTGTTTAACTACACAGTTTCTCATGAAAATGGTTGGATAGGTTGGGAAAAAGGATGATCTGTTTGGTTCCAGATGCACTGATGTGGTGTTATGAAAGGTTTATACCTGATGTCTGGTAATTGACAGGTGTCCTGGACAGATTGGAAAGTGAATGCGTAAGAGAAACTGAGCTGCATTTCAAGTTGGGATGAGGAACATTGATAAAGCACAACAAATTCTTTGGCTTTCTATTGTTCTTTCTTAAAAACTGTTTTTCAGGTCTGCTCATGGATTAAATCCATCTGAAGCTGCATTTGTTAATAAATTACATGTTACTGAATAACACATTAACTGTTTCCCCTTCATTGTCCTGCCAGATGTCTGTGCCATGTTTCGGAGTGGGAGTATTCAGACCTCAGATCACTCCTTTTAACCATTGTCCATGTTCAGCAGAGCAGGGGAGTTACATTGCCTGGCGTGTGAAACTCCTTTTAATAGTTAAATTTTGTGGTTTTATTGATTGATCGTGTGTGTAAAGACTAAAGGAATGAAAAGGCAATGCTGTGCACTGCCTGTCTGGAAATACTGATTAGCTAGCTCCATTTTCTGGGTGTTCTCTTTTCTCCTCTTGGCTACTGGAGTACCACGTCTGTGAAGCTGTCATGTTATTTTGCATTTTTCTTTTGGATTTTATATTTATTTTATTATTGATACCTTACAGATAAAACAAGGGTAGAGGAAAAGGTGTCTGTGTGCTTTCTGTTTAGTTCCGTGTTCCCTTTCACCTTTAGGTTTATGCTCCTTCCCTGAAATAAATTATGATAGAGGGTTTTTTTTTAGTTCATCTGCAAGGAAAATCTGTATTTTAACCCATTCACTATAATAACTCCTGAAGTCTGGTAGACTTTTTGACATGTACAAGGTGAAAGAGAAGTTTATTCATATGATATGAAATACGTTCAGCTTGTGACAGGAATGGCACATTTTAGATGTGGAAGTTCTGTGTCGTGATCAAATTAATTCAAATTCTGAAACAGTTTTATTTGCCTTTCAATATTTTTGTCAGGGGAGAAGCCTTAATTTGTGATTCTGGTCTACTCAACTACAATGCTTAAATATAAAGAATAGTTTACCTAAGGAGCCTGTGGATGAACTCTTATTTAGTAATAGTACTTACCAGACAATATTCCTTGCAGAAAGGGGTACCTGTCTTGGCAATGCTAAGCACCTGTCCAGAAGATGGGTAATAAACTACCTCCATAAACAAGTCATTATTGCAAGTAGAAATTGTCATTTTGGCTTTTAAATATGCATGGTGCAAATGAATCCTGTACTTTTAGGAGATGACTGTGGTAAGTTTTGCTGGATCTCTGAGGAAGATGAAGGAAAACAAAAGTGTGTTGTGAAAGCAAAACCTTGAACTGCATCAAAACTCAGCATCAGATAAACACTTGACTCTAATCTGCAGTAAAAATATTTGTGTGCATTTCTGTGTACATTTGTAGTTCAATATTGCAGTCTTGCAGATCTGTACAGAAGCTTTGCTCCTTGACTCAGATCATAAAACTGTGCTTTTATTTTCCTAAGCAACCTTGTTTTAGATCTGATTGTTTGCATTTTTTTATTGTAGTCAGTATGCAAAGAATACACTGAATTTGCAGAATGTGAGACAAAAATATTTTGAAGGATAAGAGAAGTCCCATCCTGGCAGTGTTCAAGGCCAGGCTGGACAGGGCCTGGAGCAGCCTGGGAGAGTGGAAGGTGTCCCTGCCATGGCAGGGGGCTGAAATGAGAGAAGCTTTAAGGTTTTTCCAACCCAAACCATTCTGTGATATGAGGAAATGCTGTGAAAATCTTGGCTTTAATTAATTCCGTAATTTTGAGGTACTACAACCTTACTGGAGCCACACACCATCTGGATGTGGCTCACAGTGTGTTTGCCCTTGAACCTTGTTGAGTATGTCCTTAAGAGCACAAACTTGCAGTATTGCCTATATGGACTGAAGTATTTGACTCTCATTTTGAGGGTTGATTTCACAAATAATTTCATTTTGGCAGCCATAGATTCTAATGAATAATTTTTGTTTAAGAGAGGAAAATGTCCCTCTACTTTTAAGCATAAAAAACTTGGAAGTCATTCCATCTTTCTTTTATTTGCATGGATTATAGTTGTACTTCCTTGTTTTTGTAGACCCATGGAGGAGCTAAGCTCTGCACAGAATGATCTAAGATTTAATGAGGCCTTTGACTAAAATCTTTGTCTTAAACCAACAAAGACAAACCCTTAATGCGATTATACCATCGTTATTTTTTACCTAATGTTCTAGAAGACCCAGTGGTAATTGAATGTGTTCTGCCAAACTGTAGTTTCCAACACAAGTATGAGATTTTTATATAACCTGATAAATGGCTATTTTTCCTTTTGAATAAGCCATCAAAAACTTTTTCCGTCTTTCTGCGAAAGACTTCCCAGCCAAAGCAGAGCAAAGCCAAGGAGATCATGTGCTTAGCAGTGTATTAGTAGAAACTATTTTCACAGTTGCAGATTTAAGTTTTATTTCCTTGTCCTGAGGCCAGTTACTATTGTTGAGTAATTTGGTACTTTCGTGATTGAGGTTCAAGTTGTTGGTATGTGGTAGTTGTAGAGCTGAGCGTGAACATTCATTTTTGTGACAGTTGGGGTTGTTTGTCAATTTTTCTCTTTTAAGCGAATGGCATTTTCCAGAGTGACTCACTTTGGGGAAAGAAAAATACTATTAACAAGAAAAGAATGTGGCACCTAGGAATAGACATCCTGGTTGAAAAGAATGGATTTCCATTATTGAAAAATAAATTTCTGCATTACATGGAAATTCAATTAGTATCCTTACAGGAAAGTGAGAATTTTTGCTTGCTTCTAAGTGATTCGATTCTTATTTGGATTTTGAATATACATGAAGCCCAGAGCTGTGCTGCCAAGCTCTGTCAGTTGATGTCTGGGGATGGTGATTGTTACAGGTGAGGGGACATGGCTCAGACTGAAGGGACAGGCTGCTTTTGGGTGAAGGGCTGGAGCAAGAGGGAGGAAATGTCACCAGCACCATATCTGGAATGCAGCTTTATTCATTTTATCTTTCATCAAATATTGGAGTGTAATAGAACTAAGCATTGTAAAATTAGGTGCTGTGTAAAGTAAAGGGAAGGACCAGATAGATGAGAGGCTGGAGGGACAGGCACAGAAGCAAATCTCTTCCTGCCTGAGTGTCCTGTATTGTCTCCTGGTCCTTTCCACCCTTTGTTTCTGTCCAGTAGGACAAAGAATGCAGATGGTGTGGAGCTGGGAAGGTAGAGTGGCTGTAGGTAGGAGGATGACTGACATCTCTGACCGAGGCACGACTTGGCTGGCTGACACGCAGGCTGTTACTTATTTGTAAATGGCTGTTGTGATGCAAACCCATTCCTGACGTGAATGTATATCCAGGAATTAATGGTAAAAAACTTCCTTTGTTCGACAGTCGTCACGGGCTTGCTTATGCCACGTGGAGAGCAAATTGGTCTGATAGGCCTCACACATTATTTTTATTGAGCATAGTAAGCAAATGCTTTCATATTTGGCCTTTCTAGATCTCCAGATAGTATTTCTTCCGGTATTTGTACCAAGCACTGCTCTCTTTCACCCTTAATTTTCGAGCATTTTGTCAGGTTAGAGGTAGACTATTACGGGTAGAAATGCTGCAGTACAATGGACAGATTTTCCTTGGCTGGGATCCAAACCCTGTATTCCTTTTGTGGATATTAATAATGACAGAGTTGAGACCTTGTCATTCTTGTGCTGAATTGGGTAGGTAATAAATTTAAAACTAGGTTTCATAAGAGAATTGTGGTCAGGAACAGGATAATATTTTATGTCTAAATGAAAAATTTCAGAATGAGTCTGACTCTGGAATAATTCCTTGCAATTTTTAAACGACTGAATGTCTCAGCATTCCAGTTAATGTTTTGGATTTTTGTTCAGCAGTATGAGACTCTGTAGCTGATAAATACATAGGCCTGTACTCTCAGCCTGAACTGAGAGTTTTCGCTTTCCTGTTGGTCTTAATTCACACAAAACATGTCAGGAGGGTGGCACGAGCAGATCTTCAAGATCCCTTCCAACCCAAACCATTCCGTGGTGTCTATCATGCAGCTACATTTGAACCTTTGGAGAAAGGTGGATTTATAGATTTGTTTAAGCCATTTAGAACAAACTAGTTTTCAGCAGATCTGAATTAGGGCTTAAATGAACTAGGACTTCATAGGCAAGAAATAGCTCTTTCACAACTAGTTCTTACTGTACTGCCCAAGTAATATCTGCCTGAATACATTGCTTTGTGTAGTGAGATTCAAAAAAAAAAAAATAGGGAAAAGGTTAGCCAGTAGAATAAGAGGGAAGTGAATAGTTTGTTGAGAACCATCTTTGTTGTTCTTTTTCTCCATGTTCTCAAGGAAGATCCTGTATTGCAGTTATCAGGCTTGCAAGCTTTTCTTTTGGACTGGCAAAGCTCTTAAACACAAATTTTACTGGAGGCTACATGTCTAAAGAGTCATTTTTTCTAAGTGCATAAGCTGGTCTTGCATTACTCTGAATACTTCTGAAGGTTTTGGGTAAACTTATCAGAGTCTGTACCATTCTTTGGGAAGAGCTCAAACCCCCAGGACTGTCATGAATCATAAAATCACAGAATCACAGAGTAGTTTGTGTTAAAAGGGACCCTAAAGTGCCTCCCCTACCACAGGCAGGGACACCTTCCACTGTGCCAGGCTGCTCCCAGCCCTGTCCAGCCTGGCCTTGGGCACTGCCAGGGATGCAGGGGCAGCCCCAGCTGCTCTGGGCACCCTGTGCCAGGGCCTGCCCACCCTCCCAGGCTGGAATTTCTTCCTCAGTAAAGAATTATTCTGTAGATGGGGATGGCAGATTGTGTGGTATAAAAGCGTTCATGTTCCTCTGCGTGGCAAAGGATGTGTATTTATAGCTTTGCAGAGTGGTTCTGGGGTCTGGTTATGCACAGAGACATTGTGTGCTTGTGCAGAATCCCAGTAGCTTCAGAGGAAATCTTCAGATGAGACCTTAAACTTTCAACCTGTCAGTTTTAATGGTAGTACAAAGTGCTCCTAGGAAAGGAGAGACACTTCCTGATCATGCTCTGAATTCATAGTGATGGAGGAAACAGAGGAGCATTTAATTATTGCTATAATACTGGGTGAACTGTGTTGGGTTTTTTACACAGTTTATGCTGAAAACAATCAGAAAACCACAGTTAGAAGAAGTGCATAGTTAAAATACTTAACCATCTGAAGGAGCGAGATGGTGCAAACCAGGTGTGTTGTGTGGTACAGCACACACAGAGCACGTTGATGTCTGGTGGGAGTGTTGAAATCAAATGTCCCTGCCACTTCCAGTCCTGAGGAAATGCATCACATCTTTCAGATGAAAGAGCTAAAACCTTAAGATGTAGTTTTAGAATTTTGTTATATCTAATTATTTAAATAACGTTATGAAGAACTTTCATTTCTGTGGTCAGCAACAAACACTTGGGTCTTTTGTGTTAAGGGATGTTTCGCAGAACTCTTTGAAAGAGGAGCAAAACAAGGCAAAAGAAAATGGTTTTACTCAACAGAGACTGAATTATTTTCAAAACATAATGTTTGGAACTGCATTGGATTTCTGTAATGCCAGGGCAAGCCATATATGATGATATTCATGAGAAATGACCTATACAGGAAACATACATTTTAGAACCTATGAAATTATAAAAGAAAACTGCTATAAAAACATGTTTGGAAAATAAAATAGTAATAGGCAATTCTAAAAATGTAATGAGTTTTACAATAAATTGCATAAAGAGTACCTGCTAGGATATATTAATAAAGTGTTGTTGAACTTGATGGTGGTGGCAGTCAGGCCAGCAGCTTGAATGCCTGTGACAGCTCTGATTGAGAGAATTTGACATCAAACTTGTGAGGCCTAGTGACTAGTCCAAAAATGATTTGTGTAACTGCAAGTATGAAACCAGAAACACCCCCTGTACTGTGTAGTGGAATAAAGATTCCTTTGGGTTGGAAGGGCTCTCCTTGGAGAAAAAGTAGTTGTAAATCTGTAAGTACACTGCTAAAAACTCATGTATTCTCTTCATCCAGAAGATTTCCTTGGAAGCCTTATGTCCTAGTGTGGAATATATGCTGAATTCTAGGAGGGCTGGTTCCCAAACATCCATTCCAAACAGCTGATCAGTGAAGGTGGAACAGCTGCCTACAAGTCTTACCACCTGCAATGTCCTGGAGGAAAAAGTAAAAATAAAAGCTCTCCTCCTAGTAATTGGTTGATTGGCCTGTGGTCTCGAGGTCAGATAAATCGAAATTTCAGGTGTCTTGAACAATGATTTTAGACTTGTTGATATTAGTATGTGGTTGAAGTTCTGTAGACTCGTTGGGCCAAGAGACCCTTCAGACCCTGGGAGTGAAGCAAAGCTGCTCCTTGTCCTGCTGAGCTGGGTGCTGCTTTTCCACATCACAGCATGGAGTGCAAGGCATGGACACACTGCTTTTTGTCAAAACACATTTGGCTGACTTCAGAGCTTTTCAGACACCAGCCAGACTTAACCACAAAGTTCTGTCTTCACTGAGGAACCTAATTTGGTGGAAATTACGGATATTGGAAATAAGTTCTACTCTCAAAAGCTGTTAACTTTCTGGGAAGGGAAGCAGAGTGGCTGGTCTTCATGGTGAGACACTCAGAGTGTTAGTATGTGGCTGCCCCGCTCTGGAAATGTCCAAAACCAGGTTGGATAGGGCTTGTGGCAACCTGGTGTAGTGTCAGGTGTCCCTGCCCATGGCAGGGGTGGAGCTGGGTGACCCTGGAAATCCCTGCCAGCACAAACTATTCTGTGATTCTGTCTGTATCTCCATACAGGAAAATAACTTTTTTTGTAAGTTTCCTCAATCATTCAGTCTTAAGAAAAATGAACAGCAACAAATTTATGATTGGACTTGACCTTAGAGATTTTTCCAACCTCAGTGGTTTGTTGATCTGTGAAATCTGGAGTAGTTCTTACAAGTTAAACAGCCCACCTGATGAAGCAGAATCCTTAAAAGAACAATGGCAAGTCTAGGACTATACCAAGCAAACACATTCCCTTTCTTGACTAAACAGTGGAGTTCATTGCTACTAAGTCTGACCTTACTGGTGATTCTTCATGAACTTTACAGTTGCCAAACAGTTTGTGAAACGAATCAGATGACTGTGATGAGAAAGCTTTATCTAGACAACCTCTTTAAATTGTCTTGTGACTAAGGAGTGACAGGCGAGGGGTTCCTCCATTGGCATTTCCAGAAGCAGCATTGGTCTTCCAAGGTTTCTCTCAAACAGCATCTGGAGCATCTGCTCCCAAAATCAAGTGTAAGAACAAGTTCTAGTGGCAGGTCTGCTGTTTCAGCCAATCTCAGTAATAGTTTGGTGATCATTAAGTGGAGTTTGCCAACATGCTTAAAGATAATCTGACTTTGCTATGGAGAAATTTTACTGCTTTCGAGCTTTTTTACTCTCCCTGACTTCCTCTCCTGTTTTTCAGTTTGGGGGCTTTGTATGCTGTATTTTCTGATAAAAGTTAAATTCAATTTTTGCTGCACAACATCACCTTCAAGGTGGTGTTTGTTGTTTCTTGGTGCAAGCAGGCTGGGTGATGGACAGAAGCTATAGAGCCTCTGATTGTTGTCACTATTGTTTTTGGACAGAAATCACATGTAATCTAGGTTAGAGAGCTGCTTGTTATGTAAAGGCTTTATGCAATTGGAAGTGCAGCATTTTACATTTTTGCAATTAAGAGAGTTGTCCTGAAATAGTCTTAGCCTAGATGGAAAATGTGCTCATTAGCCACGTTCCTATTCTTGCCCAATGTTCTGTTTAATTTTTCTACAATCTTTTAACATGCTGTGGCTGCTGTCAGTGCATTTTTTGTTATAATTGCTGTATTGGTTCAAATTGCTTATTAACAGAAGATTTATATAAATTTTTGCTTTTCTGAGATATATTTGCCTTCCCTATCCCGAGTTCGAAAACACTCTGAAGCTTTGCAAAAGTTGTACTGTTTCCCAAACAAACTATTTCAAACTGCTGTAGCAGTCACAAAACAAAGTCCTGGTGACAGCACTTGGTAGAACTGAGTGATTTAATTGCAGCATTAAAATGAACAAATGCAGGGAAAGCTATTGTGTGTGGCTGGTCTGGGTGTGTTTGCCATTTAGGCTGGTGCTGCTTTATGAATAGAAAATACATTACATTTAATATGGGCTCTCATGGGATTGTGGAGGTTTACTGTATCAGTGCATCAAGTGATACGAAGAAAATAAGTAGTAATGTGTTACTCTTGTCTCTCCCTCCACAGTTTTCCTGTTCCCTTGGTGCACTCTGTTGGCTTACAAAAGTATTTTAGAACTGAAAATAAAGTTACTTTGAAGAAAGTATAGAGAGTAAAATTTAATAATTATTTTTTAGAGTAGTCAACTAAAATGTTTTAAACATAATCCTATGTAGCTTGTCTAGTCAGGATAATGATTTGTCATATCATATGTAGCTACTAGGGAAATTTTTGTCCTTGCTAAATACAAAACGTTTATCTTTGCCATTTGGCATCTTAGTATTTTCACTGGAAGAAGAAAAAATAACCTTATGAGCTTTTGCAGTTTGTGTATTGGAAAATAATGTGTTCTCAATCACTCTTACAGTGTTTCTCTTCCTGTCTTTTTAATAGCATCTTTTTTTCCCTTCTGTGTTTTGCACTCTCTCGCCCCACCACAGCCACCACCAGTCTGCTGAAACTCATGGTGTGCTCAAATATTTGGAGTAATTTTTTAAGTCATTCCACATCCTATTGGTATGTCAAGAACTGGCATATTTGCAAATTGCAGAAGCCAGTTTTTAAAGGATAGAAGCTTTGTAGAAGTTAGCTTCGGCATGTATGTAGAGTTCTCCAGTTAATTAATTTTAAATTAGATTTTCACTGTGGTTTGGCACATACTTGAAACAAGCACAATGCAATTACTAAAGATGGAAAGTAAGTATTAAATAATCATTTCACCTTATGTACAAATCAATCCCTTTGTATTGTCACTTTTTCTGCTTTAGGAGGCATGCTTTGAAAAGAAGCAATGACTGTATAAATGAGAATGTATAGTTCTGTCTGGTTAATATGGGCATTGTGCTAGACAGAATTCTTCATGGAGCGTGGTGTCTGTAGTGGAGCTGTCACTGTGTCCTTCCACAAGCATAGGAAGGAACTTTGTAATCTGACAGAATGCCAAATTCTTTCAACTAAAATTAAAAGTGGTCCACGATCCATGAATTGCAATTGTGTATGTGGGGGAGGTGTCTTATCATTAAACTCTTGTGTCTGTGTGAGAGGTGTGGGAGGAAATAAAAGCTTGGAATGGAGTAGTTGATATATTGTACATTTTCTTTTTCCAGTTTGTTCTGAATATATTTTGGGGTTCTTTAATTCATGCTTTCATCAAACAAATCAATGCTGTTTGCTTAAAAGCATATTAATTACAGTATCTTATTTTGTTTTGCAGTTTTTTCCTTTTGGGCTTGTTTCAAATGATAATTAATAACTAGTTAACAAACTCCATAGACTCTGCTAGAATGTGTAAGGCATGTTTACTCAAATTCATGAGTGATTTTAGATGTTAGAGTTAGAACTGGAGTTTTTACTGCTACAACTACATTGGAATATTCCTTAGTGTGGAGTCAGGTGTTTCTGTAACTGCTGATGCTTTTTTAAATTCCTTAAACTTGAGCAGGAGAACTTTGGCTTACATGTGGTTGTAGCTGTGGCGAGGATTCTTAGGAGTGAAATTTTCATGTGGTCTTGATGTGGGTGTTGAGTCTTGTGGGACAATGTAAAAAATGTTACATTTCCTAAAAAATTCTGAATTTCCCCCTGAATCTTATCCTGATCCTTCATTTGAAGGCTGTTTCTCCAAAGGCAGCCTCCTGTTGGGCCTGTGATGTCTGAGGCTTTAGGGGAAGGAAGGACCCAGGTGTTTGGGATCAGAAGGAATGACAAAAGTCAGAGGGTCCACAAAAGTTTAGGAAGCTTTCCTAATGAATTATGCACTTTGCATGGAAATTGGAGTGTTAAGCACATGGTGGTGGATTTTGGATAAAGGAGTGAAAGGGAAGATAAAGAGGGGGTGGATTAAAGAAAGGGAAGGGAAGGGAAGGTGCGGGAAGGTGCGGGAAGGTGCGGGAAGGTGCGGGAAGGGAAGGGAAGGGAAGGGAAGGTGCGGGAAGGTGCGGGAAGGTGCGGGAAGGTGCGGGAAGGGAAGGGAAGGGAAGGGAAGGTGCGGGAAGGTGCGGGAAGGTTTGGGAAGGTTTGGGAAGGTTTGGGAAGGTTTGGGAAGGGAAGGGAAGGGAAGGGAAGGGAAGGGAAGGGAAGGGAAGGGAAGGGAAGGGAAGGGAAGGGAAGGGAAGGGAAGGGAAGGGAAGGGAAGGGAAGGGAAGGGAAGGGAAGGGAAGGGAAGGGAAGGGAAAAGGGGGTTTGTCCCATAAAAATGCTATTGGTGTTTGGGACATCCATGTTAGCCCCTCACTTTCTGGGCTTCCACAGAGCCTTCAGCTGCTGGAGGGGACCTGTTGCCAAGGGAGGACACTGCAGCATTTGCTGCTGTTGCTGGTCATGCATCAGATGTGTTGATGAAGTGTGCAGAAAGTGTTGGGAAATGCACCCAGTGTAGTTCATTTGCCTGAGCCTGACCTTCCTGGGGTGCTCCCTAAAGGCCTCCATGGCTTGTTGGCCTCTTTGAGGAGCTGTTGGATTGTTTGCAAAAGCTTTTACTGTTGATTTTTATACCTTTCGCAGGCTGTTCCCAAATGACTTTTGGCTCAGCTCAGTCTGGTTTAGCATTGAACTTGCCAGAGCTTATATACCATTTTTTCCCCTGATTTGGAAAAGACTTAATCGTTTTACATTTAGTAGTCTTCCTTCTCTGCAGTTGAGTCATGGTGCTTTTTTGTCTGTTCAGGGTCTCTGAACAGAGACATCCACCTCTAAACGTGGTGATTTGAAGTTGTCTTGTTGCCACCTAGGAATTCATAAGCTGAACCTGTTTTCTTACCTGTTCCTTAATCTTTATGGTAGGTGCTCTCCTGAAATTGCTAACTAGGAAAATAAGTTTCGCTTTGATAAGACACTTGGAAACTGGAAAAGTCCTCTGAAAGTTCTATAGTTAAAGCACTTGAATTATGAACTGTGGATGAACCTGTGTGGGAGACTGGTGGAGACGTTTGGTTTTAGAAAAAAAATCATAGAATTGTATAATCCTGTAAGAGCTTGGGTTAGAAGAGACCTTAAGAATCATTTTGTTCCACCCTCCTGCCATGGGCAGGGACACCTTTCACTGTCCCAGGTTGCTCAGAGATCCATCCAGCCTGGCCTTGGACAGTTCCAAGGATGGGGCAGCCACATCATGACCTTGGAACAAAGAATTTTTCTTGTCTGCAAAAGAAAGGAAAGTAGATATATGGGATGTTTCAGTGGAGTTTACTCTCTGCTAGAAGGTAAATCTGGGTCAAATTAATGCTGCCAAGAATGGGAGATGTTGTAGACACCACAGCATTGGGCAGTTATTTGGTACTCACTAGTTCTGTGTGTGGATGTGTATGTATGTAATAGAAAAACTATAAAATACAAATAAAATACAGACTATAGAGAAAAATATGAACATACTTATATTTAATAATAGAAATATATATGGCTCAGTGTACTGTGTCGATATATTTAGTGTATTTGTACAAAAATATACCGTTTAGATATCAAGATATCTAGAGATATAAAAATGAAATGTATAAGTTACATATAAGAATAAATTGTTTCCTAAATCTAGAACACATTATATCAATATGACATTTAGTTAGGAGTCATACTGTTTGCGTGTGGTAATTTGTAAGATTCCCATTCAAACAATTTCAAGTGATTTATAAGATGCATATACAGCATATACAAATATGGCATATGTACATACATTGAAGCAAGTATATAGAAAGGCATATTCCTAGGAAAAAACTGTTTTGTCTTGCATAATTTCAAGTTTGGCATCAGGTTTATCCATCTAATTCACTGCTGGCTTCTAATTTCAGCCTCAGTAGTTTATATTTATTGAACTGCTTCTCTCAGCAATTGTCATTCTGCGAGGATCTGTCGGGCGAAGATCTGTCTTTTTATATATCTGTATAATTATATCTGTATAATTGGATATGTTCTATATATCTGTATCATTAGCTGGTTGTATGTAAATACACAATGAGTGTGTAATCAGTCCCAGTGTGTATATAATCTGCTCTGACTCTCTTCAGTGGGTCAGAGATCTCTTAGGAAATTGGATCATCAGCTCAGGAACAACGCACATTCAGGCCAAGGGCATCAGGATGTAAAGGCCCTTATTAAGTAGAAAATTCTCAATTATATAGATAGGAGAAAAAGAGGAAATAACATGCTTGAAGCTTGGCTAAAATTACACAATCAGTTGACATTGCAGCTGGGAATAAAATTCCACTGTCCTGATCTTTATCCTCATGTTTTAACAGCTAGGCCTTGCTTCAAGGTTAATAAAACATGCTGTTTGCACGTGATAATGGGCGTAAGAATCCCACTTACCTAACTATTTCAGGTGATTTTATAAGATGTAAATACAGCACATAGGTGTTTCTAATTGTCGTGTCTTGCTAATTCTAATTGTTTTGCAAAAGGCCTGCTCAGAAGACACTGCTGTCATCTCGTGCCAAACAGTTTGGTGGCATTTGTGATTTTCCATATAGTTTACTGAGTAATTGTTGTGGGAATGTGGAGTGAGTTTCATCCTGGAGGAGAGAAGGCTCCAGGGAGAGCTGCCAGCCCTGCCAGGGCCTCCAGGGGCTCCAGGAGAGCTGCACAGGCCCTGGGGACAAGGCCTGCAGGGACAGCACCCAGGGAATGGCTGCCAGGGAATGCCGGAGGGCAGCGCCAGCTGGGAGATTGGGCAGCAATTGCTGGCTGGGAGGGTGGGCAGGCCCTGGCACAGGGTGCCCAGAGCAGCTGGGGCTGCCCCTGCATCCCTGGCAGTGCCCAAGGCCAGGCTGGACAGGGCTGGGAGCAACCTGGGACAGTGCAAGGTCCCTGCCGTGGCAGGGGAGATGTTTGGAATGAGATGATCTTGAAGGTCCCTTTCCACCCAAATCATTGTATGATTCTGTAAACTTTTGGGATAGCAGAAATGTTTTTAATGGAAAATATTACAATATTCAAATTATCAATTCAAGACCTGGTAGCCTAAAAAGGATTGGTCTGCACAGGGCAGCTGCTGATGCTGGAGGCCTGCAAAGCTTGTCTTCACCTCAGGGCTTGCCTGGGGTGCCTTGGGATTCCTGGGTAGCATCCGCACAAGTGAGATCTGCGTGGAGATCTGGAGGGGGTGGTACCAGGTGTCACCCTCAAAGGCAGTGGTACAGCTGAAATTTGCTTTCTTAACACTTTGATTGATCTCATACAGAATGGGAATTGCTTTGTATGTTATATTGAAAAGTTATATTAACTCCTCTGACACAGGCATGGGCATAGCCCCATTGTAGGTGATGGCAGAGAGGCAGGCTTGGCTTGTCCTCACTATTTCCTTACTGTGCTCCCAGAGAGCAAACTTCTTTTCCCTTTATGGCTTGGCACTACTGCAAAATGCTTAGGAACTGGAAAAGCACAGAGGAATCCCTTACCTTGTGGTGAAAACATTGTGGGTACTGAAGATGAAATATTATGGAACTGAACATGCGTGCTGGAGAAAAAATAAAGTGACTCTTAATATATTTTTTTCATTTAAATGCAAATCTTTATGTAATTCATTCCATAAATTGGCAAATCAGTATTTGGAATGAAAACTTTCTGAATACTATATATGTAATTTTAGTCTTTAATAGTAAAGTTGATGAGTGTTAGCACATGTTTCTGTATAATTTCAATGTTAACTATCAGTTTTTGCTGGGAGAAAATAATGCAGGCAGAGTCACTAATATTTAGTCAGCCTTTTTCTGCCCCTATAGTGTTTTGTTTTTGTAGTCAGTAAATCTGAGACACCAAAACCTTTCCCTGCACCATCCCCTCCGAGTTCAGTCGGTGTTGGATGCACGCGGGGCTCCAGGGGCGTTCTGTGAGCGCAGCCCTGTTCTGCTCGCGCGGTGTCTGGTGACAGCAGCGTGTTCCTGCCCGATGTCAGTGCCCAGAGCCCAGCCAAAGGGCAGGTGCTGACACAAAACAGCTCGTCAGCCTTGGCAGCCGCTCACGGCCCGCTCAGAGCGAGCAGGGACACTGGGTTCTTTCAGCTGAGGAGGCATTTTCTGCTAGTCAGGATAATGAAAAGTTCCGCCTGTGGCACGCTTGTTCTGGGGGTAGGACTCCATTCCTCAGCACGGCTGCTTTTCTCAACGCTTCATCATTAAAACTGCCACTTTAATAACGTTCATATGGCTGGAGCTGGTATTGATGCCTCAAGATAAGCTTATAGTGCACTTTCTGCAGTGAAATCCAATTTTCAATTGCTCATGATTTTTTTTCAGACTTCAGTTGTTTGTCATGAACCTTTTCATGCTGAGTATCTTCCTTAGGCTCTTTTTTTTTTAGATTTTTTTTTTTTTTTAATTTTTTGGCACTGCTTTAATTGAAAACAGTTCTTCTGTTTCTGAGAATGAGGTTAGGGAAAAATGTTACTTAACCAATGCTGAATTCTTACATCTGTTTTATTGAGGAGTTTTAGAGCCTTCATGCCTTGGAACAGGCTCTTGAGATTTGGGAAGCGGGGCTTAGGGGAGTGAAGCTGTGGATAGAGATGTGCCATTTACAATCCCTCTTAAAGTTTACTAAACCTGGCCCAGTTACAAGGTCCCAAAACTTTCTGTTTGCATACATTGAGCAGAAACTTGCTGAAAAACTGGCAGTGAAATTGTCTGAACGTTGAGTTTTCATGAAGTGTGTTCCACAGAGCGTCGTGCCAGTGAGGCTGGGGAGGCAGCACCCCTCGTGAGGTCCGAGAGCCTATTCCAGGATCCAGGAGGGACTTTCCCTGCTCCATGCAGTTGCTGGGGGACCAGTTTTCAAGCAAGAGGATTAACACTTGGAGTTTTCCTTGTCCTTGGAGGGGCAGGTGGTGTAGAGGAAGAAGTCACCTCGCACAAAAAAAATGTTACCTCTTAAACAAAAAATAGGGACATGCTGGGTTAAAAAATAACGTGCCCATTGCTCTGCGGAGAGGTGGCAGGCTCCAAGGAGTGTGAGCAGATCTTCTCAGGAGTCAGGGTGGCAGCCAGAGCATTCCTAAGCTGTGTAACTGAGTTTTTCAGCTATGCTTATATTAGGAGTTTTATTTAGTTGTTTTTGAGTGCTCTCCTGAAGGCTGATGGAGAAGCTGGCTGGGATTACTGCAGATACCAGTGGTGAGGTGCTTCACAAGTTTGGAGGAGTGAAAATTAAGTCTAGGAGGGAAGCAGCAGGTGTGTGCTGACTTTGCTGTGCTAGCTATTCCTTGTTCCTCTCATGCCTCAAGAAACAGGTGAATTGACTGCCTGAAGTCACAAGAAGCCAGCAGGAGCAGTGTGCTAAACTTACTAAGTGATATAAAAATCTAACTGCTCTGGAAAAGTAATTTCTTGGATGCCTTGACCTGTCTAGCAACTTTACAGGCCACTTGTTTCATTTGTTGTCTGAATTTCTTCTTCCCCCTTCCCTACTATGTGTGAGGATGAAGTTCTCCTGAGACCACCACATCAGAAGCATTAGTTAATATCCATACCCTGATCAGCACCATTTAAAAATAACACTGCCAAGATGGTTATTTTGTAACATGTTTCTATGTTTGTTTCTGCCTCGTATTTTGCTTGATAGAGTTAACAGAAGATGTTACTGGAAGTTCCACAATTGGTTGAATTGTACACATTCACTGTGTTCCCTTGCATTCTGACAGGAACAATGAAGTACCAGGATGGTACCCTGTGCAAAAGCCAGAGGAGTTTTCTATTAAAAACAAAAATAATTAATAATTTAAAAATAAAAGCCTGAACAAAACCCCTTCTAAAACTAACCTTCTCTCCCCAAAATCTCACCAAAATAACCCAAACCAAAAACAAGCCCTGAAACCCCACCATCCAGCAACTCCTTTTTTGTCTCTATGTGAACTTGTTGTTGGCATGAGGTTTGCTGTTCCAAGGTTGATAGATGATTGAGTCAGACAATTCCTCTAAAATTAAATCCAACATTGGGTGGATTTGCAGTTTTTCCCACATTTCTCATTAGTTTTCCTCTCTCTCACTCTCTTCAAGCTTGCATTTACTTTCCCAGATTCCAAGTAGTCATAATACTGTGGTATTGTGCTCTTGTATAATACCATAAAACCTTTATTTATTTTTTCTTGATATTGTGGTCACATTTGCAGCTTCAGTTGTACTGGACAGTCTTCAAATGTGCAGAAGGAATATTGTTCCATCTCAGAAATTGTATCAGTTGTGTCCAAAGGAGTTGAAATAGGTATTGCCAGCAGCAGGCCAGGAGTTGGGCTAATAAAAATGTGAAGATTCCTTGCTTAAGATGTTCCCCTTTTTATAGTTATTTTTAATATATTTCTGTAAGTGAATTAATGGTTTATTAGAGTTATTCCCAGCCTTTTTTGGTCTTTTGATTCAGAAGTATGTTATGTAATTTGCTTTACTTAATTCTTCAAGGTGTATGTCTCTAGGTATGCTTACTACTCATACTCCAATTACATATAATAAAAAAGTCATCAGGGATTTCCAGCTAAGACAGCTATTCTGGGCTTCAGCATCTCTGGGCAAGCAAGAGAGCTAGAACCCATCTGGAAATGTTAAATTTATCATAGACTCATGGAGTCATCCAGTTTGGGAAAGACCTTAAAGATCATCAAGTCCAACTGTTAATAATATATATAGTTACAGGTAATATGATTTCCCTGAGTTTACAGGTATTGACTTTGTTTTTGAACATTTTTGTAGTTTTTCAGGTTAAATACTTTTTTGGGGTGTCTTTATACATTTCTGATTCCTCTGCGGTGTGAAAAGCTTTTATGAGGGTGCAAGTCTGCAGCTGAGCTTCATGTTCTTGGGAGAAGATGATTGTCTCCTTATTTTAAAGTTCAAAACAAGAAAAAGAATAACAGTTCAATAGATAGGGTTCCTGCCCTGAGGAAAGCTTGGATCATTTCAGATTTCACAGTAAAGATCTCCTGAGATGGAAGGAAGATGAATGGTTTAAAATGAAATAAACAGTTTTTGCAGTGAAATGAGGGATATGGTTATTTATCAATGTATGCAATTTGGCGTTTGCAATCTTTTTCAGTTCCATGACATTTGAAAGGTCGTGCAAAGTATTGGAGCTGGGATTAATTGCAGGAGGCAAACTGGAAAAGACTTTAAAAGAAAGGGAAGAAAAATGTGTGTATGTAATTTGGCTGGGCAACAAAGGAGACCTGACTATGCCTTTTATTTAAGGGCTGTAAACACTGAACTGGGGCAGAAATGTTTTATGGTATTACATAGAACCACTTAAAGGAATAAGTAGATGAAGCTGAACAAAGTAATGTTTAGCTGAATATTAGGAAAAAAATCTTCACGTTGAGATTTATTAGATTATGGAACACACTTCCCAAAGGATGTGGTTCAAGCTCCATTACTAGTCCCTTAAAATTAGACTGGCTAGAATAACAAGCTGTACTGGAGGGAGCACTGCTGCGTGGATAGGGGATGGACACAGTTGCCTAATAGCTCTTTGCATTTCACTTGCTTCTATGATTCATTTCCTGAAAAACTGCTTCCAGAGTGTGTTAATGACATCACGGCCCCAGGCCCCTCAGACTCATCAGTGGTCCCTTCTCTAGCTTTGCCTGGTTTATGTGGAGATTTCCTGGGCTGTCTTTTCCCAGTGGCTCCTCCACCCCAGCCATTCCCTGCGGCTTTCCTGTCCTGCTGCAGCACTGGGAGCAACGGTGACATCAAACCTCGAGTGCCTGGGATGTGTTTGAAATGTGTGGGCACAGAGACAGGAGCTTGGCAGCTCCTGGAGAGGCCGTGACCAGCAGTGGGGCAGGCAGGGAGCTGGTGTTGCAGGGCTTGGCTCCACAGAAACAACCACCTTCTGCTGTTCTTGGCAGGGAGCAGGAAATACTGGTCTCCTTTACAATAGTGTTATTAGGTGTGAAAACCCTCAAACAATTAAGTCATACTCAGTCATGTATTTCAATGAGCCAGTTGAAATCTATGAAATATAGAGCAGTTGTTCTGTTGAAGTGATTTGTTGAGAAGAAAATAACTTGTTTTTTAAATCACTTCTATAATTCTTTTTAACGTTTAAAGAAGTAATCTAAAACATGCACTTAATCTTTCTATAGCATTTCAGTCACTTTCCTGTAGTATTTAGGAATTAAATACTTTAAATATAGGAGTAAAGCAGCTGAAATATAACAGCACCTGAAATAAAGCCATGGCAATCATCTGTAAATTGTGTGACTTTGACCTTGCACTGAGGACTAAGTAGTATTTCAATGGGATTTTAAGCCTGAATATGCAGTTCCAAGTGATCACACGTTTACTCTGATACACATCATGTGTAATTCCTGTATTCCAGACAAGAAATAGAGTCAAGATGGACTGGTGCACAGCTGTAGTCTCAAAATGCTTTTAAATTTACTGTCTCCCACTTGTGAATTCTTGCTGCAGCCTGCTGATGACTTAGGGAGCAGCTAGTCTACCAGTATTTAAAATACAGATTTGTTTTGCTAGACTGTATGACATCCAGAAATTATTCATTTATATCTGTTTGTAGAACTTCTCCTGTGTCTCAGGCTAGTTTGGTTAGTGCTGTGTACAGTGGACATGGACAATGAAGACCATGAAAAGTGTTGCTGAAAACTAAAACTCCTTACTTTTGCCATTTGTATTACAATGCCGGGTGAAATGTTGCAAAAACCTATCATTTATAAGAGCTTTCATCAGTTGAAAAAGTTACTGCAATTACAAAGTGACTGCAAACAAAAAGTTATTGTAGTATTTAGGACAGCCATTTTTGTTCTTCGGGGTTTTTACAGTTTCCCTACTGAAAAAGTCTACAGTCACCAGATTGACTTTTTCAGGCACAGGTGGTAGTTTGTGTGTATATCAGTGTGTTTATGCTACAGATGAGTTTAATGTTGCTCAAGAGTGGAATATTTAACATGCAGATTCATAAACCACATAAAAATTATTCTTTATTTCCTATACTTTGGTTTTGCTAGTTTTTTTCTGTAATGAATCCTCCCAAATCTGCAGTGTGAATTCCCTAAAGTTAATGTAGCTGCTGTTTTCATAGTCTTCTAAGCAAGTGTACCCTGGGTTCCTCACAATTTTTAATCTGGGTTCCTTCACTAAAGATCTGAGATGTTGAAGATGTGCTTTATAAAGTATAAAATGCCCCTGCTACAGCATTTGCCTCACTGATCCCCGTTCAGGATTCCATGGACCCCTTTTTCCTCTCCCATTCATTATCACAAAACATCCCCGTGGCAACTTGAGAAATTGCTTGCATGGAAAAGTAATCGTAGGAAAGTATTTATGTATTTTTAGCTTTCTTCTAACACAATGTAGCAGCTGGAAACAAGGACAAGAGCCAGCACAACATGAACTGCCAGCTCTCCATGGGCCACCAGAAAGTGTTCATCAGACCACAGTGTGAGAACTATTGAATTGACTTAAGAAATGTGACACACATAATAAGCGTTAAAAAAACAATGCTCAAGTTCCCAGTGCTGCTGCTTGAGTGTAATAAGAATTAAACAGTAATTGTAATGTTTTTTAATAAAACATTATTTACTGGTTTTGGTGGAGGAACTACATGATGGTATCAATTGGATGCAATGAAAATCACTTTTGCTTTAATTCTTCATCATCTCCATTTAGTGATGTGTTAGGTGCTGTTGCAGCATTGGACAATCTTCTGGATACTGAAAGTTTCAGAAATAGGAAAGCAGAATGTGGAGCTGGGGCTTGGATGTGTTACTAACCATAAGTTAGATCTGTTCTGTTTTGGGCTTTTTTCATTGTGGTTGAGTTTTCTTTCTGATATTTAACACTGGCTTTGCCAACTTCTGTAGCCTCATCTATTTGTGTTCTTTCCATTTTTGCAACAAGAGAGCAGGATTGTTGTTTTGGAAATGTCAAATGACAGGGGGAGATCAAGAAGCATTTTGAAGATCTCCATGTCTACTAAAACTCTTATTTTGTCCTATGTAGTCTCAAAAGCAGCCTGGGGCAGCACCTCAAGTTGGTGGCCTCGGCAAAATACTTTCAAAAGTAATAAAAAACTCATTGGGAGAATGCTAAATATGTTTGAGAGGATGTGGGTTACGTGATGGGGAATGAGGGAAGGAACTGCCTGCCCTCTTGCCAAGCTCCAGTGAGGAGAGACAGGACCATACTCTAAAAGTCTTTACCATTATTAATTGCAGTTTAATGCCTGTATTTAAACACAATGAAGGATGTTCAAAGGAAAGGTTAAAGTTCAGTGATTACTTTAATTGAATTTTGGAGCTACTATTAGATAAAAAAACCCCAAACAATAGTAATTTCCTAGAAAGAAACTTGGAAATAAGTAACTCCAATTTCCTCAGCATTAATTTAATGCTTTGTCCAGCGGGAGAAGTCAGAGAATTTGTCTTCTGAGCCTTGACATTGAAGGTTGAAAGGTGAATAATACATTTTGCAGAAGAATTACAATTAGTTTAATAACTAATCCAGGAGAACTCAAAAATCAATTATAGCTCACAGTCGGTTGATCTGCTGACTTAAAATGGTGGTGGACAGCGTTAGAAGTTGTTGACTGTGAGTTGTGATGCTTTATGTGAATGTAATGCATTTTTAGAGTACCCTCTGCACTCTTGCTTTCAAAATGTCTTCAAAGTCAAAATCTTAAAATTCTTCTTATTCCTGTGAGACTATAAATAAGTGCGTTTAAACTTTTTCAAAGTAGGTACAAACATGAACCTTGTTTGTATCTTATTGTGTAACAGAGAGCAGGCACTAAGCTGAGATTTCTGCAGAGTTGTGTTTACATCAAACAGTCAGGTGAAAGAAAGTTCTATTTTGATGACTGTATCATAACTTCATTTTGCCATTAAGTGTTGTTTCACAGACTGTCAAACTAGATTAAAGTCCTGGGCTTGTTTTCATGGCTGTGAACTGTGTTTCCAGCCATCTTACAGAAAAATTTCAGCTTCTCTGTTGCAAAATAACACACTTTACTCTTATGACCTGCTTTTCTTGTTCTTCCTTACATAGAGTTGTATGAACAGGGAAAAAAATCTGTTGTGGCTAGTTTGGTGGAAGAGAAAGGCAAAAACGAATCTGTTAATTTGGTTTTAAAAGTAAAAGCAGTCAGTTCCTTATTAAAGTATTTGAGTATTTCCCTGAAATAATTGGCAGAATTTTAGTTCTCCAATTGACAAAACTTCTAGCAATGTGATTCCATGTGGGACTGAGTCAAGAAATAAAGTTATGTTAGTGAATCCCAAAGCTGGTCAGTCTGGAAGGGCCCACTGTGGGACAGCTGAGCCCCATCCCAGCAGGGCCATCCCAGAGCACAGGATTGTGTCCAGAGGGCTCTGGAATATCCCCGGTGAGGGACACTCCACCTCTCCCTGGTCTCTGTGCAGGGCAGAGCTTGTGCCTCCTGTGCAGGGGAATTGCTGGGCTCAGCCCCTGCCTGTTCCCCTGGTGCCACTGCTGGGCCTGGAGCAGAGCCTGGGGCTGCTCTGACCCTCCTGCACACAGGGACAGACAGGGACACCCAGGGACACCCAAGGACAGACAGGGACACCCAGGGACACCCAGGGACAGACAGGGACTCCCAGGGACACCCAGGGACACCCAGGGACACCCAGGGACGGACAGGGACAGACAGGGACTCCTAGGGACACCCAGGGATGGACAGGGACTCCTAGGGACACCCGGGGACACCCAGGGCTCAGGGCTCCTGTCCACTGGGGCTCCTCTCCAGGCTGAACAGCCCCAGCTCCCTCAGCCTTTCCTGGGCAGGGAGATGCTCCAGGCCCTTCAGTGTATGTGTCACTCTCCACTGGAGCCACTCCAAGAGACCTCCATGTCCCTCTTGTACTAGGGAGCCCAGGGCTGGACACAGTTAGAAACGATGGACAAATACTAGAGAAATGCAACTGAAAGTATTCTGCAGAAAACAGTAAACTGTATAAATTAAATAAATTATCCAAATACCTACATGTTTGTCTTGTTCTCAAGATAGAGTTGCAGTGCTGGGTAATGTTGATAGCACCTTTATGTTTTAGTTGTTGCTCAGTCATGCTCACCCTGAAACAAGGACATGTCACCTTCTCATAATTTTGGAAGAAATTCCTGGCCGTGAGGGTGATGAGCCACTGGCACAGGTTTGCCAGAGACGCTGTTTCTGCCCCTTCCCTGGAAGTGTTCCAGACCAAGCTGGATGGGGCTCGGAGCAACCTGGTGTGGTGGAAGGTGTCCCTGCCCGTGGCAGGGATTAGAATGGGATGAACTTCAAGGTTTCTTGAGGCACAAGCAGCTGGGAGGGGACGCAGCCAGGACAGATGACCCAGCTGGTTGAAGGAACATCCCATATCCTGTCATGCTGAGCAATAAAACTGGGAGGTGCTGCCCAGGGGTGGGTGGACACTGCTTCAGGGTCTGCAGCAGGTGTGAGCAACTGCACTGTGCATCACTTCCTCTGTATATTCTTTTATCATCAATATATCATCCATATTATCTTCATCACTTTCCCTTCTTTTCCTGTGCTGTTGAACTGCCTTCATCTCAACCCACAAGTTTTGCGTTTTTTCTCAGTTCTCTTCCCCATCTCACCAGAGAGGAGAGAATGATAGGCTGTGTGGTGTTAAACCACAACAACATTGAAGAGGCTGTTTTAGGGTTGTGGGTTATTGACTTCATCAGGCTTATAATGGGGACCAGAAAGGTAGTATTTGGTACTGTAGAGCCTTTTCAAGATTTTGTAAATCTTCAGAAGCAGGTGGCCTCATGATGCTGTTTCAGGTAATCTACCCGTCCCTCCTTTTGCAGTTTAGTGCTTTAGTTTTGAGAACCCTGGCTTATCTTTGCCACCTCCCAGAGATGTAGAAAGCTTTACAAAAACATCTGGAATTTGTATTTCTCTTGTGATACATTAAAAAATGACAAAAGGATGGAAGTAAAATAAAAAAACCTCAATGTGAAGGAAACCCAATCTATATGTTGAAGCATTTAGGCAAATTTCTCTCCATGCCTGTAATGATGCCAAGCAGAACTAGTAGTGTTGCAGCCATCTGTGGCTATCCTGTTGGATTAAACAGGAATCTTCACAGAATTGTGGAATCCTGGAATGATTTGGGATGGAAGGGATTTCAAACTCATCTCATTCCAACCCCTGCTATGGGTGGGGACACCTTCCACTATCCCAGGTTGCTCCAAGCCCTGTCCAGCCTGGCCTTCATTCCTTTTGAACATGGAATTTTCTTCCTTTTATTTTGCTGGGGTTTTTTTTTTCTGTGATGTTTTGGAAAAGCAGAATCTGAAATACTATTGTGTTCACACTGTAGCAGTGTCTATTCATCTATGTTTTCTGTTAACTTCAGGTCTGAAAAGAATATAGAAAGGAAAGCTTCTAAGGGAGTGCAGCATAAGTTACTTTGTTTGCATGTTAAAGAAGTTAAATATGGTCTTGTAATTGTAAAATATACATAAATATTAAATTAGTTTTAACAAAGTAATATTTCAGATACTGTGAACATACTGCTACATATAGCTAGAAACTTCCTGTCCCTCTGTGCTCCTACACCGAAGTGTAAGAATGGAAATTTTATGACTTTTAGTTTATTTAACATGTGATGATAAATACACAGTTGTTTCAGGGTTTTTAAAATAGTTTCTTTGCATGTTACCTCTAGTTAACTCATGTGAGCTTAAAAACTTGATGGTCAGCATCATTCATTCTGATGAGTGAATGTGAATGAAAAACTTTATCACCATGTTTTTCCTTCAGTCAATGAAAAACGTGGTGATAAAGGGTTATTAATGTAACATGACATTTTTGCTAAGAAGGTTGCAGTTATAGTACTTTTTATTATAAGAACTCTCAAGCTGCTTAACAGTGAGTGGCATTAGTCCCCTTGCCCATGACATGGCAGTAATTGCCCTGCAATTGTCCTAATGAGGGAGCATTGGTTTGTTACATAATCTGACTCTATAATTACATTTGAAGAAAAATACTCATTGGATGGCTTGAAATTTTGTAGAGCTAAGAGTACTTGAAATTCTTTCTGCTGGTTCTACTTTAATGTTTTGTATTCAAATGGCTTATAGGTTTTTATCATTTACACCTTGAATCTTCCAGAAAACTGGAGACTAAACTTCCCTAATTTTTCTGTTTTCTTTAAGAAGGTCTGTTGTAATTAATTTTTGATTTAGGCATTAATTAAAAGAGGAAATCAGGATTTACATTTTTAAAGTAGAACATACTATATTTTTTTTCCTGTATAACTGAAAGCTTTGACCTGTTAAATGAATAATTTGATGAAATACTTGGTCTCTGCCATAAAATTTCAAGATACACTCAAAAAAATTAACTGCTAGGCAGGCATTTGGGGATGAACCTAATACTGTGCGATTGGGAGGGGCTGCTTCTTATCCACTTGGAATGAATGTATCAAGAGCCCAGACATGATAAACACAGAGGTTTTGTCCATTCTTCTGAATCTGTGCCCCAGTAATGCTGAGTCTGTTTCAGTTTTGGCGCTTGTCTTAGTTTTTTTTCAGTGCTGTAATACAGTTCCATGAGCAGTGGCAAGGGTATGAGGACTAATGGGCTTGCTGGAGAGGCGTGAGGGGAGTCCTTTAATCTTCCTCTGATTCTCCTTCTCCTCTAATCAGTATTTGGGCATGTAGCTGGTCATCTGGTTTCACCAGCACTGCTGTAATTAGGAACAGGAATTTCAGATGCACTAGTTTGGTATTGGAGTTAGTTCTTTTTAGTGCTGTAAGTGTGAAAATGACTCTGCATTTGAGACCCAATTATCAAAGTTTAAGCAGTGTGATAATGTGAGTTTTTTCAAGCAGACTTTGGGGAAGTTACATTGGCTTTACACATTGTGTCTTACTGCTGGAGCTGTACATGCTGTGCAATCAGAGAGTGCTTTGGCTGGAAGGACCTTAAAGCTCATCCAGTGCCACCCCTGCCATGGCAGGGACACCTTGCACTGTTCCAGGCTGCTGCCAGCCCTGTCCAGCCTGGCCTTGGGCACTGCCAGGGATGCAGGGGCAGCCCCAGCTGCTCTGGGCACCCTGTGCCAGGGCCTGCCCACCCTCCCAGCAAAGGATTTTTTCCCAATACCCAACCCAAACGTACTCTCTAAAGTAGCCTTGTGCATTAAAACACGATCAAACCTGTTGTTTGTTGTTTTTGTCTCTGCAGCCGGCCTGTGGACAGTGTTCACGCTGGGCGGGGTGGGCAGCAAAGCGTCGGCGCAGCTGGAGCAGTGCTCCCCTCTGGCCAGCCAGAGCCTGCTGCTGCTGCTGGTGCTGGCCAACCTGACGGACGCCCCCGACACCCCCAACCCCTACAGGCAAGCCATCATGTCCTTCAAGAACACACAAGGTTTGTGTCTGCTCGCTCTTCTGAGCCTGAACTGATGCAATGGAGCTTTAGGATGCTATGAGTGCTTAGAGATTCTCTTTGTAATATTTCTTGTCCTTCCACACCCATGGAAGAGCAGTAATAACACTTCTTTATCTGGAATTTGGAGGTGGAGTTCCTCAGTTGCTGGAACTTAATGATGGGTTCAGAGGGAGCATATTTTATCCTTCTGACTTGAGAAACACTAGAAAGCTTCATAATCCTGGTCCAGTTTACCTCCTGGGCTGGAAATTCTTGAATATTTCTACTGACCTTGATGATTCTGTGACTCTGTAATTTCATAAAACATACATAAAACTAACCTATAAGTAGATTGGTTATCCAAGAGTCTGCAGGAGTCCCCTAAAAATTTTTGTCCTGGAGACATGGTTCTTGCAGAGAAGGTAAATAATTAAATTGCTGCCTGGGTTGGCTGACTGTATACTTACATTTCAAATGTAAGAAAAAAATGTTTAACATAAACACTTTGCATACAAACTTGAGTTTTGTAGGTATGTTTGGGGGTTGTGTTGGCACTTGTCTGGGTTTTGAGAAGGCAGATTCCAGTCTGTGTCTGGTAACTGCAGGTGCCCTGTGTCACTGCCTCACAGAGGGTCTTGTCTGGGACAGGGGAATGCCCTGACATGGCTTGTGCTATCAGCCTGTGCCTTTCACAGAATCACAGCATCATTTTTAGACTGGAAAAGCCCTCCAACTCCAACCACTCCCCAGCATTGCCAATGCCACCACTACACCATGTCCCCAAGTGCCAAATCCACATGGCTTTAAATCCTGCGGGATGGGAACTCCACCATTGTCCTTGTGTACTTTATCCATGCTTAAATCTCTGAGTCTGAGCCATGTGGTTTTACCTTTCATTGGCTTTCTGCAGGTTGGCACCGTGCACACAGCTCAGGAGCTGTGTGACAACCTGTGAAGCCACAGTAATATCCTGAGTTATGCCCTTTCTTCTGGGGAGTTTTTGTATTCCTCTGTCCATTAAGTTTTAACCAGGTTGAGCTCTAAATTAATTCACCATTACCTAGGAAAAATTTATTAGGTTGTGAAGGTGGATTGTTCTCATAAGAAGAATTCTGAGTCCTAACATGCTTCTTTGATTTACTGGATACCATCTACAGGTGGTTGAGATCAAATTGTTGATAAAGTTTTTCTTTTGTCCTGTCTTTAAACTTCAAGCCTCCTTTAATGTTGCGTTTTGTTGACTTTGTTTCATGCTATCATTAGCCAGTAAAGTATTACAGTAAAGTGCGTTATACATATATCATTATAAAATTTTGAAAGAACTTATTTTGTGTGAAATGTAGCATGAAAAGCTGTATTTTCTCTACATGTGTATGTTGATGGAAAGACTTACTGTTTCCCAGAAACTTGTTCCCAGTAGCAGTGCTCATAATTGGGCTAAAATTTGATTTCTGTGAAAATTCTAAGGCGTTTGTAAGAGGAAAGTAATGTGGAAAAGGAGGCTGGTTGCTGTCACAATATATACTATAAAAGGAAAATTGCCATTTTTGTTAAAATAATTTCTATAATTTGATTGAGAGAAAACTAGAAGAATTCAGGATAGAGTGTTTTTTTGTACATGGTCTAGAATAATTTAAGTTTTGATCAGTTTAATGTTCTGCAGAATAATACAGGATATGCTGGTGTTGCTGGTAAATTCCTTTAATTTTGTTTAGATTTTTATTTTAGTGGACTTTTTAGTATCCTTTAATAACACTGATTGTGAAATGCTATAAATCCCAGTGGCACAGCTTAACCATCCACAGAAGCAAAGCTGCAAAGCCAGGGGGATCTTCTCAGCTAACGACCTGTGGCACCAAGGACTGAATTGTTCTGATTTTGCAGTCTCCATCCGGGTTTTCCCTCCTGAAGGGAAATCCCTGCCCAAAGCAGAAAGGTTTTAAACCAGCTTTAAAAGGTGGTTGAGGAAGAGCAGGTTGGAGTCTCTCCTATGTCTGCACATGTGTGGATTTTGGACAGGCAGGGTTCCCATCGCTGTGGGGCTGCACCTCCATGTGTCCCGTTTGCTCCATGCCCTCCTGCTGCCTGCAGCTCAATGGCTGGAGCTGTCCCCCCTTGCCCTGGCCAGGAGTGGTGGCTCCCCAGCATGCTGTCTGCTGGGCCCCACAAAATCAGTGGCAGCCAGGGCTCCTGCAGGGCTCCTGCAGCAATTCCAAGCACTTTTTCCATCCAAAGTGGGTGGAAATGTTGTTCACAATACGTGACGACTACCATGCTCTTCTGTGCTGAAAGCTACTTAGCAAACTTCAGTAAGAATATGGGCTTAAAATCATAGCACCACAGTGTGGTTTGGGTTGGAGGGGACCTTCAAGATCTCCCAGTTTCAATTCTCCTGCCATGGGCAGGGACACCTTCCCCTGTCCCAGGCTGCTCCCAGCCCCATCCAGCCTGGCCTTGGACACTGCCAGGGATGCAGGGGCAGCCACAGCTTCTGAGCCAGGGCCTGCCCACCCTCACAGGGAAGAATTTCTTCCTGATCCCTCATCTAAATGTATTCTCTTTCTGTTTAAACCCCCTTGTTCTATGGCTGTTTGCCCATGTGAAAATTCTCTCACTCTCCATCTTTTTCAAAAGCCCCTTGGAAATACTAGCCTTTTCTGTTTCCACAGGGAATTTCTAGACCTTAGAGATCTGTGCAGATGGACATTTTTATTGAAGCTAGTAAAGGTTCTGTGAACAGAAATCTGTTTTATTTTCGCTTCCAGCCCTGGCACACAGTATATTGTGATTATGAACAAACTGTTGTTACTTTGAGGGATGTCAGACAATGTGATGTGGTGTTTTACATCACTTAACCCACCAAACTCCCCACCACACACCTATAAAGTCCTGACACCTATATTTCCCTGAGCTATCACAGTAATTTTGATCTATGCACATCCACCCTTCATGCCAGGAATGGGATGGGTGGGAGATACTTTGCCTTAATGCCAGAGAATGAAACCTCTAAGTTTGATGTGCAGGGTTTGGAAGTTAATTGTTCATGTATTGGTTCTAGAGAAGACCTTGTGGCTGCCCTGCTTCCAGCAGCTCCTGGGATCACATTCCTTCTTAGCAGTGGAAGCCATATGAGGGGACAAAATTGTTTCATGAAAAAAGGTGAATGTTTTGTACAGGCACTGGGATCTTACTCCAGCTCATATGGGAGGACAAGCTCAGCTTTTTGGCACAACTAAAGCTTTATGAGATTCTATTATAGTTTATGACCATTGGCGATAAGAGTCACGGGTGATTTTTGTTTCCTCCTTTCTGTGGTGTGTTAAATATTTCCCCCAGAGATTTTACACAATTAACAAATAACTGAACGACAAATATATTTGTTAAAGATTTTCTTGTATTTCCTTATTTCAGATAACACTGCTTTTTCGTCATCAAATCCACACGCTTTCCAGATCAACTTTAACAGTCTGTACACAGCTTTGTGTGAGCAGCAGAAATCTGATCAAGCCACTCTTCTCCTGTACATGCTTCTGCATCAGAACAGCAACGTGCGGACCTACGTGTTGGCACGGACAGACATAGAAAATCTGGTGAGTCCTGCTCTGCCCTCCTTGTTCTCACCAGGAGGGACTGGCCCTGCAAGCTTGGGTGTCACCAGCTGTCAGTGGCCTCTGTTCTGCAGCAGGAGCAGGTTCTGGGTCACTCATTCACCAGTTCCAGCTCACTTACTCATTTCTGTTACGTCCTCTCAGGAGTGTGGTGCTAAACATGTCACTGCAGTCAGGGGTGGCACTGGTAAAGCTTGGATTCCCTCTTTGTCTGTGCAACTATCATGACTCAGATCAAACCTGCCCACTTCTGATCGTGGTGTAGAAAAACTGGGAGCAGATACCATTCCATTCATTATTTTATTTATCTCTTTTGGATATTCAGGCCAAAAAGTTGCACAAGTCCGCTCTGTGCTTTCAGGAGCAATAGTTAACAAAATTGTAACTGGACTAACATGCCAAATGTCTTACAGGGTTGACCTAAGACTGAAACTCCTCAAGGAGCAGCTCACAGATTTTATAGAAATACAACTGTAGTGCCTTTTTAGCCGCTTAAATAGGATTGTGGTTAATGGCCAATATAACAGACACCTGGTATGGTTTTTGTAGGTTATAAATTAGCTTATGCTCCCCACTTTAGTAATGTCACAAACCACTTCAACAAATCTTACTTATTAAAAAGCATTCCTTTAATAAGATAATGGCTGTCTAGGGGAATTGGTAACAGAATAGAGGACCCTTTCCATTTTAATATTTGAAATATTGCCAGGTAATTAGATCCCTTGCCTGATGGATGGCAGATATGGAGTGAGTTTGGTTTCAGTCCAAGTTCTAGCAGATGTATTGCTAAAATCGGAGTTGATAGACGCCACTGTTGGCAAACTGGGGTGAGATGGTTGATGCTGAATTGATTCCAGACTGAACTCCTGTGTCCGTTGCAGTTTATGTAGGCAAGGGCTGAGTCATTTTGCATGAATTCGGTGAACAAATGGTCGTGTATAATTTTTGGGGCTGCTAGTGTGTGATATGACAAGTTAACAGCTGCTAACCGTAACAATTTGTGGTGTCTTTAGAATCACAGAATAGAATCCCAGAGTGGTTTGGGTTGGAAGGGACCTTAAAGCCCATCTTGTTCCCACCCCTGCATGTCCAGGGATGCCTTCCACTATCCCAGGTTGCTCTAGACAAATAGATATTAGATGTGTGCATTGTTTTATAATTATGGTGTCTGATACACTGTAAAGCTTCCAGAAAAGCAGTGCGGTGCATCTGTCAAAACAAGTCAAGATGCAGGTACTCAGAATCTCGGCAGCATAGGATATTTTCCTATATTTTCACCTAAAAAAAAAGTAGTCAGAAAACCCCAGAAATTATTGGCAACTTCAAACACTTCATGGGAAAAGCCGAAAAAATTCAGAAAATCACAGAAAATTCAGAAAATCACTGAAAAGTCAACAGTATGTTTTTGCAAGTATTTTGATTTCTTTTTCAATGCCAACATTTGAAAATGTTCCTATTTTGCTGCTTCTTTGTGATCTCTACTGACAAGTTACTGACATCTCTGTCCAATCCTCGTGTTTTTATTGGGCCAGTAGAAAAAGGATAAGCATGAACTAACTGAGAAGAGCAGTTCTAAGAGCCCAGTAAGGCAGGCTGAATGAGACACAAAAAGAATTGGGAGGGCTGGGAGGCTACTGGACAAAGAAATCATGACCTCCTAACTACAGTGGTGAAAAAGGTTCAGTCTTAGACATGAAAATGAAATAAAGGGACTTGAGTACTGGAGCTGGCTGTCCTTCCCAGTATGGCAAAGTGGTGCTGATATACTGTGTAGTATTCTGGTGTGGTACTTCCAGACTTCATAAAATCATTACAGACTATTGAAAAATGGATCAGTGTCAAGAAACATGGGAGGTTTTTTGCTTTAAAATTGACGATAACACTGTGAGAGGCCTAAGAGCCTAACTCTAGCTGATGAGAGAAGAGCTTGGGGAGCATAAGGGTATGTATGTGCCTTCATAAAGGGGAATCCTTGAAAAACAGGAATCTCCACTTACAGAGAGGGGTGATAAGGACTAAATCCTGGAGGCTGATTCCCACCATCCAGGGATGCGGGAGAAAAACAGTACGGTCATTAATTCAGAGTCAGAATGATCTTTGGAAGAGGGTGGAGGACTGTTGGAGGCATGTGGTGTAAATCAGTGTCCTCTTTGTACAGAGGCAGTTGGATGAGTGAGGTATAAGGTATATGGGTACTGTGTGAGAGATCACGTCCATAGGCAGCTCATCCTAGACTTTAGGGGGTTTTGCAGGTTGTTCCTGTTTCACTGCACTCAGTGCTTCCCATATGTTGTGTTTTCCCCTATTTTAATTTTTCTCCCTTTTTTGTGCCCAGAAAGCATCACCAGAAGGTGCTCTGTAACATTTCATACGGGTTTTTGAAATGTGTCTCTGCTCTTTTTCAACTTCAGTTTAACTTGTAAATTAAAACAGTTTGTTTTTCTTAGCTGGTATAGCAGATACTGTCTCAGCCCACTTACTCATTTGTATGAATCTCCCTCTGCCAGTTATAGCTAAATACCTTCACGTTCTGTTGGGCTTTGTGTTTTATTATTGATAAAGAACCTTTTTTGCTCTTATTATAATTCTGCTTGGCAAAATGAATAGGATCTTTGTGTGTCCTTCATGACTTCATTTTTTAAAATAACTGCATTAAATATCTGATGCTAGAGAATCTTCTGTTAGAGAAGTTTAAATCTAGTGTTTGGCTGTCCTTTTCAAAGTGCTTGCGGGCATTCTCTAGAAAGTGGTGGGACAGGTGAAATAGAGGGCAGTTAACACATTTTTTGATGAGCATAGTTTTCTGGTGTGTGGATGGGAGACTGTTGAGCCTTCTTCTGTTTGAAAGACAGTTTCTGACTGCTATATACCACTATTGCAAGTAAATATACCAGTGAGATTTCTGCGTGTAAGAAATGAGCTATTCGATGTGTTTGCTTTGGCTGGTGAGTTGAAATTTTGTTTCTGCTCAACATGACTGGAATGAAATAACATACATGATGATGTATTTATATCAGCTGATGGTACAGCAGTATTTTTTTCCTGTAGTATAAATTCGTCTTAAGCAGGTTGCTGCTTGTATTTTGTTGATTACTAAAGAAAATGTATTTTTAAACTTTACCAGGGAAACCAACCCTGGACTGGATATAGCACCTGCAATTTGCACTGTCTGTTTTTACCTGCCACTTGTTTTGGGGATTAAAAGTAACTTTTTAATGGTGGATGTTTCTTGCCAGTTAAAAGCTGCTCCTGAGGGAGGAGTGTTAGCAGTGGTGCAGTAGAGGTAGTGTGAAAACAGTGAGGAAAGGGTTAGCAATAAAAAAGAGGTGGTGGCTGTCTTCTCAGTGTAGGGTAGGATAAAACCATTGTGTAAGAAGATAGGTATAAAAGTTTTAATGTATGTATGTAGCACAGGGGTGTATAAATGTATTTTGGTTGAAAGTCCAGATAAATTTTAATATAACTAAAATATTAACTGAGAGGATTCTTCTTTTTTGGAAGAATCTGCCTCTTCCAGAATCCTCCTCAGACTCCTCCTAGGCATCTCCTGCAGTTTCCACCTTTACCTGAGATCCCAGGCAGCAGCCCTGGAATCCTTCAGAGAAGTTACCTGGGGTGATTTTGCTCTTTAAATAGCAAATCTCACTTCCAAGGTTCAGTTGGAACCCAGGGTTCTTCCAAGGTTCTTCGAATTCTTCTACAGACCTGAGACCCAGGTTCCAGCCCCAGACTTCTCCAAGGAAACTAGCTAAAAGTCTTCCTCTTCTGGAGAAAGCTGTCTCCTCTAGGCTTCAGCCAAGACTCCTCCCAGGCATCTCCAAGAGTATTTCCAATTTTACATTTTCATGTGATTGGAGTTTTAACTGAATCTTATATTGTGACTTTTTTATGGAAGCGGTGACTTGTTAACTAGTTTTTGCTTTGAAAACAGCAGTACTTATCCTAAAGGCAGTGCACCTCAGCAATCAGTAGGCAAAGGAAGAAGTGTTGTAAGGAGGAAGGATAATGGAAAGTGTATGAATTGATTATGATTCCATCTAGAAATGGCACATAAGAGAGAATTAAGTTGCCATTTGCCTCCCTGAGTTTTGTCCAGTTGTGTAGATGGCACCAAGCCTGAAAGAGAACGTGGCCAAAGGAGTGGAGGTTTTGGAAGCAGCAGAGGTTTGTTTGGGACAGGAGGACTGATTGCCATGATCTGGAGTGCCAGATTACTCTTCAGTAGCAAATAGGGAGCTTTAGTAGCAGCACTTTCACATGCTGGCTTGTAGGGAAATGGCTGCAATGTGTCAGTATCATGTATTTTAAAATGCAGTTTGTAGCAACACACTTGTAGGGCTTGGAGCACTTGAGGACATGAATGGACTTTTTCAGTTACAATCAGTATTAATGTGCATAGACAGAGGAGATATTTTGGGCTGTTTTGAAGGAATGTGTTTTGCCAGAGTGGTTTGTATGGTTTGACACAACCAGACTGAATCACAATTATCTTTAAAGGTCCCTTCCAACCCAAACCATTCTCTGCTTCCATCTGGGATCTGTCTAGAAAACTAAGTTGTTCCAGTGGTTACCTTCAGCAAGGCTTTTGTTGTTCTCCCTGGAAAGTCCAGTTTTGAATGCAATTCTTTATCAGTTTTATGTTCTTCCAGCTCCATCCAGCTTATTATAATAACTCTTGGATGTGGAAATGACAGAACTTTTGTAGTGCAAAGCAGCATGCAAGTGTTGGAGATGGGAACAATTTGAATGGTGGACTAAAGCAGTGATGTTTGTCTCTCTTTCTCCCAATCCAAGGAAAAGGACATTGTTTTTGTGTGTATGTACTAATTAGAAGTCCTACGGAAAACCTGGTCTTTGCTCAAGACTGATATTCAGAAGATACAAAGATGGTACTCTAGTTTCCACTGGAGAGAGAGGTTTCTGAAGGATACTTTGAAATGGCAAGGGAAGAATGTTTGCAACGTGTCATTTAATTATTTTTTAAAATTTTAATATTTATTTAATATTAATAAAAATATTGCTGTAGGTATATTTTCCCTCTGCTTCTGTTGTCATCTTGTCTTGACCCTGACCAAAACATGTGTCAAAAGGTTTTGTGGCCTGCAGCATTTAGATCAATCTCATTTCATTCTAGTAGAATCTGGTTTAGTATGTCCCAAGTGTTTCAAGGATGGTTGATTGTAAGAGAACATTTTGGTAACTTCAGAGGCTTGTGAAGCACTGGTGTCCTGGCTGCTCACCAGAATAGATTTCACATGATTCATCCAGCTGCATTTGAGCTGTTTTGAAAAACAGCAAGTTTTTAGGTGTCTAGAAGCTTCTTGGAACTGAGGGCTTTCTCCAGTTCCTTTTTCCAGGACTTTTTGTGATTTCAGCCTATTTCTGCAGCCCAGGGAAGCCACGTTGTACTGAGCCAGTAGAAGGCTAATTTTCATTTGGTAGAGAGACAGCGTTTGCATCTGGATTAACTTTAGAGTAGCATTCAGGTATGCTTGCTCTTGCAATGAAATCTCATTTTCGTTAT
Source organism: Prinia subflava (assembly GCF_021018805.1). Classification (NCBI taxonomy): domain Eukaryota; kingdom Metazoa; phylum Chordata; class Aves; order Passeriformes; family Cisticolidae; genus Prinia; species Prinia subflava. Next base: position 102,576,156 of record NC_086283.1, on the reverse strand, counting down.
TATTGCAAGTCTTTGGCTAAAGCAATTCATCCTGGTGGAAATGTTGCAAGACCTTGGGCTGAACTCTGATCATAATGATCAGTCAGTTCTCTTTGGCTGCATATTATCTAAAATTGGAAAAACAGGCCTCTTCTAGCCTCAACCCAACCCAAACTGGTTTTTCTCTGGTATTATCTTCACACACCAAAATGGGATTTAACTTGCATGTCTCAAAACACCTCTGTTCACCTTTTGTTTCTCAAAACACCCTGTTCAGCTTTGATGTGCTAGGCTAGATTTGATGAGGAAAGGCTTTGCAGAGCAGGCTTGTGATAGCACAGATGTGTAGACACAACTGTTTTCCTGCTTGGTCTGGTGAAAATCTGTAACAATTCTCTTATCCCCATAGTGTAGAGAAGAGGACTGAAGCATTTAGAGATTATGGTAACCGGTATGGCTGGGAATCTCATTTCCTAGAGATTGAAATTCCATTTCTAACCACAAGAAAGCACTTGTTTAGACTCTCTTGTGAGACAAAATGAAGCAGATAGGAGGTGTTTGGACACTCTATGTCACTGCTCAGGGGTGGTTGTTTCCAGAGGGAGGAATTGATATGAATTGTCAAGGGCAGGGCAATACACTGGCCCTTTAGAGCCTCCTCTGTTTAGTGTCTGAGGTATTTGAAGACTAAACTAATGCACACATTTTTCCTTCCCTAAAGGTTTTGCCAATTCTTGAAATTCTGTACCACGTTGAAGAAAGGAATTCACACCATGTTTACATGGCCCTTATCATTTTGCTGATCCTCACTGAGGATGATGGCTTCAACCGATCCATTCATGAAGTGGTGAGTTGCTGTTTTGGTAAATAATCTTCAGCTCTAAAAAGAATCAAAATATTTACTTCTAAGAAGAAACATTGGCAAATCTGCTCCCTCAGCAGAGTCTGTATGAGCTCATCCAAATTTATGACATATACATCTTCCTTTTGTAAGAGGAAAGAACCTGAAGACTGATTCCAAAGCTTTTCCCAAGTGAAATGAAGAAATGCACTCCCTCCTGGAGAGAAACTGCTGCAAATATCTCTTTTTCTGTCTTTTTTGGTGTTCCCTCTTACAAATTAGCCTAGTAATAGCTGGGCAGGCTGCCTCAAAGGTGCTGAATGTTTGCCATGGAAGTGGAAGGCCTAGAAGAGAGGAAAAAAAACAGGAAACCTTTTTTATTCCTCTTGAAAATCTTTGCTTAACTAGTTTAATGCAGCCTTTAGCTGGAGTTGTATTTTCCATACTAAATGTTACTTCCTAACTTGGCACTTCTTTTTCTGTCTCTCTGTTAGACTAATTTCTGTTTTATGTTGTCCATATAACAGGATCCAAATCTTTACTAGCTTTGATGCACTTTGACCATCTGTGCAGGAGAATACCTTGGACAATTATGTCCTATGTTACCACTACATGAGATATTTGCACTGATCTAATTTAATGTTTTCGACTGGGACACAGAAATTCTCTTTTGGGGAAATAATATCTTTGTGAATTATTATCTTTGTGAAATTATTGAAATGCAAAATGCTGAAAGCAAGTTTCAAGGCTCCTGAACAGAACTCTCCCTTCACCAAGACAGGTGAATTTACAGCCTATTTTGGAGGGAGCTGGCATTTTTTCTTGGTGCCAAGCAGTACAGACTTAGAGTATTTTTCAGATTTCAGATCCAGAATCAGAAAAGATTCAGATTGTTTAGTATAGCTGTGTGTATAGAAAGCAGGAAGAGATTATTTAAGTGCAGTTTCCTGGGAATACCTTTTTGGAAGCAGCTTTTAGGGGCACCTATAGTAAATGTGCATATGACTGAAACATTTTCTTGAGGCTTTTTCCAGCCTTCAGCTTTGTGTGCCTTGAACCAGAGGTGCACGTGTGTGATGTGTATTTTTGGGCTCCATGTTACTGAGTCATTTATCCTGTCTCATAAATTTGGCTTGTTGAGAGTTGGAATTCAGCAGACAAGGTGTCATTCCTGACTCAGTCTCTTCCCCTATCACACTCTGTTCATTTCAGAGCCTTTACACGTGTTTTTTCAATAAAGTCCTTACTGGATGAGCAAAAGTGGAATATTTCCCTAAAATTCCTTAATGAGTATCCAGCTCTGGAATGAAAACATAAATCAAGTTTCCTTGTCCGGTTCATCCTGCCTTTCAGCTAAACCTGCCAACAGAGTTGTAGTGTTTGCTTGCAATGTGGATATTGGTTTACTACTTCTGTCTTAATAAAAACACAACCCCCACCTCGTTCCTTTTACCCCGCACTGATCTTTTTTTCAGTCATGCCTTTGCTTCTTCCATTTTTTTCACCTTTTTTTTTTTAAATTTTACTTCAGATGTTCACTAACTGCTTCTTTCTTTCCCTCTGTGGTTGCATTTTCCTGCTCCATGGCACCTTGTTCCATTTGTTAATAGAGCTGTGTGGCCAGAGTTCTGCTGGGTTTGGTTCTTAGGTGGATGATGAGAGGTGGCTGTGAGGTGCCTGAGCCTGCATGCCTGTCTGTTTGAGCTTCTCCTACACATTCCTGCAGATCCCAAGGAGGGAAAGAAGTGTAAGGGGAAAAAAGTTTCAAAGTCATGCTTATAAATCCATTCCCCTCACTCATGTCTTTAAATTAATTAAATATATGTTTTCTATTCATTCTAGAGATGAATGAGCAAGTTACTGTTTAAAAACTCCAGTATTAGGTACAAAATTAGTCTTAAACTTTCTTAAATATTGACTCCACGTCTCCTAAAGCCTAAGAGGGTATTACAGGTCTGCAAAATGATGGGAGTCAGATAATCTGTGTAGGCCTTTCTGAAAAATTTAAGTATGTAGCATCAGTTTCATAAGCCTCATGCATGCAAATACATACCAAATTTTATCAGTTATAGTAGGACTATTTTTTTCCTCCATCACTTGGGTAAAAGATGAAGAAAAGATTATATGCTGTATTCTGGATCAACCTGTTTTTCTCTCTGCTGTGTATCCTGTCTACTGTTCTTATAAGAACCATGACTGTACAGTTCATTTATGGGCTATTTTCCTTTGTGGCATTTAACCCACATTTATTTATTGATTTTTAGGATTATTTTTGGTGAGCAATGTTTTATAAATCTGGTATTTATATCAACTGGTAAGGAGCTCAGGAAACCACAGAAACTCTTTTTGACTTCTGTAGGATGCTGAAGCATTTTTTATTTAAGTTGAATGTGGTCTTAACTACCTGGAAAATATGATCAAAATCATAGGTCCTGTTCTTGCAGCTGGCTTAATGCAGTTGGGTCACTGTAACCACACAGAACTCAATTTCTTTCACTAATAATAACAATAATTATAATAGTAGAGTAAACAAGTAAATGTAAGAATTCCCCAGAGGGACAAGTATTGGTGATCTTTTGTCTCTGATTTATGAATTTCTAAATAAAATTACATCAGACATCAAAATAACATCATACAGTATTTTATGTGGCAGTAACCTTATTGTGCTACTGTAGCACTTTATGCTGTAGTAAGTTATGATGGAGTGTAAATCACGATTTAACTGTGTTTATTTTTAGCGTGTTAAAAAATTTCTCACGAGCGAAGTTGTGGGAAACCGAGAATCTCACTGCTTGGTATATGTGGAACTGAGCTCCTGCTCTTTGCATCTGCACCTTGTGCTCCCTGAGTTGGAACTATCCAAGATCCTAGTATTCAAAAGAATGATTAATCAAAACATTGTAATTTCGTTTAAAATTGTTCTTGCAAGACCACCCCAGGACTAAGCTGCTTCTTTTTTTTCCCCTTTATAATGTTAACTGCAAACCAATGAGATTGGTCAGTGGGGTCACAAGTTCCATGTAGATTTTGAAATTCAAGATATTTTCATGCTTCATGTCTCTGAAACCCAAAATGGATGGTGGTGGTTGCTGTTGTTGTTTTTGAAATGGCCATTTCATTTCCTACCAGCTCAGGTTGCTTTCCTCAGTGTGGAGGACAGGTAACAGGTTGTGGTGTGTAACTTTATAACTGTGAATTTATCTACTTTTTTTTAAGAGTGGTGTACTATTTCAAGGAATAGTTATCTCAGTAACTGTCATTTTCCCCAGGTTGGTGTTTTCAGATTTTCAGGGAGAACCATTGAAGGTTTACTGGGGTGAGACTGGAGCATTAACTTGTCTTTGTCCATGCTTACAGCTGTCAACGTGTTACTTAATGAGCCCCGGTAACTTCATGTTTTGCATTAAGAATCTGCAATTTGGCAGGTGGCCTTTGTGCCAGGGCTCTGCTGCTGATAATATGATTAAATGTGACCAAATTATCAGTCTCTGGGCACAGGGAGCAGCCTGTTTCCATCTGCGCAGCAGAGACGTAGCCGGAGGTGGCCTGACGTCTGTGGAAACTGAATATTCTCATTTTGCTGCTCCCGGAGCCATCTGGGCTGTGTGCATCCTCCCCTGCCCAGGGATCACGTTATCAGCTGAGACGGGCAGGGACGAGCTGCAGCCTGTGCAGCTCCCGTGGGACAGGACGGAGCTCCCGGGGTGTTTGTGCTGCTGCTGGGCTGGAGCTGACACCACACAGAACTGTTTGGAAAAGCCCTGCAGGGCCACTGGGCCCAACCATTCGCCCAAGGCCACAGTGACCCATGTCCCCAAGTGCCACATCCACACCTTGGGGAAAATGAGTGGGAGCCCTGATGTGACAGCAGCTGGGAGAAATGTGAAACAGGCTGAGACGGGCTGTACGTGGAACATGGGATGGTGCAGTGGGGGAGAGGAACAAGAGTTAAACAAGAAGTGGGTAAGGTTTTTGGGTGCTGAGAAGAGATATGAGTAAACAGGCAGGATAGGAACGAAGTGACAAAAAGCTGGAGAAGGTCAAGTCAAGCTTCTTTTTGATGAGAGACTGGGATGGGCAGGGTAGGATAAAGGAGAGTGGCCTCACCCTGACAGAAGGCAGGGTTAGATGAGATAATGGAAAGAAATTCTTCCCTGTGAGAGTGCTGAGTCCCTGGCACAGGGTGCCCAGAGCAGCTGTGGCTGCCCCTGCATCCCTGGCAGTGCCCAAGGCCAGGCTGGACAGGGCTGGGAGCAGCCTGGGGCAGTGGAAGGTGGGTTGAGCTTTAAAGTCCTTCTAACATAAACCATTCTGTGGTGCTAGGATGATAAGGTGTGGGTGGGGGGAGTGAAAAGAGGTGAAAGAAAGAACTGAGAAGGAATGGGGTCTGGGAGGGCGAGGAGGTGGGAATAAGCTACAAGGAGGGAAAACAGGAAGGGTGATGGCCTCAGAGATCCATGGGTGTGTGAGAAAGATGTGTCTGAAGATGTTGGAGGGCTCAAGGTACTACTTGAAACTACTTAACTTGTCCCAGTCCCATTCCTCTTGTCCCACTGGGAGGGAGCACATGATGGAATCTGCTCTCAGTTCCAGCACAGAGTGAATCGTGAACTTGCACTTTGGTTGGTGAAGTGCAGGAACAGCACCAAAGAGGGTGGGAGGAAACATGGAGATTGTTTTAGCTGTGGGAGGAGGTTGCTTTGCTATTTCACTCATAACTCAGAGACTACAAAAAGTAACTTATTAGACATTTAATCAGTTAAGTTGATGGTTTTTTGGCCAGGATAAGTGTATTTTGTCCAAGAAGGAGAAAAAAACCCCAACCTAAACTCTTGGGTATAGTTTGAGAGCAAATTGAGTAAAATTCTTTCTTTTCAATAATCATCAGGAAATACATCCCTTTATGTACAATTGGTTTCAATTTACATTGTGTGTCGTGTTAAAACATAGTATTTTATACTATCCATTTTCATAGCTGTATTTTGTTTTTTAAAAAGTCTGTTAAAATTTCAATAAGCATTTAAATGTCAGGAAGTGAAATGTGCAACCACAACTTATCCCTGCTATATTTACGTATTACTGAGAGTAACCATTATTTAATGATCATATACTGTGTTCTTCAAATAACAGAATGTTTTTCTTCTGGAAGGTTCCAGGGCTGAGCTGGAGATATTTGAGCTTGAAATTCTTGTTAAAATGGTTAATTTATTACTTTATATAAAATCTTCTCTTGAGAACAGGTATATTCACATAGTCATAAATAAGCTGTTATTAAGAAATTACAATTAAGGCAACCGGGATGAATGTCTACACTTACTTCAGCATTTTGCATTTATGAAGTAACCCATGAACTTGTTATATCTTACCATATGTTTATACTTAGCAGCCTTGGGATGATCAAGTTCTCCACTAGCACAGTATCTTCTTGCAGTGAAGTTCATATGTGTGATTCATTAATTATTTACCTCAACAGCTTTTGAAATTGTTAGATGCCTTTTTTTGTGAAAATATGTGTTGATTTTGCTTTGTCTTTCAGGCATTTCATGTTAAACATCTATGTTGTTCATCCCATCTAGTTGTCCTTGTTTACTAAAACTCCTTGGATGACTTGTTTTCATTTATACCATCATCACTTTGTCTTAAAATAGTATTAGTGACTTGTAACCAGAAATTATACTGGTTTCCTCATCCACTCACTGCCTGCTATTTGTGGAAAAATTTCTTGTAGTGATTTCTTATTTCCTACTCGTTCCTCAGCCTGGACCATTCTCCCCTTAAATACCTCTCAAGTTTCTCTGTCTCCCACCTGTTCTGATTTTTTGATCCTTTTAGCAAATCTGCTTACCATCAACCATGACACCTCAGCCGCTACCTGGGGATGTTTTGCCACCTTTGCCATGAAATATTGTTTTTCCCATCTATGGGTTACAGTCAGTGGCTTCATTTTAGCTTCCTTGTGGGAAATAGGAAGGTGCTGACAGAGAGCCAGGTACTGTCCAGCATGTGATATTGGAGGTGCTTTCAAAAAATTATTTTTAACTTTATGTCAAGAATCTGAATTTTTATTTTGTCTCTTCATATATAATCAAAAATTATTTGTATACCTCAGACTTTATCAGCTTACCTATGAATCATAATGAAGGTGCTTTTTCAAATGTCTCTTGTACTGTGAAAGAGCTTCCAAAGGTACAGACTCACAGAATGGTTTGGGTTGGAAGAGACCTCAAAGTTCATCTCGGGGTTCCACCCCCTGGACAAGGACACCAATCCCAGGCTGCTCCCAGCCCTGTCCAGCCTGGCCTTGGACAATTCCAGGGATTCCAAATCCTGGGCACCCTGTGCCAGGGCCTCCCACCCTCACAGCCAGGAATTCCTTCCCAATATCCCACCTAACCCTGCCCACTGGCAGTGGGAAGGCATTCCCCATTCTCTCCATTCCCCATTCCTGTCTCTCCAGCTCTCCCAAGTCTCTCTCGTCTCTCTCAAGTTACACAGAGCAATAGCTTTGTGTGCACTTGTCCTTGTTAAACATATTTATGTTTTGGCCAAGAATAACCCTGAATTTACAGAGGATATTTTCCATGTTTTTAGTTCCTGTTGAGTAATTTTTACCAGTCCTTCAAGGCAGGGTGTTGGGTGCACGTTTCCTCCATGTAGGTTGGGTGACTACAGGGAAAGAGCAGATTGATTATCCTTCTGCAATGAACTTGGAAATGGTGGTTAGCTTCATCCACCCTGATAGTGGAGGGCAGTGAAAGGAACAGTGCTCTTAATCCAGCTGATGACTTTCTCTGAGTGTTATGGGAAGAGACTTCATACTTTTCAAGGGAAATGCTTCAGTGTGAAGCCCACACGCTGTTGATCTGCCCCCAACCTTCAGTGTGTGTGCTCTTGCCCATCAGTCAGAGCTCCTGTGTCAGGGAAAATGGGAAGGCATTGGCAGAATTAGTCGGGTGTCTTGTGTGTAAATGGAGACTTTATAAAGTGTAAAGGGTAAGATCAAATAAGTATATGAGTGTGGTGGCATAGGGCATAGAAATTAGCTAATTGCTAAATGTAATCATCTTTCTGCACTTTCTACATACTTCCATAAGTTGATGAGATCTGCTAGGTGACAGTTCTGCAGAGGCCTGACTTAGTATTATTTTGTAAATTTTGTATTAATTAAGCTTTGGAGTACAAAAATTAAATCATACTTCAGACTGGAAACTAATTTTCATGTCTTAAGGAATGTGAGAGTCCAGACATCTTCCTATGTTCTCATTCAGACCTAGGTGCTGAAGAGCCTTGTTCTTTTATTTTTTATTTTTTATTTTTGCAGATACTGAAAAATATCACTTGGTATGCTGAGCGTGTCCTAACAGAGATCTCACTTGGGAGTCTTCTGATACTGGTTGTGATAAGAACCATCCAGTACAACATGACACGGACAAGGGTAAGAGTCACACGGAGCACTTGTGAATTCCTGACCTCAGCAGCTTGAATTCAGCTTCAAACGGGATGGAATTTTATTAATTCTATTGCAACCAGTTGGATTTGCAGGAGGGAAGAAAATAGATCAGCTGTGTTAAGTGATTGTGAACTTGTAACACAATTTCTGTGTTGCCTTCCAGTTCAGTGAGTATGGTTCTCTAAAGACCTTTGTTCAGGCATCAAGCTCATCTTCAGTTGAGAAGAAAGAATTCCTTAGTTTCATGAGGAGAAATGATTCCTTACAGGCTGTTTGCCTCTCTGAATGATTTAAAAGTGGGAATTTCAGGTCTATTTATTGTTAGTTTTTTTAGGAAGTACAGTAGGACTGGGCCAGAAGACCTTTTTTGAGCTCTGGTAAAGCAAAACGGCTTTAACGTCAGAGCCTTACAGCCTAGATTGATTTTGTGCATTTTTCAAGCATTTCTTTTTTTACCTTTTTTTGCAAACACAAACATAGTAATACACACTTCTGATTATGTTCAATAATTAAAGGCAAAGAATTTTTTACATTAAACAGTAGCCAAAATATTAAATATATTTTAAACTGGAAAAATTAAGGATTTTACTTTTATGATGAAAAGAATTGGAAGGAACAAGAATGAGGCATATATTTGAAGTATTTAGAATTTAGTATTTAGAAATTTAGAAATTAGTTATGTAAATGAATATTTTAGACTTGAATAGGGATATTATTCGCTATTGGATTGGTAAGTGGACAAGTTTAATTCTTTGAGAACTCTTGGCTTTGAATAGACCATGAGCAAAATGCTTATCTGGTCAAATGGTTTCAGGGATCCTGAAATGAGGACCAGTGCTCTAAAGTATGGTGTGGTTGTAGTGGGATATATGGAATGGTGTGAAAGAGTCAAAAGGGAGATGAGTTATGAAGTAGAAAGTTTTAGGATAAGACTACCAGAGGGAGAAAGAACAAGGTAAAGAGGATTAAAATATCTTTGTGTATATGTTACAGCTGTGGTGCAATTGCAAATAAACACTGAAAGACAAACACAAACACGTCTATACATATATGTATATAGACTCTGAAATCTGTGTGAAATCACTCTTTAATAAGCCTTATGTTTTAAGAAAACATGTTCAAACACCGCCAAGAATATACACTTTGCATTTCTGCCTTTGGTTTTAAAACAACATATATTACTCAGTCTTGTGAACAATTCCTGCAGGAAGTGTCAGTGCATATCCAACAAACGTTTTGATGTGTAGGTTTTTTTATCTTTCCTCTTCTTTCTGACAGGACAAATACCTCCACACAAATTGTCTGGCAGCCTTAGCAAACATGTCGGCGCAGTTCCGCTCGCTTCATCAGTATGCTGCTCAGAGGATCATCAGGTAAATATGAGGACTCTGCTGGAAAATCAGCTTTACTGAAACTGGGGAGGAGAGAAACCTGAATTTTGTATGCTTTAGTAGTGCAGAAACTTTAATTGTATATGGCTTAGAAGATACCAATGAACTAAACAACAGAAATGATAACTGAGTAACTAAATAATCCCAGAATAAATCTTACTGCTCTATATTTGAACCTGCTCTGAATGGACAGAAAAAGTACTACTTTCTCTGTCTGAGGAACTTCTGCCTTTTGATCCTCTTAACAGAACAGCTCAATAGCTGCCCTCAAACCAGAAAGTTTTCAGGGATTTGTGTGTTACAAATTCAGTCATGTATTCAGTTATTGTAAAAATGCACTGAGTAGTGGTTCTGAAGTACTATACAGCATGGATTTTCAGCTTATTTCTTCCTGCATATTTGGCAAAAGGTCTGTTTTTTAAATCATGCATAATTAAATGATCATTTTGTGGCAATACCCTGCAAATACAGGCAATAAAGCCTGGATCTATGCTTTTCAAACGATGAAGTTTATTATCCTGTATAGTAGTCAGTAGGCAGTTTCTACTCTGGTTCTAAAACAAGGCCAGCACTTTGAAGAAGCAGACATTGAAGCTGGTCCTTCCTGTTGTGTTTCTGTGCTGCAGAGCACATTGTGGAGGCAGGTAACCCTGGAAGGAGCCAGGCATCCTTCTCATCTTGGCAGCCAGCCTTGCTCCACGCTCCAAGGGAAGCCGGGAAGGTCCTCTTTAATGTGATCCGGAATAAATTGTTACAGGGCTTGTCAGGTACAGACTGCGTGCCAAAAATAATAATTGTGTACCTGTACACTCTGTCAAGGACTGGGTTAACATGACATACAGCTTGTTCTTAAGGATTTAATTCTCTCCAAGACACTTCTCCTTTGAAAATGGTTGATGGTGAATGTAGGACAGGTTACCAGAATGAATGCATTGTGTTGGTGCCTTTCACCTGCCTGAGTCTTGCCCTCTTTTCATACCCTTGGCAGAAGTAAAGAGGGTTCAGAGTTTGAAATGGAGCTATTTTCCCCTTACTTGCCACAGACATTGTCTTAAATATTTGCTGTGCTCATTTTTCAAACCGTAGACATGAAGTCTGAATTTTAGCAACTGTTTGAAATGAATGTTCTGAAATCAGAGGTCCTGGTGTGGTGTGAGATACACTTCTCTGACTCTCAAAAACTTGGTCTGGTCCTTACTGGGGTACTTCATTTGCCACTTCAGAGCTTGTTCCTAGAATCCTGATTTTGTTCTGTTTTATCCTACATCTCTTTCTGCAACCCAAAGTGAGATATGTTCTTCTGGTTATATTTGGGGGCAGGAAGCAGTTATCTTACTACTCTCAGTAAGAGACACCCAAGAATTTCTCTTTCGCTCATTTCATGCAGCATTTTATTAGGATCTTTTAAAGTTTGGGAGCCTTATTCCTCATGTCTCTCGACCTGCATAGTTACCACATGGCTTTAACATTGCTGCTTGATTTTTAGCTGTGATATTCTCATTGGAGGCAGACAGACTTGTTCTGCTGCTCGACACTGATGTGTGTGGAAGGAAGACAAAGGGGTGAATGGCAGAAAACAGGGAAAGGAAATTCTGTCAGAGTGCAAGATCATCGAGTCCCCATCCCTGGAGGTGTTTAAAATCCATGTGGCACCTGGGGACATGGGTCAGTGGTGGCCTTGGGCAGTGCTGGGGGAATGGTTGGACTCAATGGTCTTCAAGAGGTTTTCCAACCTAAGTGGTTCTGTAATTCTATCTTATGATGCTATAAGTTAGTGTGAGACCTCAGTGCATTTGGAGAATTGTAGGCATGTTAGTCTGGTGCGACAGCAGAGAGAGGGATGCTGGCTGTCCCAGCCATTGGTGCCAGCAGGGTTGGAGCTGTTTTATTCTGCCTGGAAGTAATCTGAGGGTTGGTAGAGAGAATGGTCATACTTAACAACTGCAGAAGCAAAAAAAAAAAAAAAAGAAAAAGGCAATGAGATCTGTATTATGTATGCTATGACATTCTTACATAGTCCAAAGGTATTCGATGCTGTTGCTTTTAAGCTTCTGTCTTGTTGTAGCCAGGCACTCCATATTATTCTGAGATTGTAATGAAGGAGGTGACTCTGGATTTGAAACAGAACCAGCAAAACAAGAGGAGTATTAGGGAAAGAGGATCTTGTTCTGGAGTTAGAGAACTGTACATCTGGACAATAGGCAAAAATGACCACCAAGACTGGAATTCAGTTTGTCGCTGTGATAATGATTACTTGTAAAATCAAAAGACACTACTTTAAAAATGTATTAAAATCTGTTGTAAAGTGTCCTGTGGGACTAGGTCATGGGCTGGCTGGCTGGAAGAGCCAGTTCCAGGAGCAGCCAATCTCCTATTAGAGGTTACTGCATTTTCTTCTAAGGAACTTTACAGCCCTGGGTTCCTTGGCAGGTTTAATCACGGTCGAGGAAGTATTTTAACCTGATTTCCTCTCAAAATGCACTAGATTTGCTATGAAGTTTGAGTTACCAGGAAAAGCAGTACAACTACATGTATTTCCTAAGGGGCTGGTGTTTGAGTCATGTATGGTCCTTCCTTTTTCTTCCTTAGAAAGTCTGTTATCCACAATTACTGAATTTAGCCAGCAGTGCTGGACTCAGCTTTGTTCCATGATGGCAAAGCAGAATATGTGTATTTCTACTCCTATTCTGCTTTACCATCAGAGTGCAAGCATCTTAATGAGAAAGTGTTTTCTGCAAAGGAAAAACAAAATAGTACTTTATATTACATGAAGTATTTCAGGGTGTAGGTTTCTAAATTAAGTAGCTCTGAAACACTTACAATCTGCTTAGCAATACAACTGAATAGACAGTCATAATTTAAACCTCACCAGATGCTCTAATGACTCCTTCCGTAATGTGAGAATTAATTCCATTTCCATGCAGGCTTTTTCCTAATCCTATTCTGAGCAGAGACAGCCAATTGTTTTAAATTCTGAAGACTATTTTCTGTGAAAGAATGAGCTGGGAATATTCAATGTAGTGCACTTAAGAGCTCAGTAAAATACAACTTCATAATGCTGGGTAATTTGTATCACATTCCAGCAAAGCATGAAAATCGTCAGATTTGTGTAAATCTATCACAAGCAGCTGCTGGAAGTTAAAAATAGAAGTTATAAATGTTTCCTAGTAATATCCAGGGTTCACTTAGTGTTGGCTGTCCTCTGTTGTAGATTGCTCTGACTTTGAAATCCTTGCTTTCTCTGATCCCTGTATGGGCCATCCACTGAAGAGTTGGACTCAATGATCCTTGTGGGTCCCTTGCAGCTCAGAATATTCTGTGATTCTGACATTCTCTGTGCACTGCTGCCATGGGTTTGTGTTTAGTTACTCACAGCTCTTTTATCAGCAGATTGCTGAGGGTGGTACTGCTCTGCACTGTGGAGTATTGCCGTTTGTAGTATCTTAAAATCATATTTAAATGTACCTGCATAGTAGTGCAGGTATTCAGTTTGTCACTTAGCACTGCAAGTCAGTTGGTATTAATTCCTTTAAACTATTTGGAAACAGTTTTTGTTCCTGATATGTGGCTTTTCTGCAGCTTGCCTGACTGCTGCAGTATATGGAACATTTGGAGGGTCTTCCTTGGATCAGGTGTGTTCTGGCATCTCCTCTGCATCTCATTCTGATAAAATTAGTGACAGGAAGAGGACTGATCACTTCAGGCAAATGCTTTTCTTATATCTTCATGTGTTGGAATGTTTGCTGTTTCCTAAGCAGGGATATGCCACTAGAGGTTGCCATGCACCTCACTGATTAGACGTGGACTTTTAACATTAAATTACTTCATGGGGCTGGAAACACCATCCAATTTTCCTTTTTTTCTGCATTATCACCGGAGCTGCTCATGTGCAGGGGTGGGTGAGACACTAAGAACTCTGTTGGTTGGACTTTTGTAATTTCTTCAGTAGTCACAGAGGTTTCAGTGAGATTCAGGGAATGACATGAGGAAAGAGGTGCCAATTTTCTTGGTGCTGGTGGGAGTCAAGTGGAATTAGAGAAGACTGTGTGCTTTAAAGGGGTGCAGAGCAGAGACCTGTGCATGCTATGGGATGCAGCAGGTTGTACTTGAATGTCATCACAGCCGTGCTCTAACTGCTTGGAGAGCAAAGCTGGAGACCTATGTACGTTGTTTTTCTGCTTTTCTTAAATAACTTGTAGCCTTAAACATCAGTGCTTGTAAACTTGGACTGCACTGCTGTAGTTCCTCACATCTGAGAGGAGGATGAAGACCTGAGTTCCCTTTTTCACTCTTCAGAAAAGTCTTCATCTTTTTGTAGGGTTGATTATGCTTCCTAAGCTACTGTGAAAATTGCTATCCTTGATGATTTGTGGTGCTGTATTTGAGAAGTCTCAGCTCCCCAAACAAAACCATTTATTTGCTTTATGGTTTTCTGTGTTAGTAATTTAATTTCTTTAGTATGGTTTCCTCTTACAGAAGTCTGATGGGATTTTCCTGGGTAAAAATGTTTATGACTGTTGTTTAGGAAAAAGAGTACAGGATGTTACTTTAAACTGTGCCTTTTAAGCCCCATTTATGTTGAACTAAAAATTGTCTTTAAGTTGTAATGTGTAAGTTTCCACAGGAACATTGTATTGCTACTGCAATGTATTTCATACAATCCCAGAATAGTTTTTGTGGGAATGGGCCCTAAATCCCACCTCATTCCACCTCCCATTCCGTGGACAGGGACACCTTCCACTAGATTGGGTTGCTCGAAACCTTGTCCAATGTTTTCCTTAAAGTAACTGTAAATAAAATTTTCCCTTATACTCAGTACAACCCTGCCCTCTGGCATTCCCTGGCAGCCATTCCCTGGGTGCTGTCCCTGCAGGCCTTGTCCCCAGGGCCTGTGCAGCTCTCCTGGAGCCCCTGGAGGCCCTGGCAGGGCTGGCAGCTCTCCCTGGAGCCTTCTCTTGTGCAGGGCAGAGCCCCAGGTGTGCCAGGCTGGCTGCAGAGCAGAGGGGCTCCAGCCCTGGCAGCAGCTCCGTGCCCTCCTCTGCCCTGGCTGCAGCAGCTCCACGTCCTTGTGCTGCTGGAGGCAGGGCTGGAGCAGCTCTGCAGGTGGGGTCTCACCTGGCACAGGGGCAGAATCCCCTCCCCTGCTGCCCCGCTGGGGGCTCAGCCCAGGGCACGGGGGGCTCAGGCTGGGGCAGGTCCAGCTCTCACCCCCAGCACCTCCAGGTCCTTCTTCTCAGACCTGCTCTTCGTCAAGTCTCTGCTCAGAAAAATTTATGTGAATCCCTGTGTTTCAATAAAGAAAAAAAAATGCTTATAGAGCAGTAAGACGTGTGTGATCTGACCTGTGTATTAGAGGCCACAATGAACTGAAAAATCTGAAATTGTATGTGTGTAAATGTGATGAAATTAAAATTTACCAATTGCTTAATAATGTCATTTAGCAATGCCAATAATGAGATGTAACTGCTGATTCAAAATTCTCTAGGCTGCTCACATAGGAAGATAAACAAATATGTCTCCCACACAACTTTAGACCCTGTGAGCATTCTGTTTTCCTGCCTTTTTTTCTTTGATGTCCGCAGTGTTTTTGGGAAGCTATTTAGCAAAGAGCTTCCTCTTTCATTGGAAAATAGCAGTGGGGTAGCTGGAGGAAAGAACTAGTGAGATGGAGTTCTTAAAATCAAAGGCAGTTCTTAAGGGGAAAAACTTTGAATCATAATCCTGATTGCATGAATGCTTCAGACTTGCTCGCTTTCTAATTTACTTCTCATTTGGAAATGTGGGGAGAGAACTGAAGTGTTTCTTCTCATACAGGAATTGTGATTTTTAAATTGTAAGATTTGAGCTAAGTTGGCATTTCAGACTTCAACTGAGATGTCTAAATTGAACAAATAGAATTAGGTGAATACAGTATGCATTAGTTTTGTTAAGCTCATCTTTCCAGCATCTTTCCCCTTACAGCAGGTTAATGAATGAGTGTAAATTGGAGCAATTTTTCAGATAAAGAACTTCCTAAAATTGTTCCAGATTTGTGAGTTGAAGCCCTTTGACACTAGGAAACCTTATTTTTAAAAACTCTTCAATTTCAGGAATGTCAGCTTTCAGTAAAGAAAAAGCAAGATAACACTAGCAAGATGTTCAGTGATGGATTTGTAACCTGTACATTTAGTAACACATAACATGAAAACTGGTTCCACCCTCCTTTATTCCTTCTGCATTGGTGCTGTGGGAGCACAGGTTTATGTTGCTGGGAGCTGCACAGCCCTGGGGATGTTTGAAGCACACAGGTTTGCATCACACCGTGCACGCCAGGAGCCTGGGCTTGGATAGCCTGTCATGGCACTGCAGGAACGATCAGTAGACAATGTTTCTGCAATTAGGGTTCAAATCTTCATCTCTTAATTGGGCCATTCAATTAAACCTCAGTTTACTGATCTCTTAATCATAGCAGAGAAGTGTTCACAATGGCAGGCCCCAGAGAAAAGAAACTGCTCCTGCTCCCACGGCAGCAGACACTGAGAGACTTCACAGGTTAAATTATAACATAATAAATGATGAAGCCTCTTGGAATTAGTGCCCTGTGGCCAGAGCTGTTACATACTGAACCCTCTAAGCATCAGCTTTGTACTGCTCAGTAGTGAACACTCTGAGCACCGGCTTTCCTATTCCCTTTTTTAACCAAAAGAAAAGAAGAAAGGAAGGCATGCAGGGTAATGAACAGTTTTACTAAAGCAGTGAAATCTGCCTCTGCAAATAACGTGAGGGGAATAGTCAAAAATCCCTGGTTTCTGATAGTGAAACTCAAGTACCTCCAGTCTGAGCTATTCAAGAATAAAAGATAAATTTTTTGTCCTCCTTTGAACCACGTATGGGTTGTGCTGAAAAGAAATTATTTCAATGATAGTTACCACAACAGTATGACTGTTTTTGTATTTTGTACATTTTCTACATGTGATTTTTAGCCTCAGGCTTATGTTAATTTCACTGTCAATGCAGGAAGCCCCACAGCCCTACTCTCCAATTCCATGCTTTGGGGGAACCTGTTGATGAAAATGGTGGCTTTTAGTAATTCCTGTCCCTGATTATTTTCATGCAGACATCGTGTCACTGAGGTGAACAGGCAAAGAGCATCTTTCTCTGGATATGGCTTCAGGTTATTTATCTGCAGCTTAACCAGCTTGTTTAATTTTCTGTGTTTTGCTTTAAAGTAGTAGCTGATGACCTGTTCACCCACAAACTTATGTTGCCATACAATACTTGGACTGGTGAATTTGTTACT
This sequence comes from Prinia subflava, assembly GCF_021018805.1. Taxonomy (NCBI): domain Eukaryota; kingdom Metazoa; phylum Chordata; class Aves; order Passeriformes; family Cisticolidae; genus Prinia; species Prinia subflava. Next base: position 102,559,216 of record NC_086283.1, on the reverse strand, counting down.
TGGAAAAATCTGTATTGATTTTTCTCTCCATACTTCACTTGGGTGGTATTTACCATGTGCTGTAAGATACAGGTTCTGACAATAAATCCTCCTCAGAATGGAAGGCTGCAGTACTGACTGGTTGACTTTGCCTCAAAAGTAAGAATTAAAATCCTCAAAGACAATTCAGAGCTTGTTAACTTTGAAATAGTTTGCAACACTTTTGTTCACAAAAGGAAGCATTTATTTTCTAGCCTGTATATAAAACGGCGTCCAGTGCCAGAGGGCAGCGCCAGCTGGGAGATTGGGCAGCAATTGCTGGCTGGGAGGGTGGGCAGGCCCTGGCACAGGGTGCCCAGAGCAGCTGGGGCTGCCCCTGCATCCCTGGCAGTGCCCAAGGCCAGGCTGGACAGGGCTGGGAGCAGCCAGGGACAGTGCAAGGTGTCCCTGCCATGGCAGGGGTGGGAATAGATGAGCATTAAGGTCCCTTCCATCACAAGCCATTCTGTGACTCTGTGATGAAATTATACTCTGTTTATGGGAAACTGCTTTATAATGAGATTTCTTTTTAACCCCTATGCAGTGCAGCAAAAGTAGTAATCCCATTTTTATTAAGCATTCAAAGTAGAGTGAAAACTAATGTCTTCTCAGATAAAGGGTCTTCATGATATTCTCATGCTCAGGCTGTGTTTGAAAGAGACACTGTGGAAATGGAATATCAAGCAACTTCAAGCCCTTGAGCCTGGGCTTTGCTTTTCATGTGTGGGCTGCCAGTAGCCGAGGTTGTGTGCACAGTGGGACACCTGGAGACACTGCTTGAGTCACCTGGTGAAACCTCGGGCAGCTTTGCCTTCTCTTCCTTGAGCTGTGCACAGGCACAGGCTCCCTGCTCTGTGTGCAGTGCTTTTTAGACCCCTCATTCTGTGCTCTGTCACTGTCACTCCTCAAACCCACAGAGGGTCTCGAATCCCTGGGGTGCCTTTTATTGGGAGACAGAAGCGGTTTATGAAGATCTCAATAGCGTTAAATAAAAGAAACATATGCTGGCCTTATTAGTAGCTTGTTGACCTAGATTAGCTGTGGGGAAGCTTATAAGCTGATCAGCCATTCCAAAATTGGGAGGTGTCATTGCAATTAGTTGGAAAGGCTGTGACAAAAGGGAAGACAACAATGATTCTGACAAGGGAAAAGAGAATATTAGTAGCAAATGGGCTCTTGCTGGCATGGCTTAAGGATGTAAATAGAATGAAATTAATTTTTAAGAGGAAACAAGCATCCTTTATTGCTAAGATTTGAGTGTAGTTGTGGTCAGATGTACTAAAATGCTGCTGTAGCTATGTCAACAGCAAGAGGAGTACCCCATGTGTGCTCGCCTGTTTTTTCCCGTGTGTAACATATGGAGGTGAGGTTTTAGGCTGATATCAGCTGTTTCCAACATGGAAATATCATTGAACTTAGTTTAAGCCTGGTTGAACCTGCTGGGGATTCTGAGTGGGCATCTGATGGGACAGTAATACCCTTGTCCCCCATCTGGCAGGAGCAGTGGAGAGCCCCACGTGCCATTGGAAGTGTTTTTAGCCCAGGCCCCCAGCTCGGGGGTCGTGAGGGCTCCCCAGACGGACAGATTGGATCAGTGTGAGCCACGGAGGGCTGCGGGGAAGCAGGTGCTTCTCTCTGTGTCAGGGTCTTCTCACATGCAGCAGAGCAGTTAAACTATCTTATCTTCTACTCTGCAGTTAATGGCCAGAGGACTCCTTAAAAATGACAGTTTGATTGCTGGTTTGGCTTAAAAAGGTGTTTAGTATCAAAATATACACCATTCTGAAAGTTTAACTTTGTGCAAGGTAGTTTGCTCTTCCACAGACCACTTTTTGTGTCTCTGCTGACTTGCAGGGCAACAACCAGCAGGGTTCTGTCGTTTTTGGGGGGCAAGACACTACTACAACTCATTTGTCTTCTGCCATCCAGAAAATTGTGTTGTACTTCAGAGTCGTACAAACTGCAAGTCGCTGCGTGGCAGAATGTGTGTGATTCAAATCAGCACAGGACTGAGGTGTTTTGAGGCTTTGATCTCTGTTTGAGGGCATCCAGAGCATCACACATGTCACACAGAGCCGGAGTTAGGAGCGAGAAGGCCCCATTGTGACATCTTTAATTATTATGAGGGGCCCATTCATCGTTACTGTGCCACACAAGCTCTTCAGAAACAGTATAAATTGATACAGTGTTCAGACTGGGGAATTAAACTTTTCTTTTTTGGTGGAACCTAGAAACTGTTGATCTCTTCCAATAGAGATGATGAAATACCTGAGGAAACCTGTAGAGAAATAACTACTTTTGTGATAGACTTTTAGTGTTGTTTTACAGATTAATTTGCAGACTAGACGGAGGTTGTTCTGAGTTGTGTCACTTAAGTTTTCTGCGTGTTTAGTGGCTACAGGAAGCAAAACTAAAAAACCAGTTAGGATTATTCCAGTCTTGCTAATGCAGTTTTGATTTCTTTTATCTGGAAAAAATTTTAAGGCCACTGAAATGTTTGCTGGGTTGTGTCCCACTGTATTATTTTGGATTTGGATGTTTAATGTGGGGGTCATAGAATGGCGTGGGTCAGAAGGGACCTTAGAGAAATCTAGATGTGATTCTTACAGCTTCTGTATTATAAAAAGACTGTTTTATACCAGTAAGTTGTCCTGCATAAGATTTTTCTGAGATTTAAAAAACCAAGGGAATTCTGATATTCTTTTAGAAGCTGTTACTTGCCATTTTAGTAGAATCCTAGAAACTGCAGTCTTGCCTTCTCAGTTTGTTTTGAATGGAACATATTTATGGGATAGTGTTCCTTAACAGAAGTAGAGGTGACTCAAGATAATGACTTGCTTGAACCTGTAATTTATCCTTGGTTGCAGGGTATTTGGCTCATTAATGCTTTATTCTGATACAACATGTACTCTTTCCTTTTAGAAATTTTCTCTTTGGAAAAAACTCTGCACTGTGATCTAAAGAAATGAATAATGAACTTTTAAGAATTTATCTGACAAACTTAAATAGTTCTGAGTAAACATTACTATGGAACAAAAGTGTAGCCAAAAATATAGCATTATTTTTTTTTCGTTGTCAGGCTGCTGCTTATTTCACATTTTAACTGATGTCATTATATACATCTAGTATTTTTCCAGCTCTGCACTGCAGTGAACTAATGTCCCTCTGCACTTGTGTGAAGACAGGAGGGGTCTGAGTGGCTGCAGGGAGGGAAGCAGGGCTGTGTAATACCCAGATGACCTGTGTCAGTGCCCTCCAAATGCCTCCTGAAAACTTTCCTCTCCACCACACATGGAAATTTTCACTTCGTTCAGACCCCACACTTCAGTGAGGCTTTTCAAATAGGCTTTCTAATGGATTTTGGGAATAGAAAATAACAGTTTATGAAATTTCTGAGTCTCTTAAGTACTCAGACTGAGGTATTTCCTACCACCACGTATTTTCGCTAGCATTTTTGTGGCTCTCAAAAACAATATTGCACACTGAATCATCTGACATTTGTAAATGGAGGGTGAAACTATAGGTACAGGCACAAGAACCAGGTTTTAACAACTTTAATGTGCAGCAGGTCTTTATAACCATTGGATGACTCAGCCTGTTTAATGGTAATGGCTTTCAGCAAGTTCAGGAAATAACAGGCTTTTAGGTAAAGTAAGTGCACTCAGTTTAGTAATGAATAAACAAATTTACTATGGGGCTTTGTGGAGGCAAGCTCCTGTCACTCGTTAGATGTGTGCTGGGGTCTGCCTGCAAGTACCCCGGGCAGGAGGGGCTGGGATGTGTGGATGGATGGATGGATGGATGGAGGGATGGATGGATGGAGGGATGGATGGATGGATGGATGGATGGATGGATGGATGGATGGATGGAGGGATGGATGATGGATGGAGGGATGGATGGATGGATGGATGGAGGGATGGATGGATGGATGGATGGATGGATGGATGGATGGATGGATGGATGGAGGGATGGATGATGGATGGAGGGATGGATGGATGGATGGATGGATGGAGGGATGGATGATGGATGGAGGGATGGATGGATGGATGGAGGGATGGATGGATGGATGGATGGAGGGATGGATGGATGGATGGATGGATGGATGGATGGATGGATGGATGGAGGGATGGATGATGGATGGAGGGATGGATGGATGGAGGGATGGAGGGAGGGATGGATGGAGGGATGGAGGGATGGATGGATGGATGGATGGATGGAGGGATGGATGGATGGATGGATGGAGGGATGGATGGAGGGATGGATGGAGGGATGGATGGATGGATGGAGGGATGGATGATGGATGGAGGGATGGATGGATGGAGGGATGGAGGGATGGATGGATGGATGGATGGAGGGATGGATGGATGGAGGGAGGGATGGATGGATGGAGGGATGGATGGATGGATGGATGGATGGATGATGGATGGAGGGATGGATGGAGGGATGGATGGATGGATGGATGGATGGATGGATGGAGGGATGGATGGATGGATGGATGGATGGATGGAGGGATGGATGGATGGATGGATGGAGGGATGGATGGATGGATGGATGGATGGATGGAGGGATGGATGATGGATGGAGGGATGGATGGATGGATGGATGGATGGATGGATGGATGGAGGGATGGATGGATGGATGGATGGAGGGATGGATGGAGGGATGGATGGAGGGATGGATGGATGGATGGATGGATGGATGGATGGATGGAGGGATGGATGATGGATGGAGGGATGGATGGATGGATGGATGGATGGATGGATGGATGGATGGAGGGATGCATGGATGTAGGGATGGATGGATGGATGGAGGGATGGATGGATGGATGGAGGGATGGAGGGATGGATGGATGGATGGAGGGATGGATGGATGGATGGAGGGATGGATGGATGGATGGATGGATGGATGGATGGATGGATGGAGGGATGGAGGGATGGAGGGATGGATGGATGGATGGATGGATGGATGGAGGGATGGAGGGATGGATGATGGATGGAGGGATGGATGGAGGGATGGAGGGATGGATGGATGGATGGATGGATGGATGGATGGATGGATGGATGGATGGATGGATGGATGGAGGGATGGAGGGATGGATGGAGGGATGGTGGGTGGGCCAGTGGGACTCAGACCCTTCTGCCCTCGCGTGCCAGCTCTCTTCTCGCTGTCTCCCGATGCAGGATTTTCCAGGTTCAGGCAGACGGAGATGCAAATTCCTGTGCTAATAAGGTTGTTGTAGCATCTCTGTAATCCCATGCACAGCCTGTGAATTATCACAAGTGTCTAGCCAAAGGATAAAAGCACAGGAGGTTTCCAAAACAACATTCCCATAGTAGCATCTCTTAAGCTGCTGGGGATGTGTGCCTTCCCAGTAGCCAGTGCACCTGGGTGGTTAGAGCCTTTGGCTTTGTCTGAAACATCAGAACTGAACAGACACTTCCTCCGAGCTCTTTTGTATCTTTTTTGCTTATGGGTCATCAGTTATTTCTGTCTGCTTTTAATTTATAAATCCTTTTGTTCTTACAGAAGTAATTTGGCCTTTCTGTAGAAGAATCTCATGTATTTCTCATTTTGTTTTCAGTCTAGCAGACATCTCCAGAATTTGTTTGGCTTTCATTTCCTTGCCCTCCTTCACTATAAATACTTTCATGCATAAAGATAATACTCCTCTTATAAGCCTGTCGTGTACATTTGGCCAGTGCTGTGACAGAGGGTTGCTTCAGGGCATGGGAACTTACATCTGTGACACATTATCACAAATAATCGCTTCTTAAGCATTTAAATAATTTTCATCCTTTTCTGTGTTGTTATGGCACCTTTAACCCCACGGTGACCCCTCGCCGCCAAACTGCTGTTTTGCAGTAATGTAATTTAAAATCCTGTCATCACTATATGATGTAAGATAAAAATTTAGGGGTAGTTGTATCTGAAAAAAAGGCCTGCAGGAATTAAGTATTTTTAGAATCTATGGGAATGTTACTTAGAAGAGGACATTAGATGGGGATCAGGGAGGAAGGAAAGTGGCAGCAGTGGAAAAGGATCAAGTCAGGATTACTTGAGAACTGACATATCCATGTCCACAGGACCTGGTAAAACACATCCAAGAGTGCCATGCATGTTGACTTGTGCCTGTGCAAGACCAGTTTGTTGGATCAGATCTGGAAAGCTGCATCCAGGTTTTGGGCCTCTAGACATAGCAGAGGGGCTGCCAGACTGGGAGGAGTTCCTTGGAGGGCCACATGATGGCTGGGAACTGGTTGGGAAGGTGGGCTGAGGGCGTTGGGCTTGGTTAGCCTGGAAGAGAGAAGGCTTTGGGGCAAGGCTACAGCAGGAGGTGCACAGAAAGGGTGAGCAGCATTCCCATGGGTATGAGAAAGCTGCTGAGGAGATGGACCCAGCTTTTTATACAGAAGGGTGTGGCAAGAAGATGAGAGAGAATGGTCAGAAGGTGCCAGGCTGAGAGAAGAATGTGATTTTTCATGGTCATGGCAGAATTGGGAGGTTGTAGAGTCTCTCTCCCTGCAGGCTTCTGAGACTCAACCAGATAAACCCCTGCTCAGGTGTGGATATGGTTTTAACCCTGCTTTGAGCAGAAGATTGGACTAGAGACTCCCTAAGGTCTCTGTCGTCTTAATTATGACTCTAATGTAAGAATGATAATTAAAAAAAATACCTAAACTGTGTGAAAAATGAGCAATTCTTTAACCAGTTTAACTGTGCTAACACCATAGTGTCAGAAACTCACCCCAAAGAAGCCCAGAATATCTTTCCATGACCATGGGCATGTTCATCTTTCAAAATGTTCTTGGTACTCAAAAACAAATAGATAGTTAGATTTCTGCTGTGGTTCATCAGTACCATAGCTTAATCATGTCTTCAGTGACAGTGTACTAAACAGAAATGAAAGTTCAATCTAAAATCCTATTTTTGCCTGATGTATATGACGTATTTTACTGTTGCAACAATTACAGAATCCTGGCCCATGGTAGGAAGGGATCTTAAAAATCGTCTCGTTCCAACCCGCCTGCCACTAGACCAGATTGCTCCAAGCCCTGTCCAACCTGGCTTTGAGACAGGCAGAGAGATGATTTGCCTTTCAGCTCTGTATGCCTTATGAAATTACATTAATTGGTGATATTTCAGGCAGAGTAGAAATCAGTTCTCATGGAGTGGACAATCTAATAAGTTGTTGTTACGCTGTATTTGGTGTTTGAGTACAAAATGTATTTTGGTTGGGGTTGTCTTTGGGAACAGAGGAGTAGTGACTAATAGGACTTCCTAGAACAGAAGTTACCAAACATGAACAGTAATAAAATGTTAATTGCATGTCGTGACGTTCTGCCCACGTGTACAGAGGTAGTTCGGTGTGTTGACTAACATCTACTAGTTTAATTAGCTTATACTTTCATTTATTTTTCTTTTAAAGACTTTCATATTGGCTTTCCTGTGGAGCTGTGTTGTAGCATAACTGCCATTTGAAAATACAGTGATTAAGTCTTCAGCTCAGGGAAAGATGTTATTTGCCGTGCATTTTTCAAGTTCTGCTGCAGAAACAATATGACCTAAATATTTAATCAGGCTTAGTAGAATTGGCTTTTTTTATTGCTGCAGATTAATCTAGTTTCTCTGAGCTAATACACATAGCATGTATGTCTTGAAGACCTTTCTTCTTCTCAATAATGTTAAAGATTTGTAGCTCTCATAAAGTCTGGCATGCACCAAGAGGAAGATTATGAATTACAATTACTTAAACATTAACACTGAAAATTTTTCTTTTGAATCCTGTATATGCTGTTTCAGCCTAGGTTGTATTTGTAGAGGGGTTAGTGAACACTGGTTTTACACCACTTCTCTATACCCTGCCCAGTTTGATTCCTTTCTCTGTTGTTAAGATGTTGGCCTGGTGCTGTTTATATTTTTGGCTTTGATATATTTATTTTAAAATAACAGTTGATACCACTAGAGAAAATATGAGCTTTCTAGTTTAAAGAAATAAGGACATAAGTGGCTTTGCATGTTTTGCTTTGTGCTGTTGTCTTGTTCAAGTCTGAAATTTTGGATGAAAAAATGAATGTGAAAGTATAATAAATTTCTGCAGTTCTTATCTTCAAACTCTTCTTTTTTCTGGGTGTTTAGTCTGTGGTTGTAGCTGTATGTACACTTCTTGAATTAATGTGGAGTTTGAGTTACATATTGGACGTGATATGATCACCCAAACCAAAATAATTGCAGTGGCTAATCAGGATGTTGAATTCTTCAGAGAAACTGTGGAGGAATCTTCAGCAAAGTCTTATTTATTTGTTGGTTTTGACTATCTGCTGGTTTCACACAGGGTGCTTGGAGGGGTTCCAGATGATCGGGGGATAACTAAAGCTACAGGAAGCTGTGACATCCTTCTGTGCCCTGGCATTCCCAGAGGGAAAACCTCATCCTGGTGTGCATCGGACACAAAAAAACCAGTTGGTCAGGGGATAGGATTGTCCCACTTTGCTCAGCGTTGTTGCAGTGTCATTTTGGGCACCGTGTGCAGTTTAGGACACACCACCTGAGAAGGATGTGAAGGTCCTTGGACGCATTTGGAGAAAGGGCAGCAAAACTGGTGAGGGGGCTGGAAGGAGTGTGAGTCTGGCTGGCCTAAACTGGAGAGAAAGAGGCTGAGGCACAACCTCACTGCTCCCTGCAGCAGCTTCCCGAGGAAGGGAGTCACCTCTTCTCCCTGGGATTTAGTGATAGGATGTGTGGGAAGGGTTCAAAACTGCCCAAGGGAGGTTCAGACTGGACATTTGGAAGCTTTTCTTTACAAAGAGTGTGGTTAAACCCTGGAGCAGCCTTCCTAGAGAGGAGGTCCATCATGGAACCCCAGAATGGTTTGGGTTGGAATGGACCTTTAGTCTTACATCATTTCAATCCCCTGCCATGGCAGGGACACCTTCCACTGTGCCAGGTGGTTCCAAGCCCCATCCAGTCCAGCCTTGGGCACTGCCAGGGATGCAGGGGCAGCCACAGCTGCTCTGGGCACCCTGTGGCAGTGCTTTAGCATGCTTTAACTTGGTCATCCCTGAACTGGTCAGGCAGATGGGCTAGAAAATCACTGCAGATCTCTTCCTACTGAAAATATTCTATTCACGTGGAAACCTCCCCCTTCCCTCTGGCTCTCCACTGCCACTTTAAAGTGTGTCTTTGATGCTCTCATTTAACTGCTGGCATCAGAATACCTTTCCTGATTGGGATAAAAAGAAGGAAGGAAAACTTTTCCTTTGTGTTCATCAAATCTGCACTTAATTGTAATAAACATAGATAATACTGGGTTAATTTTTATATATGTGTTTCCCCTACATGTGCCTGAGTGAGGCAGTGAGCAGTGAGTACAGTAAAGGGTCTCAGCCTTCATTTGAAATGCTTCTGTTTGAGACAAATTTAAAAAGCTCCCAGGAGAGGACCAGAGCTCCAGGATTACAGAAGATTGGGATAAATGGGTGAGAGTATTCTCAGAGCAGTCAGATGAAGGCATTCACCTCTTGATGAGAACAGGCTGCCCTTGCAGGGTGGCAGAGGAAAGGACAGCTTAGAAGTTGGGGGGAGTTAAAAGCAGGACCAGTTATAATTATCCCTTTGAGCAAATTGACTTTTTTTTGTTTTTGTAGAAAGCTGATATGGCTGACTAATGTGGTTTGTTTGGGGTTTTTTCATATGTTTTTTTCCCTCTTCTCTTTTTTTCATTTGCTAGCCAATACTGCAGCTTCCTCCCTGCCCTCTCAGTTTTATACCAGCTGCAGGGCAAGATTAGACCGTGCCAGGATCAGGGAAGGAATCACTGATGGATGCCAGAAACAAGAGTAAAAAAAATTCTCGAGTGGCAGGTAGTTTACAGGCTTCTTCACAGATGTCAGGTTCTCTGTGCTGTCTCTTAGAGTATCAAATTACTTTAGGTGTATTTGTATTCCAAAATTCACATTATTGATGGTTAGCAAGTGAGTGCTTTTTTATGGTGATTTCAGTGTTTTGTTCAAGTTTTGTCTCTTTCGATTCTCCACCCTCAATGTGTAGTAGAGAAAGTGAAAAGCAAACAAGAAACCTATAAAAATACCTGTGGAATTAAATCCTTGGAGCCTTCTAAATGCTACTTCTGACTTTATAAAGACTGAATTTGGTGATTTGCCATGATGCCTGTCAGTTTTGAGGATCTTATCTTAAAGATGTTGTTGGGTTTCGATGTTTATGTTTCCATCCAGCTGATATTCTGTCATCACAGGTGCTCCCAGCTGATCCCCTGTGAGAGATGGGGAACTACCAGACAGAAAGTATCCTGGCACTTTAGTCTCCAAAATACTGATGCTGACCTCTGTTGCTTTGGATCTGAAAGTTGTGGGTTCTGTGGCTTTCATGGCTGTTAAAGAACATTAATAACTTGAAGTTTTAATGGAGCATATGGAATTTTTTCCATAAAATAAAACTTCTGTTGAATATCACTGTGTATTTTTGTGTAGTGAGAAGGCAAGAGAGGAGTTTTATTACTTTCATTACCATAAATGAAAATAAATTGTGGCTTTTTTTGATTGAGATAACTCAAGTCCATGCTGATTTCCCTGACAGAGTTGTGTAACAAGGCATTCTACCTTTTAGTTTTTAGAAATGGACACTGTCACGTTGTTGTATCAGAATTCAAAATGTTGATCAGATGGCTTTTTATACAAGGGGGTTACTTGAAGTCTTTTGAAGTGGAATTTTAGTACAGTGTGCACTACAGTTTTGTCCTCCGGGTAAATGGGATACCTGAATAGCACACACACATACACACCATGAATCAAATATGATTGCAGTAGTGCTTTTTCAAGAATTTCAGTACTACATTGCAGTTGAAAATTGCCTTTTGCTATAAATGAAATGTGCCCCATAAAACATGCAGGAAACAAAAATTGCAGTAACATGTAAAAGTAGATGTAGCTGGAAACCTCATTTCTGGTGGATCAAAGAAGCTCATTTCAAACTCACGAGTAGTCAGAGAAAATTGATGTCAATGTTTCTTAATGTACATAGCCTCAAAGGAACTCTGCTCTTGAGCCTTGATTTTATTCTGATTTTAGAGGATTTAATAACAGAAATGCTTAGTCTTCAGTATGATGTAAGTTCTGTTGGTCAAAATGTCTATGGACAGCCATGGAGTTAGGGGATTGCATTGCTCTTGATGTGGGTTTAACAAGAAACTTCTCAGTAGCAAGTTCAGCTTTGAAAATAGGAATGGCCCATGGAGGGCAGTGCTGCTGGCACCGTGTCACCCTGTCTGTGTCTCCAGAACCTCTGGGTGAGGGTTTGGGAAAACTCCTCCTCCTCCAGTGCATGCTGTGACCTCACCCAGTTGGTCAGCTAAGCCTAAATATGGTGATGGTGATTACAGGATCAAGTCTTGTTCTTCCCATCAATGGGGGGTGTTGACAGGGGTCAAAGGCAGTTGCTGTCACTTTTTGCTGTGGATCCAGCCTGGCAGGGCTGGGATTGCTCACCTGCACAAGAGAAGGCTCCAGGGAGAGCTGCCAGCCCTGCCAGGGCCTCCAGGGGCTCCAGGAGAGCTGCACAGGCCCTGGGGACAAGGCCTGCAGGGACAGCACCCAGGGAATGGCTGCCAGGGAATGCCAGAGGGCAGCGCCAGCTGGGAGATTGGGCAGCAATTGCTGGCTGGGAGGGTGGGCAGGCCCTGGCACAGGGTGCCCAGAGCAGCTGGGGCTGCCCCTGCATCCCTGGCAGTGCCCAAGGCCAGGCTGGACAGGGCTGGGAGCAGCCTGGGACAGTGCAAGGTGTCCCTGCCCATGGCAGGGAGTGGGACTGGATGATCTTTAGGGTCCCTTCCAACCCAAACCATTCTGGGATTCTGGAAGACCTGTTTAATATTGTGATAAATCTAACAAGTTTGAATGGCTGGAAGGAGTTTCCTAGTAAGAGGCCTGGCTAAATACAGTAAATGGTGGACTGAAAAATATTTAAATCTTTTAAGCATCATCATTCTAAGTTATGAATGGTTTTGGAAAAAAATATGTGGCCTCACTGGGTAGCTGGAAGGGCAGGCTTGTGAGTTGAGGGTTTTCCTTAGTATGGGACCATGTAAATCCTTTATCTTCTCCATCCCTGGCCTGTGGAGTGAATAGAATTGCTCACAATGTGCTGTGGTCAGGAACGAAGAAAAGGCATGAAAGCTTAGGAAATTGCATCCTCGAAGCTTCTTTATCTCTTGAAAATTGTCATATATGCAAATGAAGTGCCAAAAGGGGTTTTGTGTTCTTAAAGTTCCAGAGCAAAGATAGGACTGATTTAACCCAGTAGTGAGTGTTGTTTAAAGCAAAGCATGGGGGAAGTGTTGGTTTTGATACTGTCTTGGCCTTAGAGCCCCACTGATTGCTCTGCTTAGCTGTTGGTGGCATTTCTTTTTGTCCTGTTTCTTGCCTGAGGTACACAAATGATTTTGTCTCGGGAGGGATTGTTTTAACCAGCTGTGACTGTGTCAGGTAGGGATTTAGAGAGACACCAGCCAGCGAAGTGCAGGTGGTTGGGTGTGTAACCCTGGGCCAGATTTCCACCTATGAAGCCATAAGCAATGGGGTTTTTTGATTTGGTGAGAATTCTGGAGCCTAGAGTTCAGTTGTTGGTTCTTGCCAAAGTCAGCAAAACAGACTTGGTTTCATAAATCTGCATGGGAAACTTTCCCAGTTTAACACTCCATGGGTATGTCTGTCCTGGAGAGAGCCACGTCCCCTGGCTGCAAACAAGGACAGCAGAGCCTGGTAGCACCATCATGAGCTGACTCTTTTCTCTCTCAGGATATTAGGCTGATTAAACTGGACAACTTAGAATCACAGAATCATTTAGGTTGGAAAAGGTCTCCAGGATTTCCAAGTCCAGCTGTAAGATCACTGAGTCACGTCATCACATCACATCATCATACTTGGCACACCCTGGGCCATGCACCGTTATGCAGTGAATTATTTTCTATATAAACCCTGTAATAAAAGGTGGTTGAGGTTATATTTTCTATGTGCCTCTGAGCTTTCCAGTGATGCAGTTTGTTGCAGGCGAATTACGCTAATGAATTTATTTTCCTTTCCATTATGAGTGGGAGGATGTCCTGTGCATAGGCAAAGGCAATATATCTCTGACTCAGGTGTATTCAGGGTTGCTTAATATGAGTTTTAAATGTTTATTGCTTGCTCTTTAGTTACTTCGTGGAAGTGACTGTACTTCTTCATGGAAAAGCAGGCCAGGTTTTAATTGAGTAACTGTTATGATTAAGCATCGCATTTGAACAACTAGAATTAAATACAGGAGTGCTCTAGCACTGAAATCCCAGGCTACAAGAGCAGATCACACTGAGCAATAATTCTGTATGATTTTTTTCCCCTTTAAGTCAACTGTCTGTTTTCATGAGAGGTGGTTACGTTTTGTGAACATTCTTAGGTTTTTTTTAAAGGTAACCTCTGTAAACCAGGGGCCAGTCTCCTGCATTTATAATTTTGGGCATCTTGAGGCAGAGAGATAAAACTTTTCCTAAGATGATACCGAGAAAAAAAAAAAATGGGGGGAGGAGGGAGAGAAATGGCACACACACTCAAAAGAAGCCCAAATTCTTGTGTCTAAAGTGTGAGACTTAGCAAATTCCCCGAGCAGCAGTGACAGAACCAGCGTGCGGGCACAGAGGCAGACAGATCCCTCTGCTTCTTGAAACTGTTGCTTTATGTCAAACCTCTCCATTGCTTTCTTGGCATCTTCCGCTGACTCTCGGCAGAAAAGCCAGGGATGTTAAACCATGACTTAGCTTTCTTAAAGGAAAACACCTCTTTTTTCTGTTTTGTCTCCCTCTACCCTTGTCTTTCAGTTATACCTGCCGCCACTTGCGGAGATATGTGTATGTCTTGGACAAACTGTATTTCCCCCACTCCCACTGCTCTACGCTGCAGCATTGCTTCTCGACCCTCAGTGACAATGGAGAGGAACTCTTGTCTTTAACTTGTTCTCACATTCTCAGATCCTATGCTTCCAGGTTATTAACCTCTGCTCTCCATTTACTGCATGCTGCATGCCCTGTGACTGATCTGTGCATGTTTTCAGTTAACTGATGAATATTTTTTTTATTTCTGAGGGGATGGTTTGTGTCTTTATGCCATCCTTGACGTATATTCTAAAAAGTGTGTTAGAAATGGGAGTCTAGTAATGGTTTGGGTTTGTCTTTTAGAATTTAGAATACAAATTCTTTAGCCTGTGGAGGCTTTAAATGCTTTTTATGTTTAAGTATTTTAATTCATTTCCAAAGCCTTGACATAAAAACATGAGCTGTGATTCACAAAACTTCCATTGCAGTTGCATAGTTTGTTTGGAATTGGTGCAGAGATTTAAGTTGTCTTACATGCAAGTGTCTAATACTTCCTTGACACCCATTGTTTTATTTGTAATGTTGTCTAAATAATTTGCTTTTCAAGAATAGAAATGATAGAGCTTTTGCCTTAAGTTCAGGACGTTTTCGTGGCAGTTAATCACAGGACTGTTTGTGCTGGAAAAGCCCTCCAAGATCGTCGAGTCCAACCATTCCCCAGCACTGCCAGGCCACCACTGACCCCTGTCCCCAAGTGCCACATCCACACGGCCTCTAAATCCCTACAGGGATGGGGACTGCACCCCTGCTCTGGGCAGCTCTGCCAGTGCCTGACCACCCTTGGGGTGAAGAAATTTTTCCCAATATCCAACCTAAACCTCCCCTGACACAAGTTGAGTCCATTTCCTCTTCTGTTGGTTGTTATTTGGACAATTAAGAAAGAGCTCTCTTTTTTTTTTGGTATGCCTGATCACTTTTAATTATACAGAATAAGAATGATGAGAATCCATCAGCCCCAAATCCTTGTTTGTGACAAGAGAATTCTAGTGCTTTAGAGAAACTCAAAAAAGGGTGAATTTAAAATTAAGTCCTACTTCCCATACCCGAAAGATCTCTCTTAGCTGTTTACTCCAAGTAAAAATTCAAGTTTTACTGTTTCATTGTTGATGCTGTGGATAATTAAATGTATTAACCTAGATCCTGGAAGCTTTGGGAAAACAAGGAAAAAATTGCGTGACAAAATTGATCAGAACATGGAAAGCATCCAGGGTGGAAATGCAGCTTCCCAGCAAAGCCAGCATACAATAGCAAGAGACCACACAGTAAACATAAGTAAAACCAGCTTGATTGTCAAGGGAAGAAAATACGGCATGCAAGCTGAAATAGCTCTTTTTGTACAAAAGAAAAAATTTATAGTGGTACTTAATGATGGAGAATTACTCTGAAGATCTCAACAGGAGATGAAAATCTAGCTGTCCCAGGGGCATTCTCCAGATTAATTTGGAACAGGGGTATGGTATTAAAGTAGTCAAAAGCCTGAGATTTCAAAGGCTTATTTAAAAGTGAATACTAATAATAAGTGCAGTCTACACTACAATCTTCTTTAGGATGTAGTGTTTTACATGTAGGAATGATATCCTGAAAATGTAAAAGAAATGGTGTAATTCTGCCAGCTTGTTTCCATGAAATTTTTGTGATTCTGTACAGCAGCAGCACTACACATTAAGCTGACAAAATCATCCTTGGGAGACTAAGTGCTTCTCCATGGATATTGCATCGTGCAGGTATTCTGTGGATGAAACAAGCACTGATAACACTGTATGTGTTTTCATGTAACAAGCTTGTGAAGGTTTTAGAGCAAAAACATTCAACTGGTTACTCCCCGTACCAAAACTGACGGAGAATATTTTTTTACTGGCGTGACTTTCTGAAATGGGGCTTATGCATCAGGAGAGATATATTAGAGTACATCAGTCTGGGAGATTGCAAAATCTCAGATTTTTACTGCAGGTTATCATTTTCTGAGATTGGAAGAGAACAGAGGATTTGAAATAGAAATTGCTGCTGTAAAAATATATAGAGGTAGCAGGTTTTTATGGCTAATTCCTTATTGTTGTTTTGATATTGGATGATGAGAGAGGTTGTATGCTCAGGAAATTTGCCTGTCTAAGTCTGTAAATAGAAATGAATGCAACAACATAATTGAGGTGTCAAAAGTTTTTTGTGTGAATCCATGCATCCAGCCTATATTAAGTACTACAGTGTTTTATTCTGTGATCAACCTGTTTAGAGATGGAATTTATAAATTTCTAAAGGCAGAGCATAATTATTTATAGTGATTTATAAATCACCACCTCCCATCCAGTATTCCTGGCAAGGAATATAAAATTTAGCCCTGAGCAGCAGGTCTCTAATGATGCTCTGATACCACAGATGGTGTTGCCTGTCTTCTTACTTATCAAAAAATTACAGTTTTCATTACTATTTTGGTAGACTTTATGTGCAAATATATTAATGTTTGGATTAAACATGTTCAAAAGAGTGTGGGCAGCAGGGGAGGGGATTCTGCCCCTATGCCCAGGTGAGACCCCACCTGCAGAGCTGCTCCAGCCCTGCCTCCAGCAGCACAAGGACGTGGAGCTGCTGCAGCCAGGGCAGAGGAGGGCACGGAGCTGCTGCCAGGGCTGGAGCCCCTCTGCTCTGCAGCCAGCCTGGCACACCTGGGGCTCTGCCCTGCACAAGAGAAGGCTCCAGGGAGAGCTGCCAGCCCTGCCAGGGCCTCCAGGGGCTCCAGGAGAGCTGCACAGGCCCTGGGGACAAGGCCTGCAGGGACAGCACCCAGGGAATGGCTGCCAGGGAATGCCAGAGGGCAGCGCCAGCTGGGAGATTGGGCAGCAATTGCTGGCTGGGAGGGTGGGCAGGCCCTGGCACAGGGTGCCCAGAGCAGCTGTGGCTGCCCCTGCATCCCTGGCAGTGCCCAAGGCCAGGCTGGACAGGGCTGGGAGCAGCCTGGGACAGTGCAAGGTGTCCCTGCCATGGCAAGGAGTGGGGATGGATGAGCTTTGAGGGTCACTTCCAACCCAAACCATTCTGTATTTCTAATGTTTTCAGTGTACCACGGACGTGGTGACACGTCATACACCCCACACTTACTGGACAGCCAACACTGGTTAAAGCAGAGGGGAGAGAATGCAAAATAGCACATATTTTGCTATCCCACAGGGAGCAAGCCCACAGCACCAGTTTTCCGGGCAATGTTCATTGGAATTTAGTGCCAATGTTGCTTTCTTGCAAATTCTAGAAACACAGTGGATGCAATACCCATTTTATTATGTGCAGCATTAGCATAGCATAAATATTGAGCCTGGTTTTGTAATATGAAATTCCTAATGTCTAATAATTCCGTTGTGACTGTGCTATGTTTTTTTATTGCAGCAACTGTGCTTTGTGAGATATGTTTGCCACTCTTACTGTTTCCTTTTGCATTTCATATTCATCGTGTGATGTTTTAATGCTCGTGTGTGTTCCCATTCTGTTTTAAACCTCTTTGGGTTGCAGTCAAGCTCAGGAAAATTGTATTTTAAGGCAGACTGGCATAGTGCATATACTAGCAAAGAGGCTGCTAACAAGCAATGATTAGTTCTGGGATACTGAACAAATTATGGACAGTTTTAGTTTCATAGCAAGCTTGACACTGTATGTGAAAGCAGGAAATATAGTTTTGTTGAGCCTTGTAAATTGGGTAAATACGTTTTAAAGTAGCAGAGGTAAAATGTATTACGGATTTATTTAAATTAGGAGGTTTTTTCTCAGATTAAAAAGATCACGAACTATGATATCAAATTGGCATTCAGTTTCCCCTTTTTCCTTATCTTTTATTACTTAATGATAGGTTGTTTAAACAGCAAAATGTATCTCATAGGATTATAATGGTCCCTTTCAGAAGCGTTCTGGCACTTTGTCTGAGGCAAATGGAGAATGAGCTTTGCATCCATCCTTCTCCCATCAGAGTCAATGGAATCATGCAATTACATTCATTTAAAAATGTGTCACCTTAGTGGGATCAGGGCCTTGGAGGTTAGATTTGAGGAATGCTGCTAGTTTACTAGAAATGGTTCTGTTGCTGCAGCCTCTGATGCTGAAGTGCTGCTTAAAGCCAACTTGAATTTATTATCCAGTTTCCAGTTTCTTTTTCCTTGGAGTGTGAGCTGTGCTAGGGCATAGGGCCTGTGTCCTGGTATGGATTAGTGACCTGACAGTGCAGGAAAGGTGTCTAGGTGTCATCCTCAAAAGCAGCTTAAACAAATGCAACTCTGACACATTTTCTTGGACTTTAGTCTGTGAAGGGATGATGGGGAAAAGCATGAAGCAAATGTGTGTTATTGAACCTTAAATGGCTTTTGCATGGATGAAGGCTATGTGGAGAGAAGCAGCAATTCATATTCTTTCAGATGGGCCTTGACCTTTGCGAATTCTTTTTCTCTAATCCTGAGCATTTGTTCCCATTGAGTTTTTAGGCAGTTAGTTAAAAAACTCACCCTAAGTTAGAGCAAGGAAAATAGTCAATACATGAGCCTTGCTTAGAGTCATTAAATGGTTTGGGTTGGAAGAGACCCTAAAGCTGATCCCATTCCGCCCCCTTCCAGGGACCAGGGACACCATCCACTCTCCACATTGCTCCAAGCCCTGTCCAGCCTGGCCTGGAACATTTCCAGGGATGGGACAGACATTGATTCCTACTTCACTGTGAGCTTAACCTGTCAGAGCTTTTATAAATGGCCCCACATTTGTCATAGGATTAAAAGTAGAGTAATGAAGATGGCAGAATCTGGATCTGTCACAGGCAAGAACCAGCTCCACTTCATTTATCACTAAAGCAAACTATTTTTGGAATGGTGGATAGCATAGTTTAAAATATTTTTCCCTAAAGAAAAATTTATTTCTCCAATATATGTATAAAATTGGTAGATTGAAGCACTTTTCAAAAATAAACAAACTTGAGGATTTTTTTTTTTACAATACTGACTAAAAACATTCTTTATCTGCAGGATATTTGAATAAGATTCTGCACTTTGCTTCCAGAGCTGGCATTTGAGCAATGACCTTTTCCTTGCCTTTTCCCTTTCTGTTCCCCCAAACACAGTTCAGTGGTCTGTGCTCAGCATCCTGCCGAGCTGGGAGCCTGGTGGGAACTGGATTGGTCCCATTCAGGGGTGCAGTGCCATTGCATTATCAGAGAGAATCATTATGGATGGGCTCGGAAGTTTTTCTTGTTATTGAAACTTGTGGCCTAATTTCTCCAGCCTTTAATGTCACACTTGGAAATGGTACATTTCTGTGACATTGAACATTTTTATTTGTCTTAATGCTGTGCCACTGATAAATTCTTACTGCTGCCATTGCCAGTTAAACCTGAAGTCTCAGAGGACTGTCTTTTTCCTACTGGGTTTAACATGCACAGTTTTGCTTTTTATTTTCAATGCCTGCCCAGTGCTGTGAGTTTCTGTAGTAGTTAACCAAGAGTCATTGAGTTCAGTGGTTATGGTGTATTTTAAACTGCAGTCTTAGGCAGACCATGGAAACAGCTGATAAAATTTCATTAAGTCACTTAAGAAATAAATAGAAGCAAGAACAGGTAGAAATTGACAAAGGAAAAAAAGACAATCAAACTACATTAATATTTCTTCAAGGAGTCAGGCTGGTTTGTTAATACCCATTTACTGAGATTTCTCTAGGTTGGCCTGTAAATTTCTGTGGAATTTCTGTTCTCTGAGCTTCCATGCAAGATTGTTTGTGGGGCTCAGTTTCTGAGCTGGGGGCACAGCTTTTTTTTGGCTGCTGCTTGGTTGTGGAGCATTTCCCCAAAATCCAGCTCATTTATTCATTTTTCTTTGGGGGAAAAATAGAATTTTAAAAAAAGAAAGGTCAGAGGTCTGTTGAATGAATAAAATTTAATATTTTATTGCTTTGTGATTGTGATTTTTAGTCAGCTGCTCATAATTTTATTGAAGGCTTGCAGTTGTTTATTATGGAAGGATCACTTTACACTCAACATTGAGTGACTTGGCAGAGCAGAATTGTTTATAAATAATTCTATTACAGATTATTTATCTTTGTACTCCACAGCATAATGATTAAGAAACCAGTGAGATATAAAATCAATGCTGTGGGTTTTCACTGGGTGAAGAACTGCCTGGCTTGCAGGTCTCAAATACAGTTTAACTGGATTCTTCTGAAGTGGGTGCTGGTCTAGTGGAAAACCTCTGCATTGATTTGTGAGGTCCTGCCCTATTTAAAATTAAGTGTCAAAAGAAGTTTCTAGGGAAGGAGTGATCAGTGAAGTGGAGAGATAGCTGATATAAAAATGTAATTGTCTAAGCTTGATGAAAGCAAGGTACATTTTCATAAAGCTGGTGGAGTTCCACACACATAGATCACCCTACAAGATAAAAGGTCGAGGTTGACTTTGAAAGAAATCATAAGTACTCCGGCATTTTTATGAGTTGACTCCTTAAATTATTTGCAAGATTAAGGGTAAATAAATCCTTCAATAAGGGAGCTCTTTAATAAGGTATGTCAGGGGAGGTTCAGGTGGGATTTCAGGAAAGGCTCTTCCCCCAGAGGTGCTGGCACTGCCCAGGCTCCCCAGGGAATGGGCACGGCCCGAGGCTGCCACAGCTCCAGGAGAGTTTGGACAGCGCTGCCAGGGATGCCCAGGGTGGGGTTCTTGGGGGGGTCTGTGCAGGGACAGGGGATGAATTCCATGATCCCTGTGGGTCCCTTCCAGCTCAGGATATTCTGTGATTTCATGCAAAAGTACAATGCATCCAGTAGCTGGAAAGCAAACCCAGCTGAGACTGGTCCGTCTTTTTTTATATGGTGTATGAGTCACTGGAATAGTGTAACTAGGCCTCTGGATTTCCCTAGATTGGAATTTTTAAATGAGATTGGATGTTCTGCTAAAAGATAGTGTCCAAGTCCAGCCAAAGCTATTGGACTTGAAGGAGGAAGTTGCTGAGGGAATTCCTATGGCTTGTGTCAGATGAGTGGATCAAAGTGGCTTCTTTTGGCATAAAAAATGGAAGTTAGAGGCAGATTGCCATGCAGGATTTTGTTCATTTGTTTGTTTTACAGATTGCTTTAAAAGGCTGCATTTTGATTTGGAATCTTCCCATTAAAAATGGTATCTTCTCAGGCTCCCCAGGTGATTTGACCCAAATAGTACAAAACAGCACAGGTTGCCAAAACTCTGCATTCTCATCTACCAAGAATGAAATTGGAAGTGGAAAAATTGCAAGAGTGATGTTCTTTCTCTATAATAATCTTTATTCCTCCCACCCTGGTAAAAATCTATCGCAGGCATGTTCTAGACGCATTCTACCACATTAGCATGTGAAGCTAAAACACATCTCCATCAGTCGGAATTATTTTTAATTGGATGCTTATGAGCCCACATTCCCATGAGATGAAACTGGAACAAAATTACTTTCACACATTTCCATTGTAGCAGTATGTTCAGAGTCCGGGGGTTTTGCATTCCTACGTAACGTCTGGCATTTAATCAGCATTGGGAGGGTGTCTTATTCTTTGGTAAGTATGTAAATAAGCTATTGTTTTGGGAGTAAAAGGAGAAAAATACCATAACTTGCCTGAAGAGTTCAGGAGAACGCTAACAAAATGCGTGTCAGTCTGAATATCCTGGAACAGCTTATAGCTGAAAGGAGAAAGGATTTATGCTCATCTCAGCCAGTTTTATCCTTAGACTAAAAAACCTTGCTGAGACCCAGCCCCACTGCAATCTCTGCTAATTTCCCTGGTTGCTCCTCTCCAGCAGCTCCCTTTGGTCACTGCCACTGGCACCAGGGAGTGCCCTGCAGCTGTCCTTGGCTTCCTCCATCTGGGTGATGCACTCGTGTCTGTTTTGACTTCCCAAACAGCATTGCATGGACTTTGACTAGTGAAAGCCCCGTAGTAAAATATGTAATTATTACCTAAATATAGAAAATTATTCATTTAGAAAATTTGTTATTTAGAAAATAACAAATATACGTTACTGATTCAAAATGTCTTCCAAGTTGTCAAATTAAAGAAAGTATTGATTGCAGCTAGAGTTGTCACAACTGATAGTTTTGATTAAGGTGTTCCAGTCAGAATGCCTGAAGCATCAGAATGTATATATTTTCTCCCCTTTTAAGTAGGAGTATCTACATCTTGATGCCAGTTGAGAACTAAATGTTTAAACCACATACATTGGTCCCCTGAGAGAGACTGGGCAATACCCTCAGTACTAAAATATTTCAAAGAGCTTTGCAAACCTTGAGTAGCAAATGATTCTCAAGAACAGTGCAGCAAACACCGTTGCAGGTGTCTCCTGGAGACAGAGATGGATGAGCTTAAGGGATTCAAATTGTGCATATGAGCAATGGTGATGAAGGAAATTCTAAATTTTGATCAAGGGCTCTGAAGAGCAGAAGCAGCAAAAAATTAATCTTGTTAATGTAGAGGACAAGAGGTTTAAAGTTTTATGTTTTTAAGGTTGGATGCAATGTGTGCACTTCATAAAATATATAAAATTTTAGTTCAGCAGTTATTTTCAATCAATAGCCTCAAGAATCAGCAGTGCAGTTAAAAATGAGAGAACCTCACAACATTCTCATAGGAGTAGGTTCGTAGAAGTAGGTTCACAGGAGGCTTTCACTTGAAACATAATTTGGTTATTGGGATGTTGTGCATAAGAAGGATGTCTAAGTGGTCTGCTGATGAGGCTGCTATGTTAGTTTAAAAGTGATGAGTGCAGGAGATAAACCGTATATAGTGAAACCCAGGGTTTATTCCAGCAATCCCAAATTGTCTCAAAGCAAATGTTGTGATACATGCTGCAGAGATGTTCTCTGCAGGAGCCATGGGGCAGAACCTGCTTAGTGGAAATACCTGAGAGCTTCTACTCTTCTAATTAACTGCAGATGTGGATAGCATGAATTTGGAAAGTTTGGTTTAGTTTTAAAAAATATATTTTTAAAATTAACAATATAAGTGATTAGAGGCATCATCCTCTCCTTCTGAAGTAGTTTTGGGCAGTCTCCCAGCTGGCCAGCTGTTGAATCTAAATCAGTGTTTTTCCACCTAAGAGCAGGTGCCACCAGTGAGGGTCATAAGCAGATCACTGCAGAGGCAGAGCCCCCGAGCTGCTGGGTCCTGCAGACCTGCATCCCCACAGGGCTGCAACAGGATGGGCAGGAAAGAACCTGAATGGACGGAATAGGGAGCATTGCTGGCCTGCTTATTGAAGGTGTAACGCCTGGAGAATTGGAAACGGGCATCCAGAGCCGTTCATCCTGACCTAAGTGGCCCAAACCATTCCAGATTTGCAGAATTAATAACACTGTAAGAATGACTCCTTCTGTTCTTTTCATTTCTGGCTTCTATTGAGAGCATCTGAAAGCAGAAGCTGTTGTGTCTGCTCACATTTTGGTATCGCCCTTCCTCACCACAGCCTATTTGACTTAGAGATGCAGAGAGAGGCTTGGGGGGAAGATTTAGTCAGCTCTTTATTCCAGTCCTCCAAAGGATTGATTTAAGTTGCATAAGGAGTTTTTGGATCCCCGCTCTGCAGCAGGATGTAGGGGGTGAGAGCTGTGAGCTATTCTGAAGTGGTTTTGTTTTTTCGTGTTTGTAAGCTGAATTTATGAGAAAACATTGATGAGAATGCTCCCACTGCAGCAGCCACAGATCAGAAAAAACAGTGGGAGAGGAAAATAGGAACAACCACAACTGGTTTCCAAAGATGACTAATCCTGCAGCCCTAGCCTAACCTCCAGGACAGTGATTAGCATTTGGCTTTTCTTCTGCTGGAAAAGTTTTCTGGGGCGTCAGCCTAGCTGAAAACTGCTTCAATACATGTAACTAATGAAAGATTTTAAAGTTCCCATGTATTGTTTCTGCCTTGTGCACTTGGGTACCTTTAAGATTTCTAGGTGCACACTGTGCAGTACTACATTTTGCCCGTATTCTGTATTAGTTACCAGATTATTTTATAAATGAGGAAAATTTAGGTTTATAGATAAGATGTGGTAAAGTACCTCTAACGGACCTGTCAGCAGTAGTGTGATAGGGTTTTTGACTTCCAGTTGGTGAAAATTCAGTGATTACTCCTCAATTTTGCAGAAGACTTTTACGGGAATCCAATGTATATGTTTTCCTTTTCACCAGAGTGAAAAAAGGTGCAAGTTCTTGCTTTCAGTGTGATATGCACTCAGCAAAAATTAAAAATGGGTGATTATGAAAATCTCCCAAACTAATAAATAAAATCAGATATTTCTGATGCTGCATTCTTGTAATTAATCAACAAACAATCCTCTAGCTACTGCAGGATTTTACCCTGAAGTGTGTTTTCTGTATTTCCTGGAGTGCTTTGTAGTGCAGTTGTGGCTTTACAGGTTTCTACATTGACTTTGTATTCATTCCCAGCAGGCAGTTTTCCTTGCATTTTGGTGTTTATTGGGTTATGATCAATGTTTGTGCTTGGTGATTTCAGGGAATCATCAAAGTGCCTGGTTAGGAAGCATCTTTGGAGATTGTCATGTCCAAGGGCAGGGTCACCAAGAGCTGTATGCCCAAGGCTACATCCAGTTGTTGTTTAGTATCTCCAAGGATGGTGACTCCACCAGGCTCTCTGAGTAACTTGTGGTTTTCCTCTTACGGTTAAATGCAATTTCCTGTGTTTCAATTTGGACCCATTTCCTTTTGTCCTTTCTGTGGGCACCAATTTGTCTGGCTTCATCATCTCTAGACCTTCCCATCATAATCACAGAAATACAGAATCATCTAGATTGGAAAAGACCTTTGAGATCATCAAGTCCTGCCTATGACCTAACACCACCTCATCATCTATCAGATACTTGTATGTTCTGAGACCCTCGTGAGCCTTTTCTTCCCCAGGCTAATCACAGGTCTCTCAGCTTCTCTTTGCACGTCAGACACTCCATTCCCTTCATAATTTCTGTGGTGTTTTGCTGTACCTGCTGCAGTGTGTGCGTGTCCCAGTGCTGAGCAGAGAGGGGGATCATGTTTTCAGTGGGCTGGCGATGCTCAGCCTCCTGCAGCCCAGGGTGCACAGGGCTTTCTTTGCTGTGACAATCACTTGCTGGTGGACCTTCAGTTCCCTGTTCCCTTGGAACCTGTGGCCCTTTGCTGCAAAGATGCTTTGTATCTGGTCAGCCCTCAACACCCAGGAACTGATACATCCCTTCACGGCTTCACAAGATTTCTCTTGGAGAGTTTATCCAGCCTGTCCTTGTCCCTCCAGCAAGACAACTGTCGAGTGCATCAGCTTCTCCTCCCAGTTCTGTATCACCTGCAAACTTGCCAAGACTGCAGCCTGCTCCATCAGCTGGGGCATCAGTGGAGATGTTGGAAAACATTGGTCCCAGAATCCCAGAATGGTTGGAAGTGATCTTTAAAATCTACCGTGTTCCACCCCCTGCCATGGCAGGGACACCTTGCACTGTGCCAGGCTGCTCCCAGCCCTGTCCAGCCTGGCCCTGGGCACTGCCAGGGATGCAGGGGCAGCCCCAGCTGCTCTGGGCACCCTGTGCCAGGGCCTGCCCACCCTCCCAGCCAGCAATTGCTGCCCAATCTCCCAGCTGGCGCTGCCCTCTGGCATTCCCTGGCAGCCATTCCCTGGGTGCTGTCCCTGCAGGCCTTGTCCCCAGGGCCTGTGCAGCTCTCCTGGAGCCCCTGGAGGCCCTGGCAGGGCTGGCAGCTCTCCCTGGAGCCTTCTCTTGTGCAGGGCAGAGCCCCAGGTGTGCCAGGCTGGCTGCAGAGCAGAGGGGCTCCAGCCCTGGCAGCAGCTCCGTGCCCTCCTCCGGAATCAACACAAGGGGTGTATCACACATGGCTGGGCTCCAGCTGGACTTTGTACTACTGACTGCAGCTCTCTGACCCCTTCAGTTTAGCCAGGTCCCTGTCCATTTATCTAGTCTCTACTTCATCAATGTGTTACAGCTTGGCTTAATTGTGAAATACCATGATTATCTTGATTTTATCTCTGAGAATCTTTATACTGTCTGTGTAGTTGTTCACATTTACAGATTGCTTCAGTATCTGCGATAGTTTTGGCCTTGCATTAAGATTTCAGATTACATTACTAGGGTTGGAAAAACTCATCTGTGATCTGTGCCAGCACTGCTGGGGCACCTCCAGTGCTGGGGACAGGAGAGACCCTGAGGGGCTGGAGCGTGTCCAGGGCAGGAATGGGGCTAGGAAGGGGCTGGAGCCCCAGGAGAGGCTGAGGGAGCTGGGAAGGGGCTCAGCCTGGAGAAAAGGAGGCTCAGGGGGACCTTGTGGCTCTGCACAGCTCCTGACAGGAGGGGACAGCCGGGGGGGCTCTGGGGACAGGGACAGGAGGAGAGGGAACGGCCTCAGGCTGGGACAGGGCAGGGCAGGTTGGACACGAGGAGGAATTTCCCCATGGAAAGGGTGCTCAGGAATTGGAACTGCCCAGGGGGGTTTGTATTCCCCATCCCTGGAGGTGTCCAAGGAAGTCCTGGATGTGGCACTCAGTGCTCTGGGTTGGTGACACGTTGGGGTGGGGATTTGGCATAGCTTGGACTCTGTGATCTCAGTTTTTTTTTCCAACCTAATTGATTCCTTGATTCCTTGGTTCTGTCACCTGGGCAAACTGAAGTTCAGAACAATGTTTGCATGTGCCTAGAAAGACTCCTACCATGTCTCTTCCCAATATCCCATTGAAATACAATTTATATTTGATCTTATGGCGTAGCATTAGTTTCCCAAGCAGAATTGACATCCTAACCCATGAGGGTTGTACTTGGGTTTTGTACAGTATAGAATATGACATTTGTTAGTGTTTGCTTTATCCTCATGAAGTCAGTTCCTGGAAGTGTTGTCTTAACTTTGGGAAAAACAGAGAATGACCTGGAACATCACAGAAATGTGTCTTTTTAAAAAGTACATTTTGGGGAGGGCAATGTTTTGGAATTCAGGAGGATTTCTGGATTGATAGAGGCAGAAAGAATTACACAGCAGAATAAGATTTATAAAACTGAGTGGGAGGTAAAGCACAACCTCTTTCTCTGTGGGAAAGAGGTTAATTTCCAAATAAATTGAAGACAATGTAAATTTAATTACTGTGCAGCTTGGAGGACTGGAACTTAAAAGCTATCATGTTAGTTTTTAAGATGGAAAAATATTGCACAACTGCAAGAATGCTGAAATAAATCTTTAAATCAAATCTGTGTTAGTTGTCCTACCAATCCTGAGACTTCTGAAGGCAATAAAATTATCTCTCTTCAGAACGACAGGTTCAGTAGTGGGTAAGGTAATTTCAGATGAGAATATATGTGGGAAATAATGACATTTTTCCTATTGAAAAGTAATGAACAATAGCTTTAAAGCTTTACCTAAATAAAATCTGATCTTTCTTAATAAGGGCTATTCATGCCTGTGTAACATTTTAGATCTCATGGGTATTGTGTGTGACACCTTTTTCACTGAAGAGTAAAATTAAAAACATTGACAGACTAGAGTGGAGAAACAGGATTGCATTTTAGCTCTCTCAAGGTTGAATTGTGAAATTTGGGTAAGATGTGACTCTTGCTAGATACGGAAACTATTTTTATAAAAGATGAGAGGATGGTCCAAGCTGGGGATCTGTCAGGATGCTGACAAGTCTTTTCCTGCTGTGAGCTGCAGTGATTTTGATCACACATGTTTGTTTGGGAGAACAGTGGTGGTGATGGAGACAAAAGCTGGGAGAATTCAGTGCTCCAAACATTTGTTCTTCCTTAAAAGCTTCCAGATTATCCGTTCCAAGATTGTCATCTTCCTGCAATGATGAGTAGTTCAGAGCCTTTCAAGCTGCCTGCAGTTTATTTCTAAATGCTTTTTGCCATGCTGGAGATCGCGGTATATTCTTGATACCTATATGCTGTTCCCTGGAGTTGTGTTTTAACCTTCCTAGGTCCTTGCTCTACATTTAATGGAATCATTTAGGCTGGAAAATCCCTCTAGAAGCATCAAGTCCAGCTGTTCCCCCAGCATTGCCAAGGTCATCACTAACCCACGTCCCAAAGTTTCACATTCTTTAATCACAGATCTTTTAAATCCTTCCAGCAGCGCTTCACAGGTTGTTTCCCCCCACTGTTTGTTTGTTTGTTTGTATTTGTGTGTTTTGTTTTTGAATTGTGTTTGGTTTTGGTTTTTTATGAGCTGTAGAACAAGGGGAAGAAAATCACTGAACACTGTAAATATGGGAGATGTTAGGGAGGTCAGTTTTACTGTTCATAATAAAGATACATGGAAAATCAGGCAGATGAAAGGTCCTGGCATTATTGCTCAGGCATACATAGGAAAGCACATGGGTGTTGTTGAGGGGCTCAAGCAACCAAGAAGAGAGAAATAAAATTAAGATAAATGTTAAATAACAGGAGTTAAGAAAATGCCATGGGCTGATTTCCCAGGATGTTGGCACAGCATTTATACTGAACTGGGCAAGGGCAGGCTGGGGCTTCCCAAAGCCAAGTTAACCTCCGTGTAGGTCATTAACTCTAGCTTTTTCCATAGTGAATTGCACTCTTATGAAATGTTTCATTATCCCTTGTTTTGTTCAGCATTCACTGCAGTTGGGTTCTGACTGGATATTAACGTCCCTTACAAAATATTTAATATTCTTGATGAATGTTTTCTTTTGATGATGCAGTATTTTTCAGGATGAAAAAATATATCTTTAATTTCCTATCTATTTTAACCTCAATTTTTCTTTGAAAAGTGGTTTATTTACGACAGGCTACCTTTTGCAGGTTTGTTTCTAAGAACAGAAATTCACAGAACTGCAACAAAGGGGATTATGTTGACATTACAGTGAAGGATGTAAACAATTTTTATCTGAGATACTTATTTTTCAAGTACTGTGTTGTTACAGGATGGGTTTAGTAATAGATATTAAACTCAGTCTTGGTCTTGTATTGAAAAACATTTGATATGTTCCATTTTTTGACATTATTCTGTGTTTTTATTGCATTTTTCCTTTTTTCCAGTACTAATATACCCTCATGTGCTTCTGAGAATGTTTAAACATTTCATATCTTTGAAAGTAAATGTATCTGCACATCAGTGCTGTTTGCAGAGAAGTATTTCCAACAAATACCTCTCTGGGAGGAAAGTGAGGGTGTTTTATGTAGGTGCACACACTCAGTCATAGCATCCCAGAGGATTTGGATTGGAAGGGACCTCAAAGCTCATCCAGTCCCACCCCCTGCCATGTGCAGGGACACCTTGCACTGTGCCAGGCTGCTCCCAGCCCTGTCCAGCCTGGCCTTGGGCACTGCCAGGGATGCAGGGGCAGCCCCAGCTGCTCTGGGCACCCTGTGCCAGGGCCTGCCCACCCTCCCAGCCAGCAATTGCTGCCCAATCTCCCAGCTGGCGCTGCCCTCTGGCATTCCCTGGCAGCCATTCCCTGGGTGCTGTTCCTGCAGGCCTTGTCCCCAGGGCCTGTGCAGCTCTCCTGGAGCCCCTGGAGGCCCTGGCAGGGCTGGCAGCTCTCCCTGGAGCCTTCTCTTGTGCAGGGCAGAGCCCCAGGTGTGCCAGGCTGGCTGCAGAGCAGAGGGGCTCCAGCCCTGGCAGCAGCTCCGTGCCCTCCTCTGCCCTGGCTGCAGCAGCTCCACGTCCTTGTGCTGCTGGAGGCAGGGCTGGAGCAGCTCTGCAGGTGGGGTCTCACCTGGGCACAGGGGCAGAATCCCCTCCCCTGCTGCCCCGCTGGGGGCTCAGCCCAGGGCAGGGGGGCTCAGGCTGGGGCAGGTCCAGCTCTCCCCCCCAGCACCCCCAGTTCCCTCTCCCAGGGCTGCTCCCTCTGCTCATCCCAGCCTGGACTGATCCCGGGGGTTGCCCTGATCCAGCTCTCGGCCTTGTTGAACCTCATGAGGTTCCCTTGGGCTGTGTGGGTAATGTTGTACCAGATATTGTAGTGTGAATTTTGAGTTCATTATCAAGTACCGTACCTAAAGTCCTCTTCTCTACTCCTTCCAAGGTATTTCATGCCTGCCATGATTTATTCAGAAAGGAATACGTGACCAAAATTTGAAAATTGAAATTCTCTATGTACAGGTTTGAATACACATGCCTTGGAAATGGCAGTTTTTGTACCAAGATTGAGCATCCTGTGTGAAATTCCTGGTGAAGGTGCAGGGGGACTGATCAAAATTCAGCTCCAACATTCGTTTTATAGTAGTGCTGCTCAAACTATGTACTTTTTTATGTCTGGAAATTCACTAAAATGAGATATTGGAACCAAAATCACTAAGATGACATGGATGGAAGTACTCTATTGAAGGAGATGATACACCCAATATATTATGCTTTATGCACTTTTTACATTCAAAATTGATTTCATCAATATTGAAATTTGACTCGAAGTTCAGGAAATAATAGATTAAGGATTTATGAGAAGCTTTAATTCACCATCTTTGTTTCAAAAGTGAAACACAATCTTTAATTAAGTGATTGTTCATTGTGCTTTGTTCTGAATATGGGGTTATTCACTGGTTTGGGGTTTTCTTAACGTTGTCTTTATTCTTTGTGTGGCCTCAGGCACACTGAACACATGCCATCTAACTTTATCCAGAAGACAAAAAATGCTCATTTCCTTAATAACTGTTCTTTTTAGAGCTCGTGGTACTCATAAAAGTTCTCAGTGGTTCACAAGGGTTCAGAGTGAAAATTTTTTATAGATATGGATTTGGGGAAAATATTGCTACCCACTGTGAACAGTTATGGAAGTTATCCACAGATATAAATGTGTTATCTTTCAATTTTTTTCCTTTATGGGGCACTGGAAGTTTAGAAATGGCCTCACTGTTATGCAGAAGAAAGGCCTTGGATCCAAAATTATTCTTGGGAGAACCTATTAGCTGTGACAACTATGTCAGGTTTGAATTTTTGGTCACTTCTGTAATGTCTTCAGCAATTATTTTATTGTAAAGTTGATGAGTCCAACTGGTTTTCTTTATTTCTCAAAAAATAAATAGTTTCCAGTTTGTTAAAATTGTAGAGGTTTTATGTCAGTAGGGTAACCAAGTGAGCTGTAGTGATGAGGGAGGGACAGCTAGAGGCTCCCCATGCCCACTGGCAGGATCACTGTGGAGGGAGAGGGATGTGATCAGGAAGGACACCTGGGCAAAGAGATCAGTCCATGAGGAAAGCAGTAAACTTCTTCCTGTGGAGCAAGCACGTCGAAGAGACCTTTGGGATGAGGGGTGAAAGAAAGGAGAGGGAAAGGAGACAAAGGCGTAAGAGAAAAGTAGTGTTCTCTGTCTGCAGCATGTGATGGGTCCTCGTAGGGGCTTGTTTCTTGTTCAGCTTTGACACAGAAACTCCAGTTTCATGAAGTAAGGTCAAAGCCTGCACAAGAGAAGGCTCCAGGGAGAGCTGCCAGCCCTGCCAGGGCCTCCAGGGGCTCCAGGAG
This sequence comes from Prinia subflava, assembly GCF_021018805.1. NCBI lineage: Eukaryota > Metazoa > Chordata > Aves > Passeriformes > Cisticolidae > Prinia > Prinia subflava. The sequence goes on along the minus strand of NC_086283.1, from coordinate 102,527,864 downwards.
AGCTGCACAGGCCCTGGGGACAAGGCCTGCAGGGACAGCACCCAGGGAATGGCTGCCAGGGAATGCCAGAGGGCAGCGCCAGCTGGGAGATTGGGCAGCAATTGCTGGCTGGGAGGGTGGGCAGGCCCTGGCACAGGGTGCCCAGAGCAGCTGGGGCTGCCCCTGCATCCCTGGCAGTGCCCAAGGCCAGGCTGGACAGGGCTGGGAGCAGCCTGGCACAGTGGAAGGTGTCCCTGCTATGGCAGGGAGTGGCAGTGGATGAGCTTTAAGGTCCCTTCCAACCCAAACATTCTGTGACTCTGTGATATTATTTCCAAATTTCAGAGGAGCTTGCAATGAACAATTAATCTATTGTAACACTGGCAGGGCACTGAAAGGCCAAACTCTCACTGAGCTGACAGGGTGGTGCCAGAGGTGAGTGCTTTGAAGGCTCTGGGTACAGAACCAGGGTTCCAGAGTCATGTTCTGCTTAAATCGTAGAAGAAAGAACAACACACATACCCTGTGACCTTCTGCCTGCAGAATGAGTCTGTTATCTCCTGAAGTGGACCCAGATTCTTTTCCAGAATGAGTTCCAAGGGCACAGCAATTCCCTTTCCAATGTAGCATGCACCCAAATTCATACAAATACAAGTGTGCTTGCACAGCCAGTGTGTTTGAGCAAAGCTGTGCCCAATCTGAGCTGCTCAAAACACAGGCGTTTGGACCTGAGGTTGCATGGCAGCATTTTCTTTCTAATTTTCGTGTTGTTATTTCTTTGTTAGGAGTCTGTTGTTGGGGTTTTGGGTGAGAGTTTTGCTCAGGACACTTTCTCCAGCAATTTCCTCTGACTCTCACCCACAGAGTTTTGTCCTCAATCAAGGCAAATGTCGTCTCTCGGCAGCTATGACAATTACCACATTGAATTAGGAGCACATAGATAAAATGGAAATATTGATATTCTTTCAAAATAGTAACAGGACAAGCGCAGGGATCATTGGAAGGAGTTACATGCATACCTTGAGACACCTAAAACAGGTTTGAGGATTTCAAGCACAGAAAAAACCTTGTATTTAATCTGAGCTTTGCAAACATATTTTGTTTGTACTGGACTGCACTCATTTTCCTCCCTTAGCTTTCAGCCTTTCAGAATTTAGTTTCCTGCTTGCCACTCTCTTGAAAAGTACAGGAGAGAGATGGTGCTCAGCAAAGCCCTGCCCTGTCAGGGCAGAATCATGTGCGTAGGATTTGCGTGCAGGAATTTACTCCATGGTAGGTCACACTCTGCTTGTTGAGTTCCTACTTCAGTACAACCTAGGGTTAGGTCCTAGCCCGCCTCTGCCCTGTAAGTGGAATTACAAGGATGTTATTTGGCACGCCAGACAAAAGGGGGATGAAACGATCTGTACCAAGCTACAGGGGAAGGAATTTACCGCTTTCTGTTCCTTTTACTTCCCTAGTGATAGGAGCATCCATTTCCCAACATTGGCTGGAAAGTGGCCATGAGATGCCGAACAATTTATGCTTTCAGTTGAAAAATACATTTCCTGGTCTCTGGAAATTAAACTCTTGGCTTATTTTGTAAATATTTACTTCTGTCTTGCCACATCGAATTCCTTTCTTCCATGTTGTTGCTAGCGTCATTGTCTTTCTAACTCCATTTTAGCAGGAAATCCTGTTCATTAATGCAAAATCTCCTTTAATTGTTCTAAGTTGTTTCTGATTTTGCTTATATATCTACAAGGGTATGGTGGATTCTTGTTTTTCTATGTAATACTCTAAATAATAATGTTGTCCTGTGAGGCAGAATTTGATATGGCTTTTTACCACACGACTTAAAGATCTCTGCTCATATGTAAGCAGTGGCAGATAAAAGGGTACCCTTTAAAATTAATGAGATGTTTTGTCATGAAGATATCTTGAAGTATATAATTTATTAGGATCAAGTTTAGGATTGTAGAATTAAAAGAGTGGCCTTTTATGTTTGCTATTTAACAGGGAGATAGGATAGAAATAATTTCCTTACCCAGCCTGCATTAAAACCATTTGTGATGCCAGAGATCAGCTCAGGAGAATGACTTTGTACATGGGCAGATATTGACAAGAGAGCTTTAAACAGACAGAGGGCAAGTTCAGATTGACTATTAGGAGGAAATTCTTTATTTAGAAGGGAGGGTGAGACCCTGGCACAGGACATCCCTGGCAGTGCCCAAGGCCAGGCTGGACAGGGCTGGGAGCAGCCTGGGACAGTGGAAGTGTCTCTGTCCATGGCAGGGGGTGGAATTGGAGAGCTTTAAGATCTGTTTCAACCCAAATCGCTCAGAGGTTCTCTACTTTGGGACTTGCCCTGCAGTAGCTGCCAGCTGCAGCACAAGGCTGTTTCCAAGGGGACAGAAACTTTTTATTTTCTAAGAAGGCATAAGATAAGAAAAGCAGAAAAAGGTCTGATCACTGTCCAGCAAAATTGGAACATGGCAATATGCCCCTCATGTGAATGTTGTACTGTCTGGGAGTTCTTTTCGTTCCCTGATCCCTTGAACCCTGTCCATCACTGTGGTCCATGCAGACCATGATATTTACATCCATGATGTTTGTGGAGTCTGCATGCTGTCAAGCTCTCAATTTCACATCATCTCCACAAGCCAGAGGGATACAATATCAATTCAGCAGAATTTAGTCATGTTTCACTTTACAAGACTAGAAAGAAAGATATAAAGTGTGTTCTTATTTTCTGTTTATTCTGTTATTCAGTATTTTAATTGGTTAGGTTCTGTTTCCTGGGATCCTAAAAGTCTCCCAGGCTTTAGTTGGGCTCAGATAAATAAGAGCAGTGCCCCTCTATGGAGTAAATTGCCCTGCAAAGGCCTTGGAGTTCTCCATGGCTATTGTCTCTCTTTATTTCTATTTATATGCCATTGTAGCTTGGATAATTCGAACACGGAATGCCTCAAGGGCTCTTTGGTAGACATGAGCACAAGGGACTTAGGGATTTTTCTCTGCATTTATCTGTACTAAATGGATTTCTCCCAGAGCTGGGTTCCTTAAGTGCTCACAGAGCACTTCTCCATCGCCCACAGACAGGCACTTGCTTACAACCTGTCCCCCATACAGGCTGGGGGACAATGCATTTATTGTATTTCAAGTGGAGCAGCACAGTGCATTTCTTTTGTTCTGATGTCTGCTGCGACCCTTCACAGACCTTTATTCAACCAGATGGGCATTTCAGGTTGTCTGCTTGGAGATGTCTGTGCAGGCACATATCCATGTCTAGAGTTCTTGTGCCACAACACACACACTTTTTTTTTCTGTAATCCTTTTAAAAAATAGGTCGAACCCAAGAAGTGTTCCTTACATATACAGAAACCAAGGTATGGTTTTAACTTTTAGATACCAGATTTTGAACATATTTTTAGAGCTTTTTTGTAATACAATTGTGGCATTGTAAAATGCTTCTGTTTAGAAGGAGTATTTTTGTGTAGCAAGGTTTTGGTGTTTAGGGCTTTGTATTTAAGTCTTTAAAACAGGGAACAATAGTACATTTGGCATGTATATAGGAAGAGAGAGAAAAAGCAGCACGGAGTGTGGCTGAATTGTTTGAGAACATTCATCCTCAAACTTTTTGATCCATGGAACTGTTTTTTTCCATCACCAGACAGTGATTTGTGTTTGGGTGGTGTTTGTTTGCAGCTCTTCTGAACTAAGAGAGTGAGCAGAAAAAATTCAGAACATCTGAATTTCGAAACTTCAAATAAATTCTATGGAAAGGTGCTTTAGTCCTCAAGTACTTCTTTACTCAGCACATATAGGATATTTCTAGATATTCAGATAAATTAAAATTCACCTTTAGAAGCTCAGTAGCGTTTTGAATTGTGAGATACCTAATCCAATCCTTAACCCTTCTTGTTGTCATATAACTTGTTATGACTTTCCTCTGCTAATGTCATCAGTTCTTTTCTATCCGTGCCCCTTTTGTTCAGGCTTCCATCTCTTTCTTTATATAACACCATCAGTCTAAGCTCATCTCATACCCTAGGTATTGAGATTGTCTTCTTTCCTCCCAGTTTTCCTTCCCTCTCTGCCATTGCTTTGAAAGTGCAAACAAGAATTTATGGCACCCCGAACCTGCCTTCAACCTCCTTTGTAAGAGAGGTCTGTGGCCATGTAATGATAGTTAAGTTTCTGTTTTGATAACTTTTTTTTTTTATTCTGATGTCTTGTAGAATCATCTGTAAGCAAGCTTCCTTTCTCCATTTGCATAATTTTGGTTTTTTGGCCAAATCACTCTTTCATCTTTTCTCAAATCCATTGAATAAATGAGTTTTCAAGCATTTCATGGAGAAGTATGTTTTCTGGTTTAGAGCCTTTGCATTTTCATACAATTGTTTCAAACTCTTTCACACAGGATGCCAGTGGGCAGTTGCTGCCCAGCACAGCTTTACTAGTTATAAAATCATAGAATTGTTTTGGTTGGAAAGGACATCTCAGTTTGAGTCCAACCCTGCCCCCAGCACTGCCAAGGCCACCACTGCCCCATGTCCCCAAGTACCACATCCAAATGGCTTTTAAACACCTCCAGGGGTGGGGATCCACCACTTCTCTGAGCAGCTGTGCCAGGGCTGGACAGCCCTTTCCATGAAGAAACTTTTTTAATATTCAAACTAAACCTCCTGGCACAACCTGAGCCATTTCTGTTTGTCCTGTCACTTGCTGTCTGGAATAAGACACCGAAGCAGCTCTGTTCCCTTCTCTGGACGTGCTCCAGCCCCTCTTTCTTGTCATGAAGGGCAGTATTTTTGGTAAAACCAAAGACAGGTATTCTTTCAGCAGCTTTCTTGCATTATAGGCAGCTCTTTGGTATCTGGTCATCCTTAGTTGCTGCTCCCAGGGTGAAATCCTCCGTGCTTACTGAGAAGCTTGGATTGTTTCTTGCTGCATTAAATTTCAGCAAGTTTATTTTGTGTCCAAATTTTTGAAAGGTAAAGGAAAATTTAATTTAAATGCCTTTTCTCTTTATCACTCCTGTAATGACTGTGCCATTTGCAAAGTTTAACTCTAGTCTTTCTTAGAATCACAGAATGTCTTGGGTTGGAAGGGACCCACAGGGATCATGGAATTCATCTCCTGTCCCTGCACAGACCCCAACAACCCCACCCTGTGCATCCCTGGGGCACTGTCCAAACTCTCCTGGAGCTGTGGCAGCCTCGGGGCCGTGCCCATTCCCTGGGGGAAGAGCCTTTCCTGAAATCCCACCTAACCCTGCCTGGCACAACGTCAGGCCATTGGCATTCCTTTACCGTTGATGTGTATTAATTTAAGTCACTTCCTATATTTTGTCTGTATATTGTAAGTATTTTGGTAGCCTGATCAAGTGTTTAATAGCTTTTGGTATTCAGATGGGCCAAGAATGTGTTCCTTTTTGGCCCTTTTAAGGATATTTTTCAGACTGTTAGGATGTCTCACCTTCAGTTCATATAATGCATCCCATGATACTTTTTATTATTCAACTCTCTTAATAAAAAAGAGAGTTTGTGGGACAAAGTCATATAAGTGATATGTAGAAGCCTGTTACAACAGGGATACTGTTGTGCTTTATTTTACTTCCAGTCTCAGTGAAAGACTATTCACAAGGTACATTTTTCAGTGCTGGTGATATCCTCCTTGGAATGAGTTTCACAATCACTGTTCCAGTATGATCCTCAGGACAAACTGGCATGTCATAATTTTGGAGCATCCTATTCACTTCCTTAAAATAAAGTAAACTGCTGCTGTTCCTTTTCATTGTCCACGGCTTTCAGAAAAGGTTTTGGCAGATTATAACTTTGGATTTCTTTTCAACTTCTAATTTTAATTTCCACATCTTTTTTCCAATGTTTTCATTATAAAAGCTGCATTTATACTTTTTTTTTTTTAATGTGAAAAGTCTACTTTATGAGCTGTTTCAAACTGATATAAATTAGACTTTTTGAGGCACTTGATAAATGAGTCTCCTTGTTGGCTATTTTTTTTTCTTTCAGGATCTATAGGCTTTGTGGAGTTGACTTTTTGAAAGTGTTAAGTTCATATATTACTGGTTTACATTTCATTTTGTGTGCAAATAGCACTTGATCAATTCACTGGGATTAGCAACTATTACTATTTAGTCTGTATTAATTTTTTTATTTATTGAAGTTCAGCCCTGAGTTAAATTAAAAACTGCTGTGTAAAGGGAGGTAAGGAACTAATGTTGTTTTTAATTCCATAAAAACAAACAACCACAGGACCTTGAGGTTGTTGTTCAGCCTTGAGTCTTCCTTGGCTGAGCTCATCCCTGGTGCAATTTGATGGTCTGTAACAGATCACATTATCTTAGAATGGTGTGAGTTGCAAAGACCTTAAAAATCCCCCTGACTGTGGTCAGGGACACCTTCCCCTGTCCCAGGTTGCCCCAAACCCCATCCAGCCTGGCCTTGGACACTGCCAGGGCTCAGAGGCTTCCAGCTGCACACAGCTTCTCTGGGCACCCCGTGTCAGGGGTTCACCTCCTCCCAGGCAGGAATTCCTCCTGATAATGCCAGATGATGATTTCTAATCTTCCTAACAGATGCCAGCTGTTACTGCATCTTGCTCTTATTCCAACGTAGTGGTTTGCTTGCTAAAGTTCTTCTGTGAGGGAGAGATGAGTTCGGGGGTACCAAGATGTTTCCATTGTTCTGAACGTAGCTTTTTATTAGTATGAAAAATCCATAATGGGTGAGATTAGAAGGCCTGTCAGGCTCCATAGCCTGCCTGACAATTGATGGAGAAGAATGGATGAAAGAGGACAAATATTCCAGTAGAAAAATCCATTTTCTTGTCAGCCTGTGCACGTTGCCATAAGTGACCACACAATACAAGTGTTTTTCTGTTTGATCTCAACCTGACTTCTAGTTGGGCACAAATAGATGTGTGATGAAGACACAGGAGGGAAATTTGGAGATAGTCTCAGCTTCCACTTCCAGACCTTGTACCTTGTTATGAAGAGGGGAACAGCCTTGTTGTTAAGCATTTTTGACTTTTTAAAATTGCATTATTCATGCCTTAAAAATCAAAATCAAGCCCAAAGCCATACAGACACTGGAGACATGACTGCTGCAAAGTCAAGCAGCTCCTTTAGAATGCAGCATTTGTTGGTGATGAAAGGTATTTATGAGCTAAACTTTGTACAAATGTTTTTTGAGGGTTGCAGTTAACTCTGTGCTGAGGCTTTAAAAGTGGGCCTGATATTTATCAAGGTGGTTTTCAGAGCTCGAGACAGAGGCATAGTAAGAAGTGAATGACTTAGAATTGAAGTTTTGCACCAATTCAGGAGGCAACAGTACTTCCTAGGAAGCTCCAAATCCATTAGTTAATTGCAGTATCTGGCCCTGATCTTTTTTCTTCTTTGTTTTGCTGTAGTATTTTTGTGGAGCTCTTTGAGTTTGCTGCTCTGTGCATCTTTATTATGAAAAATTCAGTATGAAAAATCCTGCTGTGTATCCTGCCTTTGTGCTTTCCTAAGGGATGGTCCTTGGAGAAGGATAACCAATGCATGGAGGAGAGAACTGTGTTGAGGTTTTCTGACCTGGATATCTGTGTTATGGACAGTGGTCCCACAAAGACATGTCCCAGCATGGTGTGAGGGACATGAGTTTGGGGCTGGACAGCAGAACTTTGCAAGGGAAAGACAACAAAAACCTCTGCACTGCTGCTTTGGAACTGGAAATCAGCCACCAAGGTCTTGCTTATGCCATAAACTCTACTTATAGTACACTTAATTATTAAAAAAAAAACCCTAAAGAATATACAAAGAAATAACTTATCCATTATTTTCCTTTCTGTTTTTCCTAAGTTCTTTCTGTTGGAATAAATAAATTTACTTTTTGCTATTCTAGTTCCATGCAGAGTGTCATTGTATGTTCATTTTACTCTTCACGTGCATTGAACACATGCACTTTCCAAACTCTTGATCCCATTTTCTTTGTTTGTATTTAGATTTCCTTTACAGCCAAAATGCCTTTTGTATTTTGGAGAAGAATCTATTAGTTGGAAATCCTCTTTATTCCAAATGCTTCTTCTTTGTGAAATTATCTACATCTTCTGGAGCAGACACCAAATTTAACGTGGTTTTGCTGCACCCCACCATAAGCATCTCCAGCTTGGGTTTAACTGATTGTTTTGTCTGCACAGCACTAGATGGTGCTGATGACAGTATCTCTGAAATCTGAGTCTTCAGAGATACCCATGGTTGCAGTAGTGCTGCTGTTTCCTACCAAGGGCCAGCTTGCAGATCCAGTTATTGAGCTGAACAAAAATTTCAGTCTGTGAATGGAGTAACAGAAAATGGGAGGGGGAAAAAGACAGAAAGCTATCAATATATCTTCATTTCTGTGTTGCTTCTTCCCTTTTATCATGGAATGTTGTAGTGGTATTGACTAATAGCTGTGAGTTAGTGTAACTAATTCCTCATGACTACGAGGAGTGTTGGAAAACTTTTTCCTGAAGCTCTTGAGTAGCAGTGGGGTGACAAGCACTGATACTCCAAAGAATCCACTCCTACCATCTGTGAGGGATATTATATGAATGATACATTACAAGTTTAAAAATTGAGGGGTCTTCTCCCAGTGCTGATCATCATTTCATGAGGCAGAAGAACCTTGCAAGCATATGCCTTCAAACACTGATCCAGTTCCAAGAAAATGAGAGTGTCCACAATATAATACCGAGGCAGATTTTGCCATTTGTAAGTGAATTGTGTTCATGGAATGTTTTTGATTAGATGGGGCCTTAAAGTTCATCCCATTCCACCCGTTGCCATGGGCAGGGACACTTTCCACTATCCCAGGTTATCCAGCCTGGCCTGGGACACTGCCAGGGATCCAGGACCTCACCTGTAACCCTTTCCCTGTGTGTTGATCAAGGTGGCCTTTCCACCCTCTAAAACACACACAGTCATCCTAGGAAAACCTGATAGGAGTCCTGTAATGCTCCAAAAAGAAGTGCAGAGGTCCAAATTATGTTTCCATACACAGAAAGCCTAAAAACACCTGACACCTAACAACAGCAAACAGCCTCAGGTTGCACTAGAGCAGGTTTAGAATGGATATTAGGGAAAAATTCTGCTTGGAAGGGGTTGTTCTTTCACAGGCTGCCCAGGGCAGTGGTGCAGTCCCCATCCATGGAGGGATTTAAAAGCCGTGTGGATGTGGAGCCTGGGGCACGGGTCAGTGCTGGCCTGGGCAGGGATGGGGCAGATTTGGACTCGATGGCCTTGGAAGCTCTTCCAGGGTGGGGATGGGTTTATCTGTGAATTGACAGCCATGTTTGAGCTACCAGGGCTTTAGAGGAGTATTTCACTCCTACTGCTGCTGTTTCCACCATTCTCCTTGTAAATCAGGTTACACCATCCTCTGTGAGTGCCATTGCCCTGCTTTTTTCCACAATGCGGGAAAAATGTGTTTATTTCTCTGTGTGTGTATGGACCCCTGATTTAGCAGATTATTTATAAAGCTAAGGTAATCCTTTTTTCATTGACTTAGTGTAAAATAAATTTGAAAATAATATATACTAGTAAAATGCAATAACTTGGCCTCAAAATACTTTTGTCACAGACTCAGATTTCTCCTATCTAAGCAATAGGTTATTGGAATGGATAAAGTATGAGATACTTAAGTGTATATTACAATGTATTGCATGAGGTGCTGCACTTAAAAATTGCATTCTAATGAACACAAACTGTTTGTGAACTAAAACTGCATGTATGCCATTCCTTCTGTGACAGTTTGACTTTTATGAATTTAATAATGAACATAAAGTGTTCCTCAGATAATGTATTGTAGAGAATATTTCTGACTCAAACTCTTCTGTTACTTACCCAGATGTTAAATAAATAAATAATACAACCATTGTGCATTGCATTCTAAAAATTTTGTGTATATAATGAGATATCTTTCCTTACTGAACAGTCTTAACTATTTCAGGACATTATTGTGAAGTTATTTTAATTTTTTTTTTCCCCCAGTCTATTTTCTCTGCTGTCTAAAAAACACAACAAAGTGCTGGAGCAGGCCACGCAGTCCTTGAGAGGTTCCCTGGGTTCAAACGACTCTCCACTTCCTGATTATGTGAGTATCAGAACGAATGTTGCAATGGGTGCTTCGAAATTCAGGTCGTACATCCCTAAATCTGCAAAGAATTCTCAGAGTGTGGCAGCTGAGCAACCAAAAATCAAAATACAGGAACCTGTGTGAATGATGTCATGTCTGAAACGTCTCTAAAAAACAAGAGTTACACTTGGAAATGGCAGAACAAAACCACAGCTATGCAGAGGGAAGAGGCTTACTGTCAACTCGTGCTTTTCGAGCCATTTGTAATTTGGGATATTTAAATCACACAGTTGAGAGCGACAGCTTTAGGAACTGGGCTTCAGCATCCACAGAATCTTAAAATGCCTAAAAATTATTGAAAACAATTCCCACTGAGCCTCTGGGGGAGAGCTGGAGCCATGGGGCAAATTAGTCTGTTCTGAGTGCATGGATACTTACATTTCCCTTCAGTTTGCTGAGCCAGTGCCCACAAGTAGGCAACAATTTTGTGTTTAATTGCATGTCTTGTTGGGAAATCTTTGCTTTGAGTGGAAGAAGGAAACGTCTTGAGTGGACTTGAATAATATCTTTGTACTGCTGAAGTATCTTTGGTCTGTACCCGTTTGAACCCTCACTGCAGTGTTGTGTGAAGGAAAGAAAATCAGTTGCTGAGGGTTTTTGAGGATGAAAATTTATCAACTTCTTTATTTTCAGGGCTAATAAACGATCCTGAATATGCCTACCTGAGACTTTACATATCCTATTACTCCAGCATTAAATATAAAAATACCTAAGAAGAAAATTTGATATAATAGTTTAATGACTTAAACAAGGAAACGGCATGATACACGTCTGTAAAACACATAGGCATGTGATAACATACATATGAAAATATGTATTTCAGTGTATGTAGGAATACAATGCTTGGAAAATATTTTGTAGGTTTTGGATTTCTTTTAAACTTGCTGGATGTAAACAGTACTGCAGTTAAGGAAAGGGCCAGGGAAGGGTTTTCAGTACAAAGTTGTTCCTTATATACAGAGACAGCTGAAGAATGCAGCTGATGGAGCTGGGAGAGCTCCCTGGAGCACAGCCAAGAAGCTTACACACTCCAGTGAGTTTTTCTCTTTCTGCTGTTGGTATGATGTAGGGATGGAAGAAGGAAAGAGAGCACTTGGAAAGATTGGTGTAGGGGTGCATAAAATAAACTCACGGCCTGTATTTTGAAACAATAAGATAAACTATTAAGCATGGCTTTCTGTTCCTTTCTGTTTCCTCTCCACATTGCTCATGTTACAGCTCAGTCTGAAACATAGGCAGTTGACTAAATGAAGTTGAGGCCAGATTTGATCACTTCAGCATATTCTGCTTCTGAAAGCCTGTGTTTCTGTGTGTGTAAGAACAAGGGGGTGTGTAGGAGCTGAGGGGACTGAAATGTCTGGAGTTCTGAAGTGTGTTCTGCCTCTGTATCCAGTCTGGAGCTAAGGAAGTGGGTGATTCCAGTATTGCCTGCTCTGCACAGGTTTGTTCTTTGAGAGGTGGAGGTTTGCCTAGTAAGCAGTTCTCTTTGCAGGCTCTGTTTAGACCAGGTATGTACTTCAAAAATGCAATTCTCACCATTTTTTCATTCACTTTAATTTAGAAATTACTCATTTTCTTTCTGTAATCCAAAGGGGAATTTGCATGGAACCCGAATCCAAGGGTTAAATCATACATAAAAGTATTCTAGGTGCTCTTTAAGATATTGTCCTAAATTCTGAGTGTTTGAGCAGTAGTACTCTTTCTGTTCTAGTAAGTTTTTGACCCAATACACAATCCCTAAGATTATACTCACTCATGATGGTAGGAATATACTGAGTTCTACCTTTACCACATTTGTTAATGTTCTTTTTGTGCAGCAGATATTCACAGAGACAACCACCCCCTGTCATTATTGCCTCAAAGACTCTGTCCTCTGCTAGACCAATTCTTATCCTGAGTTGTTTACTTGTTGTTTATAAGCCATAATATTATTCATTGCTTTTGCAGCAGCACTGACGTGCTTTGAAATACTACACTGTAATGCAATTGGAAAGGGAAGAGTCCACTTAGGTTTACCTCTCTTGCTTTCTTGCATTTAATAAAACCATATTTTCCAATGTTTTTAGCAAAGAAGAACACTGGTAGTAAAGTAATTGAGAATTTCTATTCTTTTAGTTCAAATCAAGACATATCACTTAAGTAAACATATCAATGATTTTTTTGGTATTTGATTACAGCCTAATGTGATTTATCAAATCAGAGATACCTAACAGCATAACTAGAGACATGCTAACTTCTCTTGGGAAGTGGCACATCAGATGTGCTGTTGGAGCTGCCCTGTACCCCAAAAATTCTTTTTAAGGATCTCATTGTATTCTTTATGATTTTTGAGTGCTTCCCCTGCTTGTTAAACTGCAGCTGGTAACGTGAGATTCTTGTTATCTCTTTCTAGGGAAAGAGTGGATGGAGAAGGGTAAATTTTGATTTTTGGCAAGTTTATGACATTTTCTTGCTGATGTAAGAAAAAAACCAGTTTCATTTCCTTAATACAATAATTGAAGAAATTAAAAATCAAATATAGGTATAGTGTTAAATTCAAGTAGTTCAGCAGACATCATCACTTGAGTCTTACCTCCTAAATTTGGGGTTTAAAACCAAAATTGTTCTAGGCAGATGAAACATAAATGTGTTAGGAAAAATTCTAAAAAAAATCCCACTTGGTCTCAATATATTCAATTATTTAATACATAGCATTGTCATTTAAACAGCACTTCAGTGGTGGATGAAATTTGGGATAGAAACCTCGTAGTGTAATATTGAACTTTTCGTATTAATAGATACATTAGTCGATATATGGAGAGCCATCCTTTAATCCTCTGCCCAAAATCTGTTGGGGTTTTGGGTTATTTAGTATAGAAATAAAAGTGTGTTGGCAATTCAAAGGGAAAATGTAAAAAATAAAAATGTAGTGAGCTCTGTGTGTGCATGTACATGTATAAAAATATATGTTTTAATGTGTATTTATATATGTAAAGTCTGTAGCAGCAAAGCCTGGTGGCACTGGGAGCATTCCCAATCAGAGCTGACTTTTCTTGACTCCTTCCCCATCCAGTAAATTTACTGTGCAAAGCTGGCTTTCATGCAGGGCTGGAATCCTGCAAATGTTGATGAGTTCTTCTCTCATCTTGATAACCAGAATTAAACTTTGCATCTGGATGACGAGATTTCTGTATTATTTTCTTTTCCCCCTCAGTTTGTGCTCCATAACGGGCTAAATGAATTCTAATATTTGGATCCTTCTTTGATTTTTCCCTGATTTATATGGTAAATAGAAAGCAGCTGTCTGTTTAACCATCTAACTCTTGAAACTCCTAGGCCCCTCAAGCGTCATCTGGAAGTAATGTAGCTTGTAAAACAAAGCTAAGAAGAAAAAGCAATGTTTGTTTTATGTGGGATGAATGACTTTAGTTGGGGTCCCTCTAATTTGGCCATTATGGGGGTTATTAAAAACCAGTATTACAAAAGTGGTTTCAACAAAAAAGAAATTTGGGGGGTGGGAGCTTATATCTTGTTATTACATTTGATTATATTCAAAGCTCCGAGTACTTCATAAATAGTCCTTCGTTTGAGTTCCCCCAAGAGAGAACCAGCCCAGTCTCCCCCCTGCACATCAATAGATGTAAAAAGGTTCCCCTGCGTCACTTACTGCCTAAGAAGAAATTGTCTGTCAAAATTAAGAGCTTTTTTTTTAAGAGCTGTATTCATCTTAGAAAATCAAAGTTGCTAAAGAGTAGGTAAAATCAGATCCATGAACTGCAGTATTTGCTGTCTTTTAAACATAATAGAACAGATCTAAAATCTAATGTTCTAGATTCAGTTACACGCAGAGAAGTTAATTTTTAATCCAATATGTAGCAAAGAAATATTTCATTCACTATTAATGTGAACAATTTGACCTTTAAATAAATGTTGTGATGTTTTGGGGGGGTTAGAACGAGATGATCTGTAAGCTTTTCCAGCCCAAATCATTCTAGGATTATATGATTCTGTGAATCAGAGACCCATTTGGAGTGTAAAACACCTCTAGATTTGCCAGGTCCTATAATGTGTTCTGTGTTTGCATATCTAATATCACATCAGGTATCCTGCAGCTCTGTCTGATTTTTTTAATTATCTAAAGAACAGTTTAGGGCAGAGCTCTGCCATCACATAGAGGTGTTCTTCTATAAACATGTGTTATCACAAAGAAAGGGGAAGTCTTCCCCACAATCACATGATGACTCCAGTAATGATGCAGAAATGAAATTAAACCTACTTCCAAATAAACTGGTCGGCCATAATAGAGTTAGTGTGATGCAATTAATGTTGTTCAGCTGGTAGTCAGTAGTAACTGCTAAGAATGCACAAAACATGTAGAACTGGCTATGCTGTTGGCAGAATGGGAAGCTTTTGCCAAATTAAATCAAGACTCCTAACTGAGATACGTCCATATTTGTCAAATACTGGGGTGAGGAAGAAAGCCAAGGTAGTTTTGTTTTGTTGGGGGTTTTATTTGTCATAATCTTTCAAATTTAGAATTCAGAAACCACCTACTTACCATCCAAAGCACTGCCTAGGTCTCCTCAGTGGGTTTTTTTTGTCTCTGTTTTCTTCCATTTCAAAATGTCAAGAATCCCAGTAAGATTTTTGTTTTTTAAATGCCTTAGCCATGCATCATTAATGGTCTAAAAAGCTTCATTTTTGTGTGTGAATTTTTAGTTTCTCATGTTGTCTAGAGAAATAAACTTAAAATGCGATTATACGAGAAATTTTTATTAGGATGTTGCTTACTGAAAGCATATGGTAAAGTAATATAGTACTGGGTGGGTTTGTATGGTATGTGGATTCTAGCTGTTTAAGTTGCACTTAATAGGAGAGTCACCTTGTTTTGCCCTATAATACCTTCTTTTTGATTACTCTGACTTGATGGCTGATGAAGTAACATTTTCAATATCAGGTTATTCTTGGGTTTGCCTGTCTCCAGTATTGAGCAGAGGGCCTATAAATACTTTTTTCTAAATATTAGTCATACCCTCCTCCAGATGAATTATATTTTATAGAATATTACTCCTACCTAATCCCCCTATTTTTATATCACAAAAAAATAGCTATTTCAGAATAGACTGAAATAACCAACCTAACCCAAATCTAAAACAAGCTTTTCTATTGAGTAATAGCTGAATTCTGCAGTTCTGCCTGAATTCGTAATCAGTTCTTTCCTTTAAATGAATTGAAACTTTAATGAGAAAATGCTGCATAAATTATCCTTAAACAGAAGAACTATCCTAAAATGCTGTGAAAAAGATGTCGGTGAAGTTTAGTCTGTTTAAACTTCTGTATATTACTATGAAGTACTAATAGTTATTTGCAGCTGTTTTTTGCATTACTGTGTCTTTATAAATACATTGCTCGTGGTTGAAAGATTTGTAGACAAATACATTGAAGAACATCAAGATAAAGTTCATCAAAAAGGTGATGATCTTTCATCACCCAGGACTTCGACAGAAGTGTCATTGGTATCTGGTATTTGTGTTACATAGATGGTGTGAAGCCTTATTCCACTTAGAAAATCTCATTATTTTGGAAAATAAGGATGATTCATTTGTTTTGAAAGAACATTTACTGTGGTGGTAGCATCTTACGAACATCTGATTGGAAATTACTCATTCTTCAGGTTTATGAGGCAGGAGAACAAGTAAACGAATTTTTGACATTTGCAGTGCAAACACCTGCTAAAGTAATTTCAGAATTCTTTGTTTTGCTTGTTAGAAACATTTGAAGTAAACCAAACATGAACATTGTGATTTTTTACTTACTCTTTAACAGTTCTAGAGCTTTAGGTCATTGTCGTTATTTTGCAGTAGAGGGTATAAATTAAGGCAGTCATTCAAATTCTGTACTCAAACCCCATGTTTTTTGAGATGATTGCCTAAATTAGTGTCCTTAAAAGAGAAGATGATTAAACTGAAGAAGTTGTAAGAGCTTGTCCTGTAAATGGATGAGATCTTGGGGTTCCTTTGCACCTCCATGAGTTAAACAGGAGAGTTTTGTATGCTGATTTTTCTCCTGCACAGCTAATTGGGTTGCATTTTTTGAGAACTGGAAGCCTGAGGATGCTGGGATTTTAGAAGGGTCTTAGGTGTAGCTGCAGATAGAAAATGTGATACATTATTAAGATAAAGCCTCCATAAGCCTCTCTATACAACTGTTTATTACTGCCGTGTAGACCAACATTTGTTTTATTCACACTAATGGTAAGTATTGAAGTGTTTGGATGAGAAAAGGAACAGTACTGATCCCCAAAGCACCCTCTGTGCTGATTTGGTCATTAGATGCTTTTCCTGCTGCCTCTTTCACATGAGTGGATTGTTCAGGGTTTCTCAGAAACCAATTATTCACCTGGATGGTTCATCCTGGTCAGACGTCCACAGACAAACAGAACAACCTAATTTAGCAGCTCTCCAAAGAGTTTTACAACAGCAATCTATTTCAGCAATGCATTAAAACAATTTTCTGGTGTTCCTAACACAAGGTTTTGATTGAAAAATGTAGTGCTTAAAAACCATAAGTATGTGACCATATGTTATAAACATCCCAATAATTGTTTTTTTAAACATGCAGCCATATAAAGTAGAGGAAATGGATGAGGAAGAAAGTATGTACCAAACCTTTTAGGCTGTTTGGTACTAAATATCTAATTGAAATTGGAATTTCTGTGTGCTGCTTTTTCTCTATGAGATATTGGCGGAACATGTTGTACCTTCCATTTCCAATTTCTCCTCTTTGTATTTTACAGGGACATTTACAAACTAACGAGTGAGGGTTCTGTACGTTTCTTGTTGTCATTTAAAAAAAGCCATCCATTTCTATCAAAGGGCACTAAGAAGTTATTAAAAGAGGAAATGAACAAAGATCTTTAGGTTCCTTCATTGCAGATACCTGTGACTTGGCACTGGAAAGAGAAAGAAAATAATAGAAATTAGGGTAAACCAAGACCCAGTGATTTTGAGAAACATGCTGTAGGAAGAAGATGGTGAGCTTCACACTGGATAAAATAATGAAAGAATTTATTCACCTGTAGAGATGCTGCTCAAATCTGTCTGAACTGAAACATCCACACCTCCAGTGCTGGGGACAAGAGAGACCCTGAGGGGCTGGAGCGTGTCCAGGGCAGGAACGGAGCTGGGAAGGGGCTGGAGCCCCAGGAGAGGCTGAGGGAGCTGGGAAGGGGCTCAGCCTGGAGAAAAGGAGGCTCAGGGGGGACCTTGTGGCTCTGCACAGCTCCTGACAGGAGGGGACAGCCGGGGGGCTCTGGGAACAGGGACAGGGACAGGAGGAGAGGGAATGGCACCAGGTGAAGTTGAGGTTGGACACTGGGGAAAATTCCCCCATGGAAAGGGCTGTCAACTCTGGCACAGCTACCCAAGGCAGTGGTGGAGTCACCATCCCTGGAGGGATTTAAAAGCCTTGTGGATGTGGCACTAGTGGGCATGGAGAATGACTGGACTCCATCTTAGATGTCTTTCCCAACCTAACAATTCTGTAATTCTAGAAAACGTTGACACAGGACTGTTCTCTCCCTCTGCAGAGCCACATTTATTCCAAGCTGTGTCCGTATTGCTGAAGCAAGTTAATCTCACCAGTTTACAATTTATCTTCCTGGAGGGGTCTTGTCCCCCTGAGCAGCGTTTCACAGTGTCATGCTGAGGGCAGTTCTCGCACTGATGGCTGTTGTTAATATTACCTATAATGTTACACAACTGCTGCTGATTGGCAGTGTGGGTGGCCAGGAGCCTGAATGATGGGATGAAGGGAAGGAGAGTATTTTAAAGGGAATGAGTCAAGCATATTAAAAGACAGTCTCGCTATGAAGTGAATAAGAAAAAGGTTTGGAGAAGGAAAATTATTAATACAGACAGAAATTCAAAGCCAGAAGTGGGTTTTGAAGAAGGGTTGGCTTCTCTCTGCTGCTCATATGAAATATTACATGGAGCAAAATAAGCTACTTACTGAAAACTGATTTCCTCATCACCTGGCCTGAAAACAGCATTAAAGAAATGTAGGAGGGAGAATTTACATTTTGTTTATCCCCATTGACAGGAGTGGATTCTTGTTCTCTGTGAAATACCTTTCTGAAAAACCTCACCGAAAATCTAGAGAATGTATTTAGAAGAAACAGAAATTTATAAGAGTCTGTTACTCGTTTTTATTGAATTGTATAGACACCCTAATGTTTTCCACAGATGTAATTAAAAAGATAAACTTTTAATTGTCTTTCATGTAATCAGCTGTTTTCCTAATTTTCTTATTTCTTCGTTGATTAGGAACTAAGTGAATTAGTGGAATAAATTGAATATTTCATATGCTAGATCAGCTTCTATAAATAGAGATTATTCCACAGAATTGATTAATTATAGAAACAATAATCTAGAGTTTGGACAAAAATTAGCAACTCTTAACACTCTCTGAGTTAGAGGAGAGAACTAGGGGTGTTCAGCCTGGGGAAGAGAAGGCTCTGGGGAGACAAGCCTCTAATACATTGCCATTGTTTAATCCTCCTGTATTTGTTATCCCCAGCACTTCTGGGAGATGTCTGATTGCCTTCACTTCTCTGAAACAAAGTTGACACACGTAAGATACCTTTTTTTTTTTTTCCCCCAATTGCCCTTCAGATATGTTACTGGAATGTGGTGGAGCTCTTCCAGAGCTGCTCTTGCTCATGTTGAGGCTGGAGCCCACGCTGTGTGAGCTGTGGCCCCCTGCTGAATGACACACTCTCCAAAGACACTGTGTTCTAGCATTTTTTTGTTGGTCTCAAGCTGGTACGGTGTGTACAGAGCCTGCTCCACTCCAGCGTTTGTGTGTGTGCTAACCCAAACCCTTGACCTCAGAGATATGTTGGCTAGTAACAAAAAACAGCCGTCCTGTTCTGGAGAAAATAAGATGTATTGTAACATCGCAGGTTCAGTTTGCTTTATTTGCTGCAATAGGACTAATTATCTGAAGTGTATCTGTTCTCCCCAGATAAACTGAGGAGAAAATGGATGTTGCAGTTCCCAAAGGCTGGTCTTTTATCTACTCACCAGCAGATAATTTGTAGCACTCAGAGAGAAATCAGATGCTTATTCAAAGCAGCCAAAAAAAAGTTATCTGAATAAATAATGACAAGTTTTCCCATTACTAATCTTCTAGATTTTGATAAATTGAGTCAATAGGAAGAGTCATGTTACATTCCCATGGGAAAAAGCTTCGTGGATTTTTTCTGATACGTGAAATTATTTTTCTGCAATAAATTAGTCATCTTAACATGTGGTAGGTTAATTAGAGTTTATTAGAAAACTTTCTGTAAATTTCAGGTAAGCAGTTATAATCACAAACAGGATTTTGGTGAGGAAGAGTTGAGGGACTCGGATGGATGTACAACATATCCAGGTGCTTCACTGTCCTTCAGCAGTAATCTCTCATCTTGTCCCTGTCTGTCACTGTTATGCTTTATGAAGCAGGCAACACAAAATTACTTTTGGTCCCAAAATAGACAAGACTTCATAAATACTTCAGGAAATTTTATTTAGTTGGATAATGCAGCGTTTACGTATTTCTATCAAGAGCATTTTGCCTCAAAATTTGAGAAAATACCATCTGTTGCTCATAGTTCATTTTGGAGCAAGTGCCTGTGTACATAGACTTCTACAATTATTTTCTGTGAGTTTTGGGTTTTCTACATCTCAGTTAAAGGTTTGTTCTTTGGCATTCAGGCTGCAGCTGCTCTCTGCTTCCAGAACATTCAGCAGAGCAGTGGTCAGCAGCTTCTGTGTTTATCAGACCTGGTGCAGTGTTTTTGTGTCCAAATGTCTTTCAGAAATAAGATGGAATGTAGTGAAAAGAGATTTAATCTAAAAGTTATCCCATTTATTTGGTTGGTTTGCTGTCAGCTCTTGGGAGGCTGTTTCTCATCTCCCTACAATTTCCATTTTATTCAGCTTGAGAGAGCAGTTCTTGAAATTTGTTCACAGAGGTTTTTTGGGCCCGGGTTGATAGAATAAATTATATTTTTACTGGCAGGTAAGGTAAGAGGAAAACAAAACCACTTTCTTATATTTTCTAATATTTTAGAAGAACTTATCTCTTTTATACTGAAAATCACTTCAAAGCTCAATAATGTGATTTTTCTGATAGGCTTCATACAGCTTTATTAAGCTATTCCCTTTAATTTTCAAAATATTTAACACCACTGAAAGAATGAATACAGTATGTGTGCTGAGTGGTGTCATAAAGAATCACTTCTTTAACCATGCTGCTATCTTTTAATGTATCATAAGAAACAGAAGCATTTTCCATGACTTATCTTCAGCTCAAGTATGAGGTGGCTGTAAAGCAGCGCATTCCTGCTCCCAGCAGTTTGAGAATCTCGTGTCATAACCCCTTGTCACCTTCTGCTGTCTGCGACCTGACATTTTTTATCAAGCTCTGCTGCTGCTTAATACTGAACCATTATAAAAACTTTACTGAGTGCACACTGAAACCTTCTATATGAACAGCAACAGGTTACATCAACCCTTTTCGTAATTACTGTTTTTAAACATGCCTGATACTGTCATGAGGCAGTCAAGGGGTTTATTCCATGTTGCAGTGATTTTGTGTTGTTGTTACCCATCTCAGTTTCTGTTTGCAGTGATATTTGGTGTTTGAGCAGGGCAGGAGTCTCTCTCTCTGTGGGAGCAGGGGGAGGGTGTGACCTTAGCAGTAAAAGTGTTCCCTGTCTCCTTGGCATTCCCCAGATTGTAGTGGTGGATACACCTGCTCTGGACCCCTTCTGACTTTCTGATATTGCAGTCAGAAATTTCAACAGCAGTTTTCACCCCAAGGGCAGGAATACAGGATCTTTTGGCTGCTGGGTACAGAGAAGCCCTGACTTTTCCCACTGACGTCCTGTGCGTCATCAGGACCGGAAAATCTTCTGCTTGGGTAGTATGGAAATTAAACTCCATTCGGCCTTTGTATTCAGGACTTGGACTACATAGTCTTGTATGTGAGGTTTTTTTCTCTTAGATAGGGTTAAAATTGTTCAGATTGGTGCTTTCAGTGGGAGAGAACAGTTCCAAGCATTGGTGGTTTGCTGTGTCATAACAGAGATGCAGAACCACAGGATCTGGTCGGTGAGGAACCAGATGAGAACTTACGAATTCAGCTTCTGCGAGGTTGACAGCTTTAGTCAGGGCTCAGTACATATTCAGTTTGTTTTGATACCTTCTCAATTAAAACTGCTTAGGCACTGAAGGTGGGTTTGCAAAGCCACAGAATTGTAGGATCCTTTGCTTTGAAAAAGCCCCCTTGAGATGGGGTTGGAAAAGTCATAGAGTCCAACCATTCCCCCAGCACTGCCAAGGCTATCACTAATCCATGTCCCCAAGTGCCACCTCAACATGGCATTTAAATCCCCCCAGGGGTGGGGACTCCACTCTGGGCAGCTGTGCCAGGGCTGGACAGCCCTTCTATGAAAGAAAATTTCCCCAATATCCAACCTGAGCCTCCCCTGTCCCAGCCTGAGGCCGTTCCCTCTCCTCCTGTCCCTGTTCCCAGAGCCCCCCGTCTGTCCCCTCCTGTCAGGAGCTGTGCAGAGCCACAAGGTCCCCCCTGAGCCTCCTTTTCTCCAGGCTGAGCCCCTTCCCAGCTCCCTCAGCCTCTCCTGGGGCTCCAGCCCCTTCCTAGCCCCATTCCTGCCCTGGACACGCTCCAGCCCCTCAGGGTCTCTCTTTTCCTGGGGGGCCCAGAGCTGACTCCAGGATTGGTGTGATCTGTAATTACTGGGTGATTTTCTTGAGTGACAGCAGGTGTTTCACAGGAAATATGCTAATAGTTGTATATACACTTGTGCAAAGAGTGTCACAATTGTTACTGCTAAGCATAATATCAAGCATGAAGAAAATATTTGATAATATACTCAGAGATGATGCTGGGGTGGTAGAGCATTGGTGGATAAATTACATTCCTGCTACTGTAGTGTATTTATGTAGTAAAGTTTGCGAGGTGTGAAGGAAAAACATGAAGAAAACTGGTTTAAAATGCTCATTGGTAGATTTTTGTGGCCATTTGCAGGATGTAATGTTTTGCCAGCTTACATTTCATGATGAAAATATCAGTTTCTATATTCAGTTAACATCACATAGGATAAAAAGAATAAGAGCCCATTCCAAAGAAGCATTAAAATACAATATAGGTGCATAAATCTAGAGTTAACTATGAACTGAAATGAATGTCTGTGTAGCAACTGTATCTTCCTACAAAATTGTTGAATTTGTTCCTTTTTGGAAAACCACTTACTTGCTTCAAAAAGGGTCATCAGAAATCATCTCCAAGATATACTTTAAGGTCTTGAGATTTCATTAGGTATTATTTAGATTGCTGTTAATAACTACTCTTAAGTTCAATGCATAAAATAGAAACTTTGTCTTCAATAAGACCTGCATTGCTCCTTTTGGGAGCCTACAAGGAAGTGGAATGGGACTTTTCAGAAGAGAGCGGAGTGACAGCACCCAGGGAATGGCTGCCAGGGAATGCCAGAGGGCAGCGCCAGCTGGGAGATTGGGCAGCAATTGCTGGCTGGGAGGGTGGGCAGGCCCTGGCACAGGGTGCCCAGAGCAGCTGGGGCTGCCCCTGCATCCCTGGCAGTGCCCAAGGCCAGGCTGGACAGGGCTGGGAGCAGCCTGGGACAGGGGAAGATGTCCCTGCCATGGCAGGGGGTGGAACAAGGTGGTCTCTCTCCTTTCCAACCCAAACCATCCCATGATGGTTATCACTCTATGATAATTATCACAGTTTCTTGTAGCACTTACTGCTGTGTAACTTCTCCAAACATTTCTGCTGGTGACATTTTGCATCTAAACTGATTGTGTAGGGCTGGAATCAGAAACCTTTTCACTTGAGAAATGTCTTTAAAGTCCTCAAAAGCTCCTCAAGGTAAATTGGTTCTGTTAATTAAAGCCTGTATCATGACGATCTATTTACCTTCGTATGGTGGAGTTGGGGTTGCGTATGGGACTTGTTCTTTCTTGTTCTACCACTCAAACTAAACAAAATCTTCCCATACCTCTAGGGAACACTGCTTAGTTTCATGGCGAAACAGAGAAATCCTCATTTCTTTACAACAGCAAGAAAACCTCATTAGTATTTCAAGCACAATACGACTAAATACAAATTCACAGTTTTAATTTCCTTAGTAGGAATGTTGTCATCTTCTCGTAGCACTTTCTTCACAGGTTTTGCAGGATCTTGGACAATGATTTGATTGAGTTTTACTAAATAGTGTTTGCATTCAGTTGTCAGTGTTGTGTGTGGTTTGTCTGGGGAGTGTTTGAGTTCCCAGCTGGTGACTGTCAGGTTGGGCATTGTGGTGGATCCCCTTATTCTGGAGCTTCTTGGTGATCTTAGACCAACCTTTGAAGTAGCCTCTGAATTTGACCTTGAGTAGATGTCTTCCAGAGTGAGACAAAGCTAGTTGGGGTGAAAATCATTTTATTTGATTTGAATCATGGGGAGGCTTGGATCAGCCTGGTCTAGAAGAAGGTTTGCTTACCAATAAACCTTTCGAACCAAACTATTTTGGGATTCTGGGAATTGCAAAATCCTCAGTAAACAGGTAAAAAGGGCACAGGGCTATGAGAGTGAAGCATCACCAAGTATCAGCAAAGCACTGAGGGAACTGGGCAATTTTATAGTAATTTTTTATTGATTCTGGAGCCTGACTTTGAAGGAGGTAGAGGATAAGTTAGAATACGTTGCAATGAAGTGGTTTAGGATTGGAATTTCAAAGAAAGGAAGGGCACAGATGGAAGAAGAGATGAAGGTGAAGGGGTGACCAGGAGATGAGCTGTGGATTAGCTGTAGGTCAGCTGCGTAATAAACACACTGTGGTGAAGTCATCTAAGGAGTACCAGTGGAGCATCTGCACCTTCCCTGGGTTATGTTCATGTCCTCAGAAATGGCTCATTATCTCCTGGGCCGGTGCTAGCTGGGAAAACAGGCTTTTGGAGCATGAAAGCAGCTGGGCTTGCTGCCTTGGCAGGTGTCCTGTGGTGTGTTTTCCCTTGGAAACTGCTCCTGGGCCTTTCCCTCTGGGACAGGACACACTGTGGCATTTCCTCTGGTGTGGCCTTGTTGTGGGCTGTGGTGGGTGTTGGCATCAGGATGCAGGCTGGAAATGCCATGTTCCCTGTGGGAAATGTGTGTTCTTGCATGGGCTGGCTCAGCGTGGCTGAAAACCTGCACTCTCAGCTGGCTGGTTACTCGGGAAGGCAGAGGAGGAGCGTCAGGAGGGACAGTTTATTTTAGCAAAGTGTCTGGCAACAAACTTTGTGCTGGTGTGACAGCTCTGCTTTCATTTCTAAGCAGTGATCAGAGATGCCAGGATTAATTCTTGAGGTTCTAATCACTATAGGCCCTGCATTTTTTCACGTAATACCTACTTTACCAAAAGTTGTCTGAGCATGACATAGAACAGCCAAAGAGTATTGCCAGTAAAAGAGATAAAGATAAGATTCTGGTCACCAAAGGCTTGGCTTTGAAGTTGCTTTGCTCACTGAGGGTAAGAACAGCTTTCTTGTGAGCTTCCTTCATTCCTCTCGGTTCTTCCACTCCTTTGGCAGAGCGAGTTTATTTTGTTGAAGGTTTTATTTTCTGCTGAAAGTGCAGGAAATTCAGACAGCTCTCTTGGAAGCTCCCCAAAGCTAATACAAACAAGATACATATGCTTCTCTTAAACTAACTAAAAATAAAGTAAATTATTTGAAAATATTTAACTGTAGATATTCCCCTATAAAGACAAAAGGGAAATTTGCATCATTACAATTGTGGATGCTGATAAATTATGTTATCAAGGTGAAATCCTCTGAAGCATCTATTGTCTATTCCTCACAAAAGATTGAGTAGTACCACCCTGAAATCTGGAATAAGTGCATTACAGACAGAAGTAGTAACTACTGAATGTCCAAAAACATAATTCATTGAAGTATTCTTTAGCATGTACAAAGCTAGAATAGAAAAAAATGTGATGTAAAATGATCTGAAACTGTCTGTTCAGCTATACTTTGTGCGGCTGCAGTTTATGGATCTGGAACAGTTTACCAAATTTTCCCTGACGGTTTCTCCCTAGTGAAAAAAAATTGCAGAACTTGTCTGTTTGGGGTTAATTTGGCATTCTTAGTCCTTTTGATATCTGTTAATTGTGCAGGGTATGTTGGCTTTCTTTTTTCCATTGCCGACAAAATTGCCTTTATAGTCATATCTGCGTCATGAAGGAAGTAGTTGTTTATGACTATAATTTTTTATAATTTATGTTCACAAATTGTTGAATCTCACTGAAAATATTACAGATGAAGAGCTATAGTGAGTCATCATGGACAGGGGCTCAGCATGGAGAACAGCCATAATTACAGTTGCCTGTGCAACCTCCACCCTCACCTTTTCTCTATTCCTGCACCTGTACGAGGCCTTCAGCCTCAGCTCTGAGGATGATGGGTGGTCCCACAGTGTGGATGCAGCAGCACAGATATGGGGCAGCCCTCCCTGACATTCCAATGCCTCCAGGGGCTCCAGGAGAGCTGCACAGGCCCTGGGGACAAGGCCTGCAGGGACAGCACCCAGGGAATGGCTGCCAGGGAATGCCAGAGGGCAGCGCCAGCTGGGAGATTGGGCAGCAATTGCTGGCTGGGAGGGTGGGCAGGCCCTGGCACAGGGTGCCCAGAGCAGCTGTGGCTGCCCCTGCATCCCTGGCAGTGCCCAAGGCCAGGCTGGACAGGGCTGGGAGCAGCCTGGCACAGTGCAAGGTGTCCCTGCCATGGCAGGGAGTGGCACTGGATGAGTGTTAAGGTCCCTTTCCACTGAAACCACTCTGGGATTTTCTGAGTTGCAAAGAGAGGCAAAGGGAGCAGATGTCCTTAAGGGGTCACTCAGAGCCAGCAGGGAGAGTGGTGAGTCCAAGATAGTTTTCCTTCTGTGAATTGTGGAGTTCCTGGGAAGGAAACTATTACATCATGTCCAGCTATTTCAAGTAGTTGCTTCAGAGCTTTTGCACACTGTGTGCACTTCTGGCTCCACTGGAGAGGGACCAGCAGTGTTGATCAGAATGAGCTAAAGCCACCAAGCTTTGACACGAAGCAACTTGCACTTTTAAAAATTCAAATGTCAACGCATTTTGTTACTGCCATCAAGTTCCCACTCACTAAAAGCCATTTATTGTCATGAGGAGTTAAGATCAGAATTGTGTTTGGACGTGTAATTTTTGTCAGCCTGCATTTCCATCAAGTATTCCTTTTGCAATTACATGTGACATTTCCACTTTATTTCATCAGGTTACTTTGAATTAAGGCCTCAGCACAGTGTGTTGTCCTGTTGTTTTCTTTTACCCTGTTTACGTTGTGCAGTTGTAGCATACTCCCTTACCAATCTCTGCTCAGGTTTTGCTGTTTTTAGGCAGATAAGCTTCTTCCTGCTTATTGTGCTAACTATGTAATTAGCAGTTATTTAGCTGAAAGTATAATTTAGCTGGGAAATTGCTGTGATGTGAATGCACAGTGAGAAATGTGGCTTCTTTTAGTATACACAAGTGACCTGGGTGTCTGTACCCATTGTCACATGGTGCATAACACCATTCATATGGATCTTGCCACAAAAGAAAAATTGCTCTTAGATCTCCAAATTTTATAAAAGTTAGAAAGTAGACCTCTTTAGGCTTACAATTATTCATTGCTTTGGATTGGAGTTTACTGTATATCCACATAAAAGAGAGGAAAACCAAATCATTGCATTTAAGTGAATTTCATCTTGCAGTGAAAAAATACATAATCATGTCCGTAATATATAAATTGTCATGTGGACATGATATGAGACTCAACTTTGTTCACTAGTGCTTCTTATAGTCATGGAATAGAATCCCTGAATGGTTTGAGTTGGAAAGAACCTTAGAGCTGATCTCATTCCACCTCTGCCATGGCCAGGAGCACCTTCCACTATCCCAGGGTCCCTGTCCAACCTGGCCTTGGACACTTCCACGGATGGAGCAGCCACAGCTTCCCTGGGAAACCTGTGCCAGCTGTGGCTGAGTGAGCAGCATCTTCCTAGGTGAATGATCAAAAGTGCAAAATATCCTTAAGAAATCTATCACCATCCGTGCTGTGCAGTACCTTGGGCACCAGTATGAGAAAGGGCAGTGCTTGACTTCCATCCTGGACACGGGAGTGAAAGTCAGAAAACGGCCTGATCAAGGAGCTGATTTCATCATGGGAGAGAAACTCATGTCCACCCTTGCTTATTGGTGCCATTTCATAGCATCACAAGTCACCAAAATTCTGATTTCTCAACCAGCCATTATTTTCCATATAAACTAACTTTGGGGGAAAGAAAACAGAAAGCTGAGTAATTTTGTCTCTGTGTATATTAGACTGTACAAACCACGAGGGATGGTTATGCAACATTAAGTTGAATTACACAAGACATGCCTTCCTTTCTGAATCTCCTCAGAACTGGTAACATTTAGAGGGTGGAGATTTGCATTCATTCATGACAAGACTTCTTAAATCAGCTTTTTCTAGTCACAATAATTAAAATAAATTCAATATCAAATTGAATTTAAAGGATGAGCACTCCGAATGTTCTGCTGTGAGAACCAGGAGATGGGGCACCATAAATTAAACAAGTTTTTGGTGACACTGAGTTTTTGCATCCTCTGCTGACAGTGATTTGTTTTTTGATGGGTAAATGTGCCTGTAAGGAACTGAACTGTGAGCAAATGCCTGGGGTTTCGTGGTTAGGCTACTTGACTTCTTCTGATATTTAAAAGCCATATACTTTTCAAGTGGTTTTGCACATCAGGATGTAAGTATTGAATTCTGTGGAAGTGTTTGCCCGGAGGAATACCATGCTAATTATTAATTATATTGCAGTAAAGAAAGCAACAATATTCCAGGATGGTCAGATCATCCAACTCTACCCATCATTTTCCTTGGCTTTGAACTGTTGTGTGTTCCTTGACAGTGTTTGTCAAACTCAATTTGTATTTCCCCAGATAATGTTCTCATTCATCGTGTTTTCCCCTGCACCCTCTCAGCTTATTTCCATTCTCTTTGGCATGATTTCTGTTTTTTTATTTTTAACAAAAGACTACCCAGATGTGTACCTGGCTGTCTTTTCAGTGTCATTGCCTGGTTTATCCCTTATGCATCTAGAACATGACCAAACGTCTGTCTTTTTGCCTTAAAAGTTAGAATCTTTGCCAAAAAGCACCACATTTAATTTCTCTCCCGAGAAAGAACATGAGGTGATGCCCTAGAATTACCCACAGTAATGTGAGGGCTGTGCCTGTGTTCCTGTCCCCTTTGCAGGCACGATTTCAGTCTCACAGTGTTGGTACCAAGCTTTTAGCTGCCAATTTTCTTTTTAATGATGGTTATAATTATTTCTATGGGACTAAACAAAAAAAAAAAAGGTGAGGGAGGACTGGTACACCTCGATGTTGACAGAGACATTATCTAAGCCCTGTTTTGTAGAGGAATATTGTGATAATTTTAAATGTGAGTGCCACACTGAATTTGTCAGTTGTAAGCAACAGGAAACTTTTAACTCCTCTCTTTTAAATATATTGTTCAATAGGTTGAAGCATGTCTGTGTTTCGCAAATCAATATTTGACTTTACTTTTCATATAACAGCTAATCCAGTAAAAAAAAAAAGGTCTTACAAAGCTGCTGAGGATGATGCGTTAGTCTTTGCCTTGGCCACACACATTGAACATTTCAGCTGTGTTCAGCTGCTCTGAAAGTAATACTCAGGGTGATAAACTGCAACAACAAAATGTTAGTGTAACTTTTTTTATACCCATCTTGATACCATGTCTTGGTGCAGTGGGCCTGTAGCTTGATGCTGATGATACAGAACAGGAAAACCACATGGCATTTTATCAACATTTCTCCAGTGTCTCATCCAAATGCTGTCCTTGGATTTATGCTTGTTTTTTCCCTTGTTTTGAAAACTTTTAAACCCCTAGGAATGATTCAATCTCTAGTTATAGGAGCAGACAGTTCTCCTGATAATCTGTGTGCAATACAGTAATTCAGTGCTACTTCTCTGTCTTTTATGGAGATCGTTCTTCTTATAAAGTCTTCTTTGTGTAGTCAGTTGTGAGTAAAAATCTTCACTATATCTCCTATTTTTCTCCATGGGGTTCCAGATTCTGCACCTGCAATGTGGTAGCTGAAATACAGATGGTCAATTCTGTCCATCAGCTCTTAAAAATGTTAAATTTAATTGCTGTACAATAACTTCTGAACCTTTTCATTGTTTGAAGCTGACCACTAGCAGAGTCTCCAACCTGTCAGAACGTGGTTAGCAATGCTTTCTGTTTCAATTAGCTGTATGCCTACAATTAAAGTTGAACACCTTTTATTAAAAAACATTTTGTTTTTGAAAAGTAGTTTGTTACCTTTCTGGTAACTGGATAGATCTTGATTCAGAATCATAATATTTCTGTGAGAGTCATGTACTCTATATTTTAGAATACTGTCTTGGTCACTAGCTCACCCTGCTGCACTGGGGGCAGAAGTTTGCCAGTGCTCAGAGCCTTTAAAAATACACCATAATACAGAATATTCTGAGTTGATAGGCAAGCACCATTTCCAGGTGAGTTAGGTCTGGATTTTTCTTCAGAACCCAGCTGAAGCAGTTATTTCTATTTTTGTCTAATATTTTCTGTTACATACCCTTCACAACACCTACCTGGGATGCTGTTTCATAGCACAATAACTAGGTAACTAGGCAGAGGAACCACCTGCATTTTGAAAGTAGGGATTATTTCTGTCATAGAAGGCTGTGATCCCATTGACAGCAATCAGCTTTGTAAGGGTTTCTGCCATCAGTTAGCTACACTACGATGCTAATTTAGGTGGCAAAGTAATTTAAAAAAATAGGAGATACATTCAGAAAAAAAAAATTCTGTAACCCTCAGTTTCAGGCATCATTGCTAAAGAAGGAATTTTACTGGAATGTAGGCATGAGATACTCCTCTTCAAACAAGAGATCCAAAAAGCTTCCACTTAAATCTCCCTCGTACATGGAGAAGAAGGCAAGTGTTTGGGATAAGCAGACTGAAGTATGGGAACAATGATGGGATCTCACTTCTCCATGATCCTCAGTGTCACAAAAGAAATGGAGGAGCAGGTTAGGAGAATGGTGCTGCTTTCTGCAGGGCCACATCTAGGAGAGGGATTTGGGACAAGGGATGGAGAGATGGGACAGGGGGGAATGGCTGCCAGGGAATGCCAGAGGGCAGCGCCAGCTGGGAGACTGGGCAGCAATTGCTGGCTGGGAGGGTGGGCAGGCCCTGGCACAGGGTGCCCAGAGCAGCTGGGGCTGCCCCTGCATCCCTGGCAGTGCCCAAGGCCAGGCTGGACAGGGCTGGGAGCAGCCTGGGACAGTGCAAGGTGTCCCTGCACATGGCACGGGATGGGACTGGCTGAACTTAAGGGTTCCTTCCACCCCAGACCACTGTGATGTACACTTCTAGGAAGAAATGCACCTGGCTTTGCACTGAAAAAAAGCCAGAGTAAAGTGGAAGCAAAGAATTTTGCTCTTTAGGAGTCTAAACAGGATAATGAAAATTCCTGTGTTCTCTTCTCCCTTGGTGAGAGTGTACATCTGCCACATGACAATTCCTACAGTTCTACTTAATAGTAGAAAATAACTGTGTGCAAATTGAATGACAGGCCAACGAAATGCTGCTGCAAATGCTACGTTTTTATGAAGAACTTAAGTGCCTTGTGATAACTCAGAAAGTGAACTTTGTGGGCAGTCAGCAAAAGGAAATGTCAGTGATTTCATTGTTCATACCCAGCAGAAAAAATCAAGCTTGTTTAGCATGGTTCACATTCTTGCCAGACCTGTAAAGTCTCACAATCCAGTGTTTGATGTGATGGAGACAACCTAAATGATAAAAACAAGGTAGAAGTGCCCCCTTTTTATCTTATTCCAAGGCAGGACAGACAGTTCTGCAGTTGGAATAACCATATTGGAGATATCCTGATGTGGACCTGGAGGAGGGAAATCCAGACAGCTGGCAGGAGTTCAGAAGCCGCCTTGTTCAGCTTAGGAAGTTTGAGTTGTCAAATGCACTGACAAAATGAAAAGCCCTAGAAGTTTATCTTAGTGTGAAGGCTTAGTGCACTACAGAAGGAGATACTTTTTTTCTTTTATTAGAAGTGTTCTTCAATGCCAAGAAAATAATCTTAAAAAATAGTCTAAGGGAAAAAGTCTGGTAACAGGGACAGATGTTCAAGGTGCAGTGATGTTTGATCCAGTTGGTTTTCCTTCTCCTGCCTTTGCTTTTCTCTTTCACCCACTGTTTTGTATTTCCCTGTTATATTTTCTCTCTTTTCCCTATCCCTCCTTCCTGCATAGGGGCTCAACAGAAAATATAATAAATTAATTATATGCTGAAGTGCTTTTACTTAGAATAGGAAGGTTTGAAAAGGCTGTGTTCACTTAACCCTTATAGGTTTGGTTGATTACAATATGGTAATGTCATGGCTTTATGTCATGGCTCCTGTTGGGAGAATCAAGCTGTGAGGCTGAGTACTGGAATGATGCATTTCCATTAAAGTTTTGGTGATTACTGGAGAAAACAAATTCCTTTCCAGACACATGGATGCCAGATTTGCTCACCATAGAGACACTCCCAGCTAATAGCTTCATTAGTAATAATTTCTTGTGCACTGCCTTTATTACTCAATATCATACGATGGGAAAGGGCACACTGACCTTTTACTCCTTTGTTAAAGGCTCAAGACCTGAATGTGATCGAGGAGGTGATCCGAATGATGCTGGAGATCATCAACTCCTGCCTGACCAACTCCCTGCACCACAACCCCAACCTGGTGTACGCGCTGCTCTACAAGCGCGATCTGTTCGAGCAGTTCCGGACCCACCCCTCCTTCCAGGACATCATGCAAAACATAGACCTGGTGAGTCCAAAGCCTGCTGGGTTATGGGGTCTCTTTTTACTCTTGAGGAGTGGAAAATATCGATCACCTCGTGTCAGTTGGTTTGAAAACGTTGAATTTTTCTTGCGTGTGTTTTTGGGGTCTGCACTTTAATGAGTTCTGGGCAGCGTAGAAACACAGAGTGGTTTGGGTTGGAAGGGACCTTAAGGGTCATTTAGTTCCAACCCTCTAATTGCTTTAACAACCCTTTTCCACACCTTTAACTCAGGAGAATCAGAGGAATTTTGAGATGCCTCTGGTAAGGAATTCCCAAGCTGTGACACATCTTTCAGCCCCCAAAAGGAGGACAATGGCAGCTTCTCTTGACTGCCCCTTCTTAGAAACATGCCTTTCAGGGGAGTAAAAGCCAATTCTCAGCAGCAAACAATCTTTTTTCTTTTCTCTTACTCCTATCTGGTGATAGGCTGGTGCCTACTAATGATTATAGGGATTTTTTTTTAAATAAATAAAGAGCAGGCATTCTTTATTCCCTGTCTGTATCTAAATGTGTTGTTTTCACCTGCCAAGTGTTTTCTTCACAGCAACCTTCCCCTTGTGTAAAAAAACATTTCAGAAGAAAACAGAAGGAAATAGCTGTGGATAAGAAGCTGTTACCAGTGTGACTCTCTGTGGAGTATGACTTTGGGAAACAGTTGTTAATTATTTCTGCATCTGATAGTAGTTTTAATGCTCATATGGAGAGCTTGAGCTTCTGCTAGAAAAATTTGAAGCACTACAAATGTTTCTTTGCCTTCTAGTCAATATTTGCAGAGCTGAGCAATGTTTGAAGCCACACTGTGATCACTGGGTGCAAAATACTGGAAGAGAGGGCTGAGCAGGGTGCTGAGTCTCTGGATGCAGTGAATAACATATTACTATAATAATCTGCAGAGTTTCTGGTTTGATTTGCTTTTAATTACAGGAGATTGACAGATATATGCCCATAAAGGAAGGTAATTTTAATTGTTGAACTTAAAGATACAGAACTTGTAGATCTGTACCTATTCCTTCCTCTTCTGCTCTCTCTTCACATTTTCTGGTCATGCAAGAGTTTGGTGAGTCTCCACTTGAAGCTCAAAATTCTCCAAACTTTCACCAGCTGCAGACTACAGGGAGCGTGATACTGTCTGCATGATTAGAACAAGATGTCTTAAAGTTGAATAAAGAGGGTATGGTGCACTGAAGATAACAGTTGTCTACATTCCTGACTGAGATAGGGACCTTCTCTGGTTCCTTGCCCACATCCAGGATAACTGGTGGTGGCCAGATCCTTCTGCTTGCAGCCCTGTGCCTCCCACAGACAGCAGCACGTCCTTTCCTTTGTAACAGTTAAATGTAGGTTTTCCTCAACTATTTAAACAATTCCTCCCCAAAACTATTTAATATTGGGTTACAGCATAATGCCAGTTACATTCAGAAACTATTTAAAGCTTTCCAAGGGAGCACGTTGAATTTTTAAATAGATCCTTTGTTAGAGAAGCAAGGACGTCAAAAAAAGAATTTTTTAATTTTTTTTTTAAATGTACCTGTCACCATCTGGCAAGTGGTAAGAGCTGTCAGGCTTGTAGATGTGAATAAAAGATGAGATTCATCTGACTCCTCATCTACCCGTCCTGCACTTCATACACAATATTGCCAGCATCACAGAGAAACAGTCTTTGTTTTTGTGCTACAGCCAGAATGTTCTAACTGGTCTTGCTGTCCCTTGAAACAGTGGCAAATCATGTTAGTGTTACTCTACATTTTGCAGGGAACCATGTGGGCAGGATCTGAGAGGAACGAAAATGAGTTTCTGTCTCCAAGAGCCTACCAGACTTTTCTCTGCAGTGGTGCAGTGGGAGCTCCATCCTCACAGCTGTATGGGACCTGTGGATGTCTGAAATGTGGCTGTGCTTTACAAGGAGTCAGAACAAAAAATCTTAAAAGATATGGCTCAGAAAATTTCTAAACTGTATGTTGCTGAAAGCTGGGAGGATACACTCAAGGGGAGGATCGCCCTATTCTTGATCTGCTCTTATATTCTTATTTCTGCATCCATCCCAGCCTGCTTTCAGATAGACTAGCGAGCTGGCCAGGCTTCTTGTATGACCAAAGCTGGTTATTCAGAAGAGGATGGCTCCACCAACTCCCTGTGTATTGGGGAGCTGTGCTGGCCTTCAGGCTGCTGTGATCAATGACATTTTGTGGCCCAAATTGTGTAAATTGTAGGTGGAAATGGTTGATGTTGCGACTTTTGGTAGATGTTGGTAATGCAATAGTGGTGAACAAAAATTACCCTTCCGAAGCTCCCCAGGTATGTCTGCAGGGGCTCTGCTACATCCTGACCCCTCTCTTGGCACTTTCTCTGGTCATAAACAGCAAAGTAAGTTTGGATTATCTGCATCCATGCTGCAGTGGAACCAGGAGTGTAATTTTTGACAATGTAATTTAGTGACGGGACAAGGGGCAATGGCTTCCCACTGCCCAAGGGCAGGGTTAGGTGGGATATTGGGAAGGAATTCCTGGCCGGGAGGGTGACCAGGTGCCACAGGGTGCCCAGAGCAGCTGTGGCTGCCCCATCCCTGGAAATGTTCCAGGCCAGGTTGGATGGGGCTTGCAGCACCCTGGGATAGTGGAAGGTGCATTGGGATTGGTCTAGATGGCCTGTGAAGGTCCCTTCCAGCCCGAACCGTTCTGGAATTCTGTGATTCCAATCTTCTAGACAGCTCCAGAGATTCACGTGAGCAGTAGATGCCTGTTATGCTCTGGGTCACTCTGACATCCCTCTGCTCCAGCAAGTTCTGCCCACCAGTTGATGGAAGATTCTCTGACTGTAAACTCTACTCCAGATTCATATTTCATATCAAAATACTAACAGACAGTATGAAAATATTCAATTCTGCAGAAATCAGACCAAAATACAGAGCATGTGAAGTCTGTAATGAGTTCTGGACACCAGAACAGTTGCCAGTTTGCCTTGTCAACAATGTATAAAATTGATAAGATGTATAAAGACTTAAATGCTGATTATTTTTACTCTGTTGGACATAATGTACTCATCAACCAAAAGGCAGCATGGAAGAGGTGAAAAAGCTAAAAATTTGATGGATAATTAATTGGACAATGTACTGGGGGTGTAATAATGAGTAGTTGATGGTGCAAATAGAAAAAGGCATCTGCTGCCATTCTGTGTATGTATACAAGCAAAGAATAACCCAGAGGTGTCCTCTAAGCCTAATCCTGCTGGCAACATCTCAGCTGGATTACTCTGGGTTTAGAGTCACAGAATCATCCAGGTTGAAAAAGACTTTCAAGACCTTGAGTCCAACCATTCCCCTGTACTGCCCAGGCCACCACTGACCCATGTCCACAAGTGCCACAGCCACATGACTTTTAAACCCTTCCACAGACTGGGGACTCCACCACTGCCCTGGGCAGCTGTGCCAGGGCTGGACAGCCCTTTCCATGAAAGATTTTTCCCCAAAATCCAACTCCAACCTGCCCTGCCCTGTCCCAGCCTGAGGCCGTTCCCTCTCCTCCTATCCCTGTCCCTGTTCCCAGAGCCCCCCGGCTGTCCCCTCCTGTCAGGAGCTGTGCAGAGCCACAAGGTCCCCCCTGAGCCTCCTTTTCTCCAGGCTCAGCCCCTTCCCAGCTCCCTCAGCCTCTTCTGGGGCTCCAGCCCCTTCCCAGCTCCGTTCCTGCCCTGGACACGCTCCAGCCCCTCAGGGTCTCTCTTGTCCCCAGCACTGGAGGTGCCCCAGCAGTGCCAGCACAGGGGACAGGCCCTGTCCTGGGGCTGTGTCACACCATGGCTGGGACAGCCCAGGGGCCTCTTGCCCCCCTGGGCACCCCTGGGCTCACGCTCAGCTGGCACAATGAAAGAAATTCCAGATACAAATAAAGAGCTGTAGAAAACAGAATCTCTGAAGATGCTGATTTGCCCAAGGAAGGGCAAAGTGATGTGCTATTTTCAAATAAAATATTGCTGTGAAGGGAAATGGAATAACCTCTTTCACACACTTGTGGGTTCACAGGTCATAAGGAAAGACTTTTCCAAGGTTAGGAATAATGAAACACTGTGGTGGTTTTCAGGGACCTCTGGATAGCAGAGGTTTGGCAGCGTGGCTCTGGGGCAGAGGACAGACCAGCATAGGTCTGTAGGCACAGGTAGGAGTGGGGACACCTCTGCAGCCTCACCAGGGCTCAGACCAGAGCAGGAGTTGCCCAGGTTACCTTCAGTACAGACCTGGCCACAGTAACTCCGGGCTGTTCCTCAGGATTTGGACCATTCTGTTTAGTCTGGACATACACATAATCTCTGTGTGCTTCATCATTGAGGCAAAAATTAGGTGAATGTGTAGGGGTTATCAGTGTATTGACCACTTCTTATTGAAAACTACTTATTTGCCTCTGTATTTTAATAAATAATTTAAAAATCACCATTGCCAGCTGATTGGGAGCATATGGGAACCGTTAATGCTGTACAGAAGCAACTGAAATCAAAATACCTTCTGCTTCCTATTATTTTACTTTTAATTTTGGAAAACCATTTTAATAGGAGATAGTGCATCTTGTTTAGCTTAAACAGGATATTCTTCTTCTGAATGATGAACAAAGAGGAATGCTATGGGTTCCTCTTCTGGCCTTGTGCAGAAATATTTCAGCTGGGAGCTGTCTATGTGCCTCCACTTCAGAGGTGGTCTGTAATTTGGTCAGTCACCTCAGATATGTCAGGAATTTGGTGGAGACTCTTTGCTTATCATTCCTAAAGATGTGCTTGGTTCATGGCCACGGTGAGAACTCCTTGGCTTCCACTGCTCTCATATTTCCTACAAGCAAGCAACTGATACCAGGTGGTGGAACAGGCCTAACATGGAGCTACTAGAATTTTGTTTGCAAAATAGTCTGATAGACATCAGGAGATTGGCAGCAATGCCTTAGTGATGCAAAGGGCTCAATAGATGCAATTTCCTACAAGGAATTTAATTCTTCAAAGGCATTTTCCTGCTAGATTTTAAACTCAATCAAGTTGGCTTCGCTCTGGCATAGCAGCCCCTGTTGTAAGACCCACAGGACTTAAGAATTCAGTTTTTATGGCTTTCCTTAAAATGTCCTTAGAAAAACCTTAGAAAATCCTGCTGATTACCAGAGTCTAACTAAATACTCTAAGGATTTGGGGTTCTGGTGGGTTTGAGTTGGGGTGTTTTTGGTTGCTGTTTGTTTTCTTTGGGTGGGGGGTCTTTTTGCCTATGTTTTTTTCTCTTCACTCCTACACCCTAGGAGTGGAGAGCAGAATACCTGAAAAAGCTCACATATCCTTGAACATGCTCCTTATTTCATTCATTCATTCACAGTACTTCAAGTTTGCTGATTAACCTCTTGTGTTTCGCCTGCTATTGAATCACCTGAGGCAAATGTTTCATCCGTTCTTAAATCAGGAAGGGTTTTGCCTCTTATTTGCTCCAGGTATGACTACAGGATACCAAATGTAGCTGTGATTTATGTTTCCCTACAGAAGCTACTCGGTTGAAGTGCTAATCCTGTGGTACTTTACAGCAAGAGGTTTGTTTTCTTCTTTTCTTCTCCATTCAGTGTGCCATCAATACACCGTATTACTCTCCTAGGGGTGAATGTGGCTGGAAATAAAATACTCAAAGTGTTTCTTTCAATCACTTTCAAAGGGAAACAAAATTGACAAAAACAGGTTCAAAACTTACTCATTTTGTGCCAAGTGATTTTTTGTTCTGCCTGGCAGAACTGACCTTTGCAGTTACAGGCAGAGGAGGCAGCAATGTGTTGTACTGTTATTTTTAGATGGAGGAGAAGGAGAAGAGCTGTCATGTTCATTAGGCAGCTGCACTGCCTGGGCTGCTGCAGGCCTCACAGCACTTCAGCATCTGCTGACAGAATCCAAGTGGAGAAAACATCTTGCCCTTGATAGCTCTGCTGTTGGCATGCTGTAAAGGGAAATATTTTGTTACTTCAGCCTTGCAGCCCAATTGAAAACAATAGTAGGGTGAAATAACAGACGCTGTGGTTGTTCCCTCACTATCTCAAAAATAATCTCCCAAACCTAAAATATTGCCTTTAAAATGAAAAATGTTTCCAAATCATTCTAATACTGTAGTACTTTTAATCTCTGGCAATACCTTGTAAGTTTACTGTTCAGAAAACAAAAGGAGAAAGTGTGAGTTTCTCATGGAAAATTGATCTCTAGGAAGAAATTCTCACTGTGAGGGTGGGCAGGCCCTGGCACAGGGTGCCCAGAGCAGCTGTGGCTGCCCCTGCATCCCTGGCAGTGCCCAAGGCCAGGCTGGACAGGGCTGGGAGCAGCCTGGGACAGTGCAAGGTGTCCCTGCCATGGCAGGAGTGGCACTGGATGAGCTTTGAGGTCCCCTTAACCCAAACCATTCCATGAATCTATGATTAAAACCAGTTTTGGAAATCACTGCTAAAAAACTATCACTATGTTTTTGTACAGAAGTATTAATGGTACTTTAATGCAAATCCTGGCAAGGCCTGAGCTGGAGGTGGCCAAGCCAGGTCCCCGTGCCCATTGCACCACACGTCCGGGTACCTTCCACAGCCAGGATTGGACCCTGCACAGGGCAAGGCTCTCCATACAGCCACCTTTTCATCTGGACAGGGATCAGATATTCCTGGTGAGGGGTTGTATAATCCTGGATTAGCTGTGCCTTTTAATCTCTGTTAAGATGGAGGCCAGACTGGGGAGAGAGCTCTTAGAGTAGGGTATGTTCATGGAGAGGCCTTTCAGTGCTCAGCCTGACTAGGAAAAGGGTAATTCACAGCAATTTGTGGAGTTCCTTCTTACTCTTCTTTTTAAGCAGTCTTTGCAGGTGTTTTCTATTATAACTAAGGAGAGAATTAATTTTCAGAGTATCAGGAAGACGCTATCTCTCAGCCTTGTTTATTTGTACTAAGATCTGGGGTTTTTTCTATTTATAAAGTCATATGCTGAGTTGGTTTTAAAATGTACTAAAACTTGAAACTCAATACTATTCACCCAGTGTATTTTTTGCTGGTTCATTTTACTTTCAGTGGGACAAGGAAAATCTATTAATGTAAATCTATTAATTTTCATTTTTATTTTAAATTCACCTCTGTTACTGAAGTATAGAGGATAATGAAAGCTTTTTCAAAGGAAAAGGCTACTCTTCCTTAACATGATGTTGAGCTTTTATATTTTTATATCTGACTGGATTCGTAGGAAAAGAGAGACCCTCTGTTATGGAGCTTGGAGCTTGGGCATGAGGGATGTCATACTGGATGCTTCTTGGTTTATTCCTGATCTGGAGCTAATAAGAAAACACCTTCTGTAGGATCTCCTCTGGATAATTCATCTTCTTTTGTTTTTGCTTTTCTGTTTTCTTGCTTTGCTGGGATACTCATGGGTACCTCACTGTCTCATTGGGGTATTTTGTTGTCAGGGTCTAAATGAGAGGTACTTCATGTCTATATTGTTTGAAGTAGTAAGGCAAATAACTCCTAGAGATAAAAACCATTATTAAAGTAGATATTTTTAATTTTAGTCATCAACTACACATCAAAAATAGCCATTCTGAGTTCTCTAAAATGCTGACATAGCCTGAAAATGCTGTAAGCCTGTCTTGCTTTTGTTCTCTTGAAATACAACCCAAAGAAGATTAGTACCTTTACCACAAAAACATAAGTCTTTCAAAAACATGTTAAGATTGAAGGGTTTGACTTCCCAAAATAGGAAATGTCAGAATTGAGGGAGTCTCTGTGAGCTTCATTCATTTTTTTTACGTGTTTGCATTATGATGGTATTTTATCCTCCTTTTGGTTAAAAGCTAAATATTAAGTTTTGCTTTTGTTGTGGTTTAGCAGAACTTGAGCTAGCAAGGCAGTGCCACTGGGATGGATTCTCTGCAGGAGCCTGCCCTTGGCGAGGATGGGTTTCACCAGTGATTACTGACAACAGAGGAGTGTTGAAATGCAGGAAGATGGTTTTTTCTTTCAAAGTCTGCGGGCAACTTGCTTGTTCCTCTGTGAGCTATGTATCCTCCACCAGCAATTTGTCCCAAACTCTGTGCCAAAACCATGTCAGCCTCACTCAGAGGTCCTCGTGCTCTTTGCACAAGCTGTTTCTTGCTGGTTTACTCTGTTTTTTCTGGTCCTTCCCTCCAGCTCCTTTGCTTATGAACTCAGCACATCTTCCCAGTCCTGTTTGTTTCTAAGGATCAGAGATCACAGTGCTCCACCAGGTCCTTATCTCTAAGAATGTGAAAGCTACCTGCAGCATCTGCTAGAGGCACTGAAATTCTCCCTTTTTGCTCAAGTGTGGAGATAGTCGTAGGCACAGCACAGAAGATTAAACCTGAGTTTTCTCTTAACTGATTCCCTTACTTCTGTTGTTAGAAACAAAATAAAACAGGAGGAAAAAAAAGCCAAACACCACAATCCCATGACAACCCCAAAAAGCAATTTCCAGCAACTTTAGTCTGCCTCTGTCTCATTCATTTGGTGCAAGAGTTTCTAGAGATCCCAGCAAATCTTCCAGCTCAAAACAAGGGCTGGGCTTTCTGTGGGGGAAGTCACAAACAGGAACAACAAATTTGAATCTCACAGTAATCAAGCCATCAGCTGTCTTTGTTTTATGAACAGCAGCTGAGCTGGGAGGCATAATTAGGGTAATGGTTTCTGGCTCCAGCTGTGTCTCACTACAGAACAAAGAGAGCTCAGCAGAGATTTTGTAGTATAACACACTTTTCCCCCCTTCTGCTTGGGAGAATTATCCAAGATTACTTGATGGACTGGGACCGTGATTCAGATACAAGTGAACATCAGTATTTTTCCACAGAGTGTGTCAAAAGCTCACAGGATTTTGCAGAACCTACCATCAGCATTATGCTTGCCTCCAGCCCAGTGGTAGCCAGGTGCTGTGGTGTAGACAGGCTCTACCAAGTGCCTCTTGTGGTACTTCCAGAGGATTCTAAGTAGGTGCTGAAATTTTTCCCCAGACCCTTTTTGAGTTTTGAGTCCTGTATCCCCTGTGTGACTAAGGAGTTTTAAGGGATGGGGTTTGCAAAGTGTGTTCTCTTTGGATGAAAGGAGCTATAGAAAATGGAGGTTTTCTGATGTCCCACGTGGATAACTGCCAGTGGGATGTCTGCTTCTGGTGTGACCTAATGAGCTTGGAGAGAGATAAAAGTTACAGCCTGACCTAACTGAGTTCTAGTGTACAAGAACCAGCTGGGTCACAGAAGAGGGGTGGGAAGGGAAATACGGGGAAAATCAGCTTTGCCTCACCAGGGGGATGTCTGGAAGATGGGAGGGAATTAGCAGGATTCCTTGGGCCTAGAATCCAGGATGTGGAAGGTATGTGCAGCACTTGGGGTGGATATTGGTTAGAGGAGGAGCTTTAAGGACTTCCTTCCTACTATCCACTTGCTGTGGCTTTGAGTGCTACACAACTCCCAGGAAATGCAGTCTCTCATATTGGGATACTTAACAGTTGTCTTTAAGCCTTTTGTCCAGTTAAACTATAAAGATTTTACTTTAATGCTTTATAATGGAAGTAAGTTTCTAGCTCAAATCTAGCTCAAATGGGAAGACTGGAAGAACTCAAAAGCCTGATGGGTAGAACTGATAGAAAGAAATACAGGCATGTGTCAGTGCACAGTACTTGAAAATGTAAATTTATTAATTCAGCTGCGTTATATTGTAAAATCATCTGTGTGTTAAGAATAACTGCAGGAGGATGCTGAGAGTTGTGCTAACTTGACATTAACAAAGTCTCCCTGGCTGTGACACAAACAATAACGTGATTATTCTTTAAGAAGTGCAGATACAGCGGTGCCAAAAAAAGAAGATGACAGCTTTGTGTATAAATTGATCCAAAGATCTCCTCAATTGATTTATGTGCTGTGATGTTTCATTCCAGGTGATCAGCTTTTTCAGCTCCCGACTAGAGCAAGCTGGAGCTGAGCTGTCAGTGGAACGGGTTCTGGAAATCATCAAGCAAGGAGCTGTTGCTTTGCCCAAAGACAGGCTAAGAGTAAGTGCTCAAGACCTCATCACTTAAAGTATACTGCTCCTATCAATTACACATATATGCCCTTTATATCTGTAACTTCAAAAAAATCATCTCCCAGTAGTGACTGATAAGTGATTGCACTGTCGATTGCCATATGTGTATGTTTTCATTTAAATTCCTAATTTTGCTAAGTGTTTGGGTGAGTTTTTGTGATTAGTTACTAAATTGAAGCCTGCAGAGGAATTAAAATTTGCTGAAGCTAAGGTTTTCTTCATCATATCCTGAAGATGCAGGCTCCTCTCTCCATCTGTTGTTTAGTTATGCTGTAACCAAACACTGATAATTCTCTCTTTTGATTAATTTCTTTTTCTGTCTCTAGTGTTCTGCACCTCTGTCTGGGTCTATATTACATGGTATAAAGATAAATTTGTGGGGCTTTTCCTAAGAATTACACAACCTAGTGAAAATCAGTTCAGAACCTGTAAGTCTGGTCAACATGATGATGAGCTTTCTGTATAATCCTGAGCAGTCCCCTCCATTCCTTTCTGAGAACCTCTCAAATCTCTTGAGGGGTTTACCAACTTGACAGGTTTTGTGAGGCCAAAATCCATTAATGGCTGTGTTTAAATACTGCAGTAAAGAAATCTGTGTAAGTGGGTAAGTAAGCAAACGGGAGCTGTGTGTGTTTTTTAAACATGATGAATCTTGTTTCTCTGTTATGCCAAGTGTATTTTAAATACTGTCTGTTTTCTGCAGAACTGTTTTTGTTGCTACTCTGTGATAGGAGAGCGAGAGCACCATTTCTTTTGTGGTAACTTTAGTAAAATATCCTCTGATAAGGCACACCGAGTCCTTACAGCCACTGGCGATGGCTGGTAATTTATTTATATGCTGGTAATTCTAAAACACCCAGTGGGAATTTTCTAGCTGGCTGCTTATACTAATGTCTTTCCTGCAGTTCCCTGTGTCCCTGAGATGGCACATCTTCAGTCACTCAGACTGAATTCCTTCAGGAGAGGTTGGTCTGGAGTCCAAGTCCCGAGCCACAGTCCAGGAGTATCCTGAGAAACACCAGAGCAGTTGCTGGATCCAAATCCAGCCCTTCAGGTTGTCCTCTCTACGTGGTGATGCTGTGAATGCAGAGGAACACTGGAACTTTGGCTGTTTCTATGACAACTTGTTCTTAAGTGCAGATAATTAAAAGCTCTTAGTTTTGAGGCTACAGTGATTCCTTCTTGACACACAGCCATCACCAAGTAAATTCACTTCTTAGAAAAAAATGAAGGTTTTCTCATTACTGAGTGTGCGACATCGACTGACATGTCAGGCCACAATTTACAGAAATGCTGTTTCTGGAGTGAAATCCCATCAAGTTTCAATTTTCTGCACTAATGATACACAGTTTTCAAAATTATATATTTATATTGCCGCTTAAAGCTACAAACTAGCAGTTTTTGGCATGTGCCAAGCTCTGTAAGTCCTCACCAAACAGTCAAGTACTTCCAGTTTTAAGGATGCTTAGTCTTGCTTGGAGCACTTCCCTTTTCTCTGGAGCACTTCAGTTTCGGGACAGACTTACAAAGAGAATACAACCAGCCTGACACATCACTCTTCTATACTGACCACTTACACCTACTGGGTTTTGCCTTTTTGTTTTCCTTTGGTTTCTTCCTTTTTTTTTTTTTTTCCTCCTTTTTTTTTTTTTTTTTTTTCCTTTTTTTTCCTTTTTCATTATCTTTTTTAATACTTTTGCTGAGCAGCAGTTTGGCCAGAGCAGGTTACTTTTCCACGTAGAAAAAGTGAGAGTGACATTGTGGTGGGGTGTTTGTATAGATGTGTAGATATATATAGATATACACGTATGTATTGTCATGCATCATTTTGTACATGCAAATGACATCCTTCCCTTGCAGAGACAGTGATGAGGAGCAGCACGTTTCCCTCCTATAGGAATGGCCTTGTGAGTGTTTGTGCCCCTGTCCTTGTGCCTCCCTGCTGGGAGTCTCCCAGTTCCTCAGGTCTTCCCACTTCAGTCTCTGAGGTTTTCAGGGGAAGCTATTCTAAAG
The DNA here is from genome assembly GCF_021018805.1 of Prinia subflava. NCBI lineage: Eukaryota > Metazoa > Chordata > Aves > Passeriformes > Cisticolidae > Prinia > Prinia subflava. The sequence goes on along the minus strand of NC_086283.1, from coordinate 102,483,663 downwards.
CTCGACAAGCTCCTATTAAGATCAGACTGAAGATATAGTTACACAATAACTCTGGCAACTCTGAGGCATTTCAGCAGCTAAATAAAGGAGAAAGCTTTAATCCTTATGTCTTTAATGACACTCTCTGGGCAAGTCTGGATGGGTGGGAGCAGCCCTACCCACACTAGCTTTGATTGCACCTTTCAGGGAGTTGTGCAGAGCCACAAGGTCCCCCTGAGCCTCCTTTTCTCCAGGCTGAGCCCCTTCCCAGCTCCGTCAGCCTCTCCTGGGGCTCCAGCCCCTTCCCAGCTCCGTTCCTGCCCTGGACACGCTCCAGCCCCTCAGGGTCTCTCGTCCTGGGGGCCCAGAGCTGTCCCCAGCACTGGAGGCAGCTTGTGCTCAGCCACTTTGGACAGTGTCTGGAGGAGCTGTGGACCTGTTACATCTGTGTTGACACAACCTGCACGTAATTCCAGTGTGCAAAGCTGTGGAGTTCAATCCCAAGAATATATGCATGTATATATATGTGTGTGTATATATGTATATATATATACCTCAGCTTTGCAGTTAATTGCTAACTAATTTTCAAGCCATCCTTGCCTTTTGCCACAGCATACTGAAGTGCTGTAAAGTACAAGAGACCCTGCAGAGATATTATTCCTGCCTCCTAGAAATAACCATCTTCAGCTGAAGCACTCTGGGGGAGGCAGTTGAGACAGGGATATGATTTGGAAAATGAGGGCTGAGGCAGAGCTTTTACTCACTCACTTCCCTGCAGCTCAGACAATGATGTTTTTTCTGGTGTGTGAGTACCTAATGTATGCACGGATGTTTTCAAGTGTATGTTTTCAAGTTGCTTATCTTGGCCTTTGTCGAGGAAGTGAGCATTCAAGAGGTGCTACATGCATTCAGGTTCTGAGTCTGTTGCTTAGCCCATAGTTCAAACATGAATCAATGTCAACTAAAAATAACAGCACTTAGAGCCATGATCCTCATCTGCATAATGGAGCTTATCAGTTTGGGAGCACACCCTGGTGCTCCTGCTCCCTTCCACTGTGGGAAGCAAAGTGAGCATGTGTGGTAGCAGTAGGTCATGGATAAATATATATATGTGTGTGTGTGTGTGTGTCTGTGTTAGGAAAGATACCCTGCATTTTCTTAGCAAATAATTATTGGGAAATGGGAGATCTAACTCAGATTTTCCTTCCAGTCCCGGAGCACTCTGACTGGAGACAAACAATATAATTAACATTATTTTAAGCATATGCTTTTAGCTATGTGCTGTGGAAGGCCAAGAAAAGTCCAAGCTGAGCAATTAGCCTTTTAGAAGACTTCTGCACAAACAGAGAGATAAAGGGCAGGTGCTGAAATCAAGAGCTGGTTATTTCTCCCTCAGTCTGTGGGAGGAGATAAATGAAGTTAATATGCCCAGGATGGAGGCAGAAGCCATGGCGTGGAGATAGAGCTGTCTCCTTCGCAGACGAGCAGCCCACAATCCAGGCTCCCTGCTATATTGCAGAGGCTTATTAAAGGCAATTTAGAGATCATAGTGATAGGTGAAAATTAGCCTCATTCTTTCTTTCTCTTTTTTTTAAAGTTCTCAGGCTACCTTCCTTCCCTTTGGTGAACTATCTGTACTTTCAGGATTAGGAGAGCGAGAGAAGCGGGACCATGTCTGGAGCCTGTGACTTATCTCAGGATTTCAAGGGGAGTTAGCCAGCAGATAAAAACTCTTCTGCAATAAGTGGGAAAACTTGTTTCAAATGCCAGCTAGTGACTGGAAGCTGACATTTCGTTTCATAGAATGATCACACTTGGGAGGCCACATTTAATGCTTTATAAAAGAAGTTCCCATTACCTAAGCCACTTAAGATGGAGATTTGTTTTTCATGAACATTTTCTGATCTGCTTGTGTTTTTCCCCTACTCCTTTTCTCCCCCAGTCAATTAGTATTTTGTCATCAGTGTGCACTCTGTCAGATGTTCTTTGTGTGCTGTGCAGACATGCCATTATGCCATCAACTCTCACGTTTTTCATATGGTACAAAATTTAATATTTATTGAAGTGCATTTGAGTTCGATGGGCATTAAAATTTCACAGAATATGTAAAAGGAGCAGAGGTAAAAGCCTTCAGTCTCTTGACAGAACAAGTTTCGCTTTAGGTGTTAAAAGCACTTCTCATAGGTTTCCCCTTGTATTAACAGTGTACTTTCAACTCCATCAGCTTCCATTTGTTTCACTGAAAGAAGCTGCTAATCACTGAGGCACCAGAGCACAGGGGAAGAGTAAATTGTCATGATGGTGATGGCAGACACTGCCTGGGAGGTGGACCAGGGGAGCTGGCACATCACCCTGGGAAAGCAGCACCAGCACCAGAAGCTCAGCTACAAAAAGTGTCATAAAAATAACATGGTTGTTGGCTGAGGTGGCAGTGAATTCAACAGGGGATGCCAAGCATAGGTGCTCTGGTGGAATCATAGAGTCTTTTATGTTGGAAAAGCCTTCCAAGACTACCAAGTCCCACCATTTCCCCAGCACTACCCAGATCACCACTAACCTATGCCCCCAAGTGTCACATCCACACAGCTTTTAAATCCCTGTGGGGATCGGGACTCCAACGCTGCCGTCAGCAACCAGGGATTGACAGAGCTTTATGTGAAGAAATTTTCCCCAGTAATCTGCCCTGCCCTGTCCCAGCCTGGGGCCGTTCCCTCTCCTCCTGTCCCTGTTCCCAGAGCCCCCCCGGCTGTCCCCTCCTGTCAGGAGCTGTGCAGAGCCACAAGGTCCCCCCTGAGCCTCCTTTTCTCCAGGCTGAGCCCCTTTCCAGCTCCCTCATTGCTCCCCATCAGACCTGTGCTCATGGGAAATCAGAAATCAGGAATGGCCGTAAAAGAAAGTGCATATGGAATCTCCAAAACCAAAGGAGCCTAAAGGATTTCTTGGCTGGGGTACTGAGCTCTCTTTGGTAGAATTTTCCTACTTCTGCAGATGCTCCTCTCATGGAGGAGACATCATCTATTGAGCAGTCAACGGGGTCATCACACCTGCAGAGAGACAGGACATGGGCAGCCCTGCAGAGCACCCCAGGGGAAAGGAAATCAGTGGTGTTTCATATATATGCACCCTGTTGATCCAAAGAAACCATCCACTGCCCCATCTTATGTTGGAATTGCTCCTGATTACATTTTTTTTCCCCACAATCCTGGTGTCTTCAGTCTTAAGTGGCTATTTGGCCACAGCAAGGTGCTGGATTCAGGATCCAGACCAGTGGTCTTTAATAATCCAAATTAAACCTTGGGGCAGATCTGTAACTGCTTTAAAAGCTATGTGCAGCTTTCTTGTGTTTATTTTACTGCTGTAACACTTTCACTGCTGTGAAATTTTGGGGGGAAATGGTGCACAAATTAACTCTTTGTGACACCATAAATGGGTAAGTAGGGACAGAGGAGTTACAGAGACCAGCAACTCCTTTACAGAGCTCCAGGGCACAACACTAAGCAAGAGAGACAGAAAACTTCCTTAAAAAATAAATTCATCCAGTTCTTCCTGATACTTATCTTTTTTTTTTTTTTTTTTTCCCGGCTCAAAGGTCAAAGTTCTTGTTACAGTGGAAGCTGATTGTGTCTAATACATCCTTAGGTCTGATGCTAGGCAGGCGTCTACAACACAGACTTCCTTTTGCTGACCCTCAGCTGCTGTTAACCCTTACCCTGAAGAAGATCAGATTAGTGGCAGAAGTGTAAGAAAGTTTTAAACAAAGTGCTCTTTGGGCCTTTCCAGAACACTGACCATATGCTAAGAATAAGAGTATTTATGGATTGTATATTTCCTTCTGACAATTTATACCCTCAATTAAGATGTCAGACTTCCCTGCTTCCGTGAGCTGACCTGTAAGTGATGGACAATAACTCATGTTTCTTTTGAAGGCATTTGTTTTAGAGGTCGGCTTCTCAGAGACCTCGAGTAGAGAAGAATATACTCTGCGTCCCTCGAGAAATATTATTTTGGGTAATCAAAATTCCAGGGGGAAAAAAATGATCTTGAAAGTTTTGATGGGCTTTGTGGTCAGAAAATAACTTATCATTGTGAAACTGTGAGCAGTCGAAGACATGTCTGCACTCAGCTGACTCTGGCTAATCTTACAGTGGGATTATAAACCTGTCTGTCTGTCTGAGCCAGGGAAAACCCTTATGCAGGTGCTTTTCAATTAATGTAAGCCTCACTACTTAAATTGGTGAGAATGAGTTGAAACTAAACTGAATGACACCGCTTTATAATAAGTATGTCCAAGCAGGAGTTTCTATCATTTAAATCTGCTTAATTAAATGGTGCAAACTTGTGTGTAGGCAAGATCTAAAGTATGTGAAAAATACTATGGAAAAACTGTGATTATTATAGTGCTTGAAGTGAGATACTTGCTGACATAATGCATTGTATGGGAATTCTTGGCTTGGCAGTTTGAAACCTTACAGGAAGAAAAATAACGGCATCATCCCAGGAGGGAATGAAGGCTTTGGGGGTTTAATTCAGAAATAAATACCACCCTCACTTTGAAGCATTAATATGATAATCCACAGAAATGTGACTCTAGTAGGAAGTAGAGTTCAGTAGCTAGTTAGAATACATAACATCTTAACAAAAAAAATCTCTTATGTGCCTGGCTGCTCCAACACTGAAAATGCCCATGGCCAAAGTAAATTCACTGCCACCTGTGGATTGAAAGCCATGGGATCACAGAATCCTTTAGGTCAGAAAAGCCCTCTAAAATAAATTCCCCCAAGGTGGCCACCACTAACTCATGTCCCCAGGTGCCACATCTACATGGCTTTTGAACACTTAAGTGTTCAAAAGTCTTTCAAATGTGATGAGTCCTGTTGTTCCATGGTTAAAAGTGGATTTTAGCAGTGTTTAGGTAGCCTTGTTTGTAGCCACGTGTAATGCAAATACAGCTGACGCTGGATTGAATACTAACAACACTTCATTTTCAGAAGCATCCTTCAGGTAAAATGGAAGGAATCAGTTAACTTGGAGACTTTAAGGAGAGAGAAAAAAATTCTACTGCAATGTAGTTTGACTTGAAACTTCTATCCACAGAACTTCATATTGCTGAACTCAAAGTGTTTGAAATGTTACCATAGGCTGGCAGTGTTGGTGAGTCATTTATCAAGCATATTTATTTATTTTTCAAAGTTTGGTTTAATATTTTTATATGAAAAAACCCCTAACAAAAACTCTTCATACAATTACCCATTCCCATAAGTGTTTGCATGGATTTTGACTGTCACACATGTCAAGATTTGGGTTTCTTTGGTGTGGTGTAAGATGAGTCCCTTTGCATACAAGGTCTTGGTATTATAAAACACAGCTGAGTGTTTTATCTGCCTGAGTGTTGCCAGCCCTAGCAGCAGTGGTGTGCACCGTGGCACTCACAGCCTCTCCCTGGCACTCCCAAGGAGAGTTCACTCACCCTGTAACCAACACCATATTTACATGTTACTCCTAAGGCTGTTTGAAAAGGGGATGTGCTTTCCACCTTTCTCCAGCTGGGTTACAAGTGTGAAAATTATACAGTATCACAGTCTTTAAATTATTTTTGTAGCATTACGGGGAAAGGGACAAAAAAGAAAACCACCAAAAATCACCCCTCAAATGATTCCAGGAGACTAAATTTTTCAAATGTGAACGCTTCTGAGAACCCAAACAAGTTAGGTTTGCTTTTACACGGCAACTGTCAGTCAGCTTTGGGATTAAAACCAGCTTTTTAACTTGAATTTACTTCAGTGGTTATAAATTCTTTCATGGGGGCGGAGAAAAATAAACAGTAATTTTTGGCATTGTTGACTAGAACAAGAAAAAAACCCAGCTATTTTATTTTGCTTGTCTGCCTGGCACACAGTTAAAAACATATTAATGCTCTTCTGACACCTCCCTATTGAAGAGTATTATAAACATCACTGCAGCATCAACATAGGAAAAAAAAGCATTAGCAAACTTTGGAGTCTCTGATCTTTAAACTGTTTCTCACGTAATATCAGTTTCTTATTGTAAATCACCCAAAAATGCCTTTGAACGGAAAATAGTAATCCTGCTTTCAGCTTAGACCACTTGTGTAAAGTTTGCTTCAGAGATGAAGAATAAACTGAGCTCTTCAGTCTGGTTTTCTTCCTAGTCACTGAAGCATTCCTTTCCATGGGGAAAATCCTGCTTCCACCGGGTAGCTTTGCTGATGGCTCCCACATTCTCAAGGTTGTCAGGCTGTATCTTCGTGCTTAGGAGATGGGACCAGCCAAGATGTGAGCAGGGCACCAGACACACCCCAAGGCTGTGTGTGTCCCGTGGTGGGGAGTGTGGTTCACAGTGACTGGTGTTAGTTAGGAGGAGAGAGGGGCTGTGCCTCATGCTGCCCTGCCCTCTCCCTGGTTTCCTGGGCTGCTGCTCTGCGGGAATTTCACTGATTGGTAGCTCAGAAAGCAGAGCTGGTGCCATGGTCAGCAGCCTGCTGAGAATCTCCCCTCATGAGAGCTGTTTCTGCCTGTGCTGTGTGTGAACAGAGCAGCAAAACTGGGCCTGTGAGCTCGTGACCTCCAGCCACCTCAGCTGGAGTGGATTGAGAGGAGCAGCTCAGGGAGCAATGGGATGGAGGTAGAGCTTTGTCAGCAGGTGCACAGTCAGCTAGAAGAAGTTGGGAGTGACTCGGGTTACCCACATCAAATCCATCAGCTTTTGCGCACTCCCATCTTGAATAGTTTGCATTTTGTCACCCTTCTTGGTGAATAATTTCTCTTACACAGGTTACAATTCAAATAAGACTGATTCCTGAACCCCTTCGATGTACTTTGACTGTTGGTTTTAAGTTTAGGTTAGGTATTGGGTAAAAATTCTTGGCTGTGAGGATGGACAGGCCCTGGCACAGGGTGCCCAGAGCAGCTGGGGCTGCCCCTGCATCCCTGGCAGTGCCCAAGGCCAGGCTGGACAGGGCTGGGAGCAGCCTGGCACAGTGGAAGGTGTCCCTGCCCGCAGCACCAGGTTGGAACAGGATGAGCTTTAAGATGTCTTGCAACTCCAACCATTCTGCAAATCTATGATAGAAACACTAATCCTTCAGTGCTGGGCTTTGCTGGTGTCAGCCAGCCTGTGGCACTCCACACCTGCAGTGTTACCCTCCACTTTCATGCCACATGGTGAAGAGAGCAGGAGGAAGTTTTCTTGCTGCAGCATTCCTTGCTCCTTACGCAATTCTGTGCATGGAGTTGTCGCAGCATTTGGTGGAAGCATAGCAGCAGCCCAAAAGGGATCAAGGATGCTTTAAAGGCGGCAGAGCTGTGAATATCAAAAACCTCCAAAGAGTAGCAGATCTTTTTTGTAACTCCTTCAGGTATTCCCATGGCTTTTCTCATTTGGGGTTTAAAGCGTGCATTAATTAACGTGAGTTAAGTCAGGCAAGGAGCGGCAGGAAAGGGGAGTTTGTTTGGTCTACGTGCGGGTGTTATGTCTGACACAGTGCTCTGGTGTTCCTCCAAGGCCACGTACCTTGTTTGCAAACCTGTGCAGATAGGGAATGTAGAGAACTGTCATTCTTTTCTGCTGTTAGCTTGTGTTTGTCACAATGAGCAAAAGCACCCAAGATCCCAGCAGAGGAATGAGCAGTGATGCTGTGATAAAGGACAGGCTCAGCCGAGCCTGTGGCATTTTCTGTAGGAGCAAGAAAGAATTGTCCTGGGATTTCCAAAGAACTAGGACATGCAGTAAAACTGGATTCACACATGTTGAGAACAAGCATAATATTTCTTTAGCTTCTCCACCTTCCTATTTATTATTCTGTTTTTCAGTGATGGGATATTGTGCATCCCAGTAAACTCCAAACCCACAGTACTTTCTCCCTGTCACCAGGACATCTGGTTGTGCTGGGTGAGCTAATCAATTGCAGACGTCCTTGCTATTATAAGCCTGCAAGCCACTTGAAAACTTACCCAAGATTTTGGTAATGAAGGGCCTGATGTTATTATTTGAGCTTTTTCTTTTTCCTTTTAACTTCCCTTCAGGGGTCATCAGACTGGCAGTATTTTTTTTGTTTTTACAAGCTAAAATTTTAGACTTTTGAAAGTTCAATTCTGTGTGTGTCAAGCTACTTGAATTTCCTGTAAAATGTTGGTTGTTGTGAATTGATTTGTAGTAATATGAAAGTGAACAAACATTCAGGTTAACTGTCTCAGAGAAGTTGGTATTTAAATAGATCAGAAGCTCAGGGCTGATCTTGGCTTGAGGCACATTGTCATTTTGTGATTAGAGCTGATGTTTACTGTTAACATTCAATAAGACTATTAGTCACATTTATGAAGATAACTTTAAATAAACGAATTTGTAGCTGGAAATGAGGAACGGTTTAGAACTTGAGAGTGACGTTCAGCTCTGGAGGCGACGCACCCTAGAGCTCCGATTGAAAACCCCTCCTTCAGAGCCTCACTGATGCCAAAATCTAACCAATAACGAATGATTTATCATTCTGTATTTGGCTTTTTCCTGTTGGAAGGGTGGGGACGAGATCCTCCACTCCAGAATACCGAGTCACTCCTAGCGCTTGGCTCTGGAGCACATAAACAACGCGCACTGTTGCAAGTCCCATCCCCACGCTCGCATTACCCTGCCGTGTGTTCTCAGAGTTCCTGGAGCCTGATGTCAGGCTGGGGCCGGTGCATTTTGTGATTTTGTAATTTTTCTGGGCTCTCCCGTGCGGCTGGGGCCGGTGCATTTTGTGATTTTGTGATTTTTCTGGGCTCTCCGTGCGGCCGTGCCGCGGCCCGGGCTCGCAGCGCCGGCGATGCGCTGGTGCCGCTCGGCTGGGCGGCGATAAGCACAGAGACAGTCTGGCTCCTCGCAGGAGCCTCCCGGTCATGTCTGAGCGCTCGGCAGTTCCCAAAGCCTCTGGCTGACTTTCCCCTGCGGACCGTTCATTTATCAGGAAATGGAATTGGTTACAGGATTTCGCGCGCTGCCAAACCCCACTGACGGAATCGGCCCGTTGCTGCTCTCAGGAGTAGGAAGAATGTGTTAACTCTTTGTGCCTGGTGCTTGTTTTTAGTGCTTCTGCTGAAAAAAAAGCCAGGTTCCTTCCTGCTTTTAAAGGTCTCTGGAAATTGCTGACACACTCTCACCCTTTTTGAATATACTACTAATGCAGGATAATTTTGTCTATTACATTTAGCATCACAGCTACCACTGTCTTTATAAATACTATTTTGGGGCAATTGAATTATGTTAATAAGAGATTTGCCTACTGAATTCAGTGTATTCTTGCTTCAAAAAATGGCTTATGAATTAGAGGAGTGAAAATTAAGATTTATTAAAAACATAAACAGTGCTTTTTTGTTTAGGGGAGGCTTTAAAGCCTAAGTTAGACATATAACTTATACATAACTTTTAGGAGCTTAACCAGAATTGAATAGAAATGTGTCTTTAATTATGTATATAGGATGACAACAAAAAAACCAAGTGCAGTTCTTTCTGAGTGTGTTGCTGGTTTTGCATCTAGTTACAAACCCAGCTGTGTAGTGGCAAGATAAACACCACTCTTTTTAGATGCTGTTTGGAGGTCGTTGTCTTTCATTATGGATCAAGTTTTCAGCAAACTTTAAAAAACAAAGGCACTTTTAAAAATGCAAATGTGTATTTTTTTTGTGACTCAACAGACTCAGCAGACTCCAGGCTGCTCTGAAGTTTGCAGAGGGCAGAGCTGGTTGTCAATCACAGAACCATCTGGGTTGGAAAAGCCCTCTAAGACAATCAAGTCCAGCTGTTTCCCCAGCACTGCCAAGGCCACCACTGACTCCACTGACGGGGATGAGGGCTCCACCACTGCCCTGGGCAGCTCTGCCAGGGCCGGTCCACCCTCTCAGCCAAAAAGTGTTTCCTAATACTCAACCTAAACATGAGCAAATTCTCAATTGTGCAAGTTACACTGAGAAACAAAGAGCCATTTTGGCTTTAGTAATTTATTTATATTGACAGGAGATACTCCTGCGGATTTTTCATTTCTCCAGTGGTCAAAATCTGACCATTAAGACCCTCTAATATTGCCCCTAATCAGCTGAGCTCACTCCTTTTGCAGTACTGTTTCTGTGTCACACGCTGTGTCCTTGTGTTTAGGAGGGGATGGAGAAATGGCCATTTGCAGGTTGTCTGCTGGTGGATGCAGGTGTCTGTTCCTGTACCACTTGAATCCTATCAGTTTGTGCAACGATGCCTCTTGTAACACATCACTCTGTTTTAATGCAATCAATGGCTGTAACCTCCCATGTATGAAATTACAAAGCCCAGAGGTAAAGCTCAGTGCACATATGGTAATTATTATGTCTGGAAGTGGTTGCTGCATTAATTGATAGCAGTACCAAGTAATGCAGTGTCACTTAATTTCATTGCTTCTTATACAAAAAACTTGTAAACAGAATTTTTGCTGTCTAATATGGCAGAGTGTTTTTTCTCCTTTTTATTACGAGTAAATCACTGTGAAAGTATTTAGAGCTCTCTTAGCTCATTCAGCTTCGTGGCAATTTGTGATCCTTTGTTCCCTAAACAAAAAGTGGCTGAAAACAGCTCCTCCACAACTGTGGAAGCACCACCTAAGCCTCATCTGTGCTCTCTGAGACGTGGTTAGTTACAGGAATCCTCCTGGGGCTGGTGAGGGACCCTGCTCATGGCCTGCATCCTGCGAGCCTGAGCCACTGCAGGGGAGGACAAGTGGGTGATTTGGCCTCATTACTGACATAACTGGGGCTCACAAAATTCAGGTGTTTTCCAAGCTGTGTCTGCAGCTCAAGTTCATGTAAAAATATTACAAATTTAGCGTTTCTTGCTTTTAAAAATTTGTGGTTTGGTAGTATAAATGTAATTTTCCATTTTAAACTAGTGTGTCACAAATAGTCCTGAGGATCTCAGAATGTGGGTCCTTTCCACTGTGAACCAGGAAAGCCACGATGGCTGAGGTCTGTGCATGCTTGGAGATCCCTCATTCTGTCAGCGAGAGGCTGATGGTGATCAAGACCATCAGAGTGACACTCAAATCCGCTTGCATTCTCTGTTGAAAAATGAGTGAACTTGTCACAATCCCAAAAAGATCTTCACTGTCATCTGGGGAAGCTCCAAATAGTTTAGAACCAAACCAATGGTTTGGGTTGAAAGGGACCCTCAAAGCTCATCCACTCCCACCCCCTGCCATGGCAGGGACACCTTCCCCTGTCCCAGGCTGCTCCCAGCCCTGTCCAGCCTGGCCTTGGGCACTGCCAGGGATGCAGGGGCAGCCACAGCTGCTCTGGAAAATCTGAGCCAGAGCCTCACCTTTCTTCAATTTTCTTAAATACATACAAGATGAAGAACAGGCTGAAAATTACTATTTTGGAGTGATAGGTACTAAAACCCTGTCATATAAGTACAAATGTAATGTAGGAAAGCTTTACATGCAGGGTTCTCAGAAGCACTGGCGAGGGTTTCACTGGCATCAGGGTTATAGTGGCAGTTGTAGTTTTAAAATCAAATATATTATCTGCTTTTATTCTCTCCTTCATGTCTTACTTGTAGTTAGGTTACAGTTCACTAGGAAAAATGCATCCTGTTCGTACAGAAGGCTTGTTTATCTTACAGAAATCCAGGGAAGCACATTTCATTCCAGGGTGAAGGAATGCATCAGAGATGGGTATTGCACAAGAATCCAAGGTAGCCTGGGAGGGTGGTGCTTGGGTGAGTGACTGGAGTGCAGTGATTCTGCAGTTCAGGAATGAGAGGCATTGGCCAAGAGGAGGATGAAGGGTGGGCTAGCACAGGACACTCCTATTCCCAAGCTGCTGTCTGCATGGAGACCAATATTTACATGGAGGCTTAACGTCTGTCCCCTCCACCCCTGAAAATCATTCCAGTTACCTTCTGGAAGCTGCATTCTGGATTCAGTCACTTCATTCCCAAGTCATTGCTTTCTTTGCAAAGCTCAACAATTGCACTGAAATGAAATCACCTTATCCTGGAGTTGCCACAGCTGCTTCCAAAGAGCTATTCCATAATACTGTTAAGCAGGTCAGTTTCCTGCAGAAGGCTGGGCAGTGTTTTGGCTATCCCAAGCCGGTTAAAAAAGAAAAAAAAAAAAGTTTAAACAAAAATGTGCAGACAACAAGGTCCTACCTGCCCAGCCAGGACTTCCATGGACTAAGTAACAGTAACAGTTGAATTGTATAAATGCAAATGTAGTAACATTAATACAGTATCTACTGTGATTCTGAGACTTAATTCTTCAAACCAGTAAAATGGAAAAGGGAAAATACACCAATTCCAGCAGCAGGTTGATCAGCAGTGCAGGAGTTTGCTGTTTCTCTCCCGTGGTTGTCTTCACCTTGCCATCACTTGAATTTCCATCAGTGCTTTGAGGAGCTCTAACTGCACAGCCCTGTACCCAGATGAGCTGGATGATGCCTCAGCCTTGGCTGTGGCACTCTGTGGGTTGTAATTAACTGGCTCCCATTAAGGCAACAGATGAAAATTCATGCAGTTACATGCAAAAGCTTTAGAAGATGAAATAGTGTCTTGTAACAAGAGGTGTTAAAGGAGGTTTTGTTTCTTTGTTCACCCAAGACAAGTGTAAGAGTTTTAATTTAAAAGAAGGTAGATTCAGAGTAAGGTGTAAGGAAGAAACTTTTTGTGATGAGGGTGGTAAAATACTGGTACACATTGCCCCGGGAGGTGAAGGATGTGCCATCCCTGGCAGTGCCCAAGCCCAGGCTGGACAGGGCTGGCAGCAGCCTGGGTCAGTGGAAGGTGTCCCTGCACATGGCAGGGGTGGCACTGGATGGGCTTTAAAGGTCCCTCCCACAGCACTCTGGAATTCTATGACTCTATGAAATAATTATGTAATTCTTTATGCTACCTGTAGAGAGCAGAAAAATATTTCTGTAAGGGACACAAGGGAAGTCTACTGCAAAGATCTTCTCCTTCCTTGGACCAGGAGAATGTGACTGTGCTCTACTGGTGACACAACCAGGATGAGAGGCACCCTGTCAGCATCTTCAGCTCACATCCAGTGAAAGGTGCTCCAGCTGGTTCTCAGCCGTGAGGACACTCCTGGGCTGCGGTGAGCAGAAACCATTGCTGCTAGGAGTGAAGTTTGGAGGAGAATAATGTAACATTTCCTGACTGCCATCAGTGATGGGGGATGTCCATAGGGCAGAGCATCTTTGCAAAGGCAGTAAATGGTGAGTGGCTGTGCAAGCTTGGTGGAGGGGAAGGGGCAGGAGGACACAAACTCCAGGCACTGAAGGCAGCGTGGATTGCTGAAAGAGATCACTCAAGTACTTCTTTATGCACAGCTGAAGTCTGGCCTTTCATTGCAGTGTGAAATACCCAGAGAGGGTAGCAATAAGCTCTGATTTTTCCATGTGAGCTCTTGAGACACTGCACTGGCTGGCTGTGCATCTCATTTTAACTTAGGTGTGCAATTTAAAAATAAAGAAGTAGTCCTGAAATTTAGGTTTTCAATGGCACTTAGAAAGATAGGATAATTTAAACTACAAGAAGAATGTTTAGACTAAATATTAGGGAGGAATTGCTGGCTGTGAAGGTGATGAGTCCCTGGCACAGGGTGCCCAGAGCAGCTGTGGCTGCCCCTGCATCCCTGGCAGTGCCCAAGGCCGGGCTGGGCAGGGCTGGGAGCAGCCTGGGACAGTGCAAGGTGTCCCTGCCATGGCAGGGGGTGGGACTGGATGAACTTTAAGACCCCGTTAAATCCAAACCATTGTACAGTTCTCTGATTGTCTTACTTTATAGGAAGGAAGGGCACAAGTAAGAGGCTTTGAGCAGAAGAATTTAAACTTCACACAGATTCAAACATGAAGCAGTCTGTCTTTGTGTAGCTATTGTTTGACACCAGATATGTTAGATTGACTGACTTCATTGGTTTAAGGAAGCTGCTACAAAAAAGGGATACCAAGCACAAGGCAGAAAGCAAGCTCTGGAGAAACAGGAGGATGGGAAAGCAGTGTGAGAGTTTCCAAGTCGTTCCCCATGGAAACACAGCTCCGACCTGGGTAAACAACTCTCTGCACGTGTACAGTTTTTCAAAGCTACTTCTATTCCACTAACTGCTGGCCTGCCACATCATTTAAACTCTGTTAACCTTCAAGGATGATCCCATTTTTTCTGAAGGACAGCACAGAGAAGCTTCCCTGCCTTAAGCTGCAGAGCTTTGGCTTTGTGGGAGATTGGCAGGAGCCCCACGCTCATGAGCAGCCCAAAACTCCCTGTCCAACACATCTTACAGGAGGGCTCCCAGCCAGAGCCCAGCCCCTGCTCACTTCAGAGCTGTACAATTGCTCAAGCTAAATAACATTCCCCAAGTTTCCCTCCCTAGAAAGCCTCCCTATACTTATACTACGTTTTTTGCTGTGACTAAATCTGCTTCACATGTGTTGTGCAGCCTCCCCTCACTCCATTGCATATGTTGTGAGTCCAATGAAAAGCCCACTGCCAAAGGAACTGCATTTGTATGACGTGTTGTTTCCAAATATCTTGCAACTTCGGTCAAAATGAAGTGAAATTACACTGAAATGCCCTGACCCCTTTCTTCCTGTGCTCAGTTGAAAGCTGTTTCCAACCCGTGTGTTCCTTTTCTACTGCAAACCTTCAATGTAGGCAGAGTACCTAAAAAGTATAAAAAGTTGCATTTAAAATGAATTTATTCATTTCCTTGATTAATAAAGTCCCACATTATCCCCTCTCCATCAATAAAAAAGTATTAACCAGTTTTTAAATAAAATGTGAAATAATGTGTCAGAGGCCAACAACTTCATCCCAAAAGGTGCAAAATTTAACGAGTTATGACAACTAAATACAAGAGAAAAGGAGAAAAAAATCATGTAAGTTGTAATTATACTAACCAAATTGCTCTTCCACTTTTAAGGTTTAGTTGTCTTTTCTGAATTAGTCTTTTGAATTAAGTTTGCATAACATGTGGCAGATTGAGAGAAACAGTCCTCAGAAAATTTTTGCCCTGGATGACAGATGAACTAGATAATGGAGTATAATCTCTTCCATTTTCATGATTTTGACACATTTTCACTTCTGTGTGTATGTTTAAATCAAGGAATCAAAATAAGTTTGAGTACAGAATATAAATCCCAGACAAAATTACAGCTTTCATTGCAGTGTTGAGTTAAATGTAAACAGCAGGAATGTTACAGATATCTTGTAATTAAATGCATAAATCAGAGGAATGCCTTGAACGTTTACAGCAACTGCACCAAGAAGTGAGAATGAGGAAGAGATGTACTTTGTCAGCTGATGGCTGTGTCCCCTGCATTCCCATACAGTTTAATTTTGTCACAATCTTTGGTACAAGTTGGAAAGCTTCTCTCCAGTTGATTTACAGGCTGTTTGTTCCTGCCGAGGATGATTAGAGATGGAAATAGGTTTTTCCTGGCCAAGCAGGGGTTTCCTCATGTCTATCATCATCACTGCAGAAGCCTCTGGTATTCGGATTTGGAGGGCAGCTGGTTTAGACCACCTTGCCTTTTTTGCAGCTGTAGATATTCTGGGGTATTATATGATGGTGTTGAATCTTATATCCATGTGGATTTAGGCTGTGTTTATGATGAGGTTGTATGCTAAACCCACAATCTGTTTAGCTCACAAACAAGGACTGATTTTTCTTGACTGTGTCCTCGTGTTCACTCTTGTGCCTTAATAAACTCCATTATGCTCTGTTGAGGTTTTCTGCTTGCCCTATAAGTTGGACCAGCCCTCTTAGACCATTGAGTCCAACCATTCCCCAGCACTGCCAGGGCCACCCATGTCCCTCCAAGTGCCACATCTGCATGGCTTTTAAACTCCTACAGGGATGGGGCAGCCACAGCTGCTCTGGGCAACCTGTGCCTCACCCCGTCACAATCAAAAATTTCCTCCTAATATCCCATTTAACCTTGCCCTCTGGCAGTACAAAGCCATTGCTCTGATGTTTGAACTGTGGGGAGAACCTGTGGCTCTTGAGCTGGGGCTGGAGGACAGAAATGTAGCTGTGGGGTGAGAATTTCCCTTCTTGATGCTGTAGCAGCAGCATCCAGAGCTCCACAAGGAAGATTTCCCTTCCTTCACTGCAGCCTTTGAGCTATCAAAAACCACAGCAAAGATTGGTTTTTCAGATGGGAAACCAGAGTCTGGATAGTTCTGGACTGTTCACTGAGGGAAGGTCCCTGGAGCCTGGGGGACTGGCAGCTCCAAGACATAGAAGGAAATTTTGTGTCTGTGGAGGGGAGAACACAGGCCTTAAACTTACCTGTTGTCCTTGATGTGAGACCCACAAGATCCAAGCGATGCCTGTAGCTCTGAGCACAGAATAAGGCTGCAAAACTTTATTTGAATTCCTGATGCTTATCTGCCCCACCAGGACTTGCCAAGCTCCATCCTCCTGAGCTGAGACCAGCCAAGCCTGATTGTTGTCACCAGGGTAAACAATGCAGGCCTGAATGGACAGGGAGGAAGGGGGCAGATATGTTCAAAAACAATGGACCATAATAGCATTTATGAAAGAATTCCTGAGCCTGAGGTGGGGAGTTCTCTAGAAATGTTTGATTCAGGTCCTAAAGACAACCTTTACCAGAATAGGTCTTACTATGTGAAGTGTCAGTGAAGGCAAACAAATCTGGAAATGCTGCATCTAAAGCATAGTGAAACAGAAAACACAAGTAATTTTCATTCATTATTGAAACAGCAGCTCACTTGGGGCCCTTTTTCAGATTGAGGTGATTGTTTGCATTAGGAAAAAAAATGCAGTTTCACTATATGAAAGTGCTCTTTTTTAAACTGGTGGCTGCAGGATGGTACCAAGCATACAGATCCCTTTTGGTTGCAGTCAGCTCTTGACTCCCTGCACTCAGTCAAGGAGATTGCTCAGTAGGTCAGGTTCAACATTTGTAAAGGTGTCTTTATACCTTGAAGGAATCCTTGTCCTGCCTATACTTACCCCTTCTCCTTTCTGTACACTGCTTGCCTCTATCATTGATAAAGGCATGTTTTCAATACGTAATTTGAACTCGGTATCACAACCGTCATGAACATACTGGAATAGACAATAAAATATAGTGCAGAATGATCAACCTAAAAATCCCTTTCAGAAAAGGCGTTGTGGTTACTTGTTGAGGTCAGCTTAACACCACCCCCATCCCCTGATTTTGGTTTGTCTTCGCAGGACTCTTAGAATTAGGGCAATTTTTTTAAAAAAAAGCTGTAAAGTCCACATTCACAAAATAACTGTGTAAATGTACACATTGGCACCAGCTCCTTGGCTGGCAGTCCTGGCAGAGATAAGGCTGCAGTCTGGCACTGCGTGCTGTGGCTGGAAGGGTTTTACTGTCAGTTGACATTTCACTCCTCAAGACAAATAAATGGGATTTCCTGCATGCAGTGGGGCAGAACTGCTCATCTCGCAGCACAATCTGTCTTTCTGCAGAGGCTTGAAATACTTAAGAAGGGAGTATGTCCACTGGGGTGTACATTTTCCAGTTTGGGGAGATTAGGGAGCCAAAGGTCTGCCGACTCAATGGGGTGTTAGTCAGCACGTCCTGAGCCTCGGGCAGATAAGGGTCCACTTCCTAGGCTGCCCTGATCTGAGAGTTAACGGTTGGTGACAGCGAGTCTGTCTCCGTTCTTAAGTCATTGTTATAATTTTCTGTAATATTTACAGGCCTGGCTCCCTCAGATTAAAAAGTACAAAATCAAAAGGAGGTCTTCCTCCGTGGGCGCTGGGGGTGGGGGAGGATGTTTGGGCTTGGCACGCGTCCCCACCGCCGCTGCGGGCGGGAGGGACCGGGGCAGGATGTCTGCGCGGGCCTCGGCTCCGTGGCTGCTCTGACGGAGAGCTCAGACCTTGCCTGGTGACCTCCCAGGAGCCCTCCACACAGGGAAACTTGCTGTCAGTGCCAGCCCCCAGGATGCAAATCAAAGGCGTTAAGCTCAGCTGGGGGAATGGACTTTGTCTCTGGTTGATGCCTAGGCTGTGCATCGACCCTTGTGCAGTGATAACGGAGAGGAGCGTGGTCCCAGTTGTGCAAAGGAATGTTCTTTTTGGCTTGGTGGGGTGTTTTGGAGGCTGCGTTGAACCAGTGTGTAGTGAAAGCATGTCTGGGACCTCATCACTGGAAAAGTATGCAAACTGAATCACTGTGCTCTTCTCCTGCCACCTTTTGTGTTGGGGGAATATCTTCTACACAAATAAAACAGAACACAAAACAACTGTGACGTGGCAGTAACGCTGGATTTGAGGTGAAAGAAACAGGCAGATGAAAACAGCATTTTGACCTCTCCATCCTTTGTGGTTCTGCTGGATTACCCCAAAACTGCATTAGAGCAGAGGAACATCATATAGTAGTTTGCAAAAGGAAAAGTACTGTGAAATTAGTGACATTTATACTGTCATTGTGCTTCAGTCCCTTCCCAGCTCAGGTGCTGAAGAGCAGAGAGGTGAGTGCAGGAAACTCTATAGAGGGTCACAGTCTCCATCAGCAAATGCAGTGTGGGACCAAGTCAGATGACAAAATCTCCATCTCCTTCTCCAGGATGAAGGGAAAAAAAATCTAACCCTGGGAAAGACAATTCCTATGGGGGGAAAAAAAGAAAAAAAAAAAGAAAAAAAGAAAGAGTGAGAAAAGGGTAATATTTATATATTACTGGATCAGGACATGTATATTGTCCATACAGGACAATGTCCTGAGGTGCATCTCTCTGGCATCAAGGCAGAGTGCCACACTGACCGAGGCTCCAGTGCCTTACCAGAACATGAAAGTGTGGGTCATGTTCCCTTCATTGTCACACGTGTGTCCATCACCCTCTGCTCCTTTTGTGTTGCTGACTGCATGGCAAACACCGTGGCAAGAGTTTTCTTTGCACACCAGCTGGATCTTTGGTGGGAGCAGAGGTCGGGCAGCAGGGAGAGGTTTGTCTGGGGTTTGTTTCAGGACGGTGGGATGCTGCCTAGCCTAGGTGGGGCAGCCATCCGTGATGTTATCTGCAGCACAAAGCATTTCCATGATAAACAACATTCCTTGTATTTTAGACTAGTCTGCTATCAAAGTCAAAACAACTGCTCTGGCTTAAACAGTAGCACTCGCTGCTTGAAATGTAAAATGTATAATTGGGTCTAAGGTTTGTCTAGAGCAGATTCTGCATGTCTTTCAATATATCACTACACGTATTAGTGTGCATTCAGTTTTCAGCAGGGTTATTTTCTCCAAAGCTTCCATCATTCATGCACTTCATAGGCCTTTTTAAATCCTTTCGAATGAGTTTTTCCTTGTTAAAAGAAATCTAATAAATTCAGTCAATTAGACTAAAAGTGTGTAACTTGCTTCTCAGAAAATAATTACCAGATGGTTGTCTCTGACATAAGAAGTGCAATATTGTTGGGCATTTTATAGTATTGGCTTAGTTTTTAAAAAAGGCTGATGACGGGAATATAGATCTGTCATTTTTATCCAGAAGTTGAAGCAGACTTTCTCCAGATACACAACTTAATTCTTCTCTACTGCCTTCACTTACAATGTCTCCAAGAGGAGACTTTGCCTTTCCCACCCCTATTTCACCCTCCATTGTGTTTTTCCATATTGTTGCAAATAATGAAATTGCCTGGGAAGAATTATTTTGGTCTCTGGCAAGTCCTGAACCATAAAAAGCCTTTTTTGTTCCATGTGTTTCCCCACTGACCAGGTGACACGGGGGCTCTGAGAGCACCATGAGCTTTTTCTGGAGGGAGCAAGCATCTCAGGATCTCACAGCTCACAGAATCACAAAATAATTTGGGTTGGAAAAGTCCTCTGAGACCATCATGTCCAACTATTCCCATAGCACTGCCAAGGCCACCAGTGATCCATGTCCCCAAGAGCCACATCCACACAGTCTCCAGGGATGGTTATCTTCTTCAGATCTGTTTGAGTGCAGAAGTGATCTTCCCCTGCCTTCTCTTGCTTCCTAGACTTCATATTTACATTTTCTGTCTTCTGTAGAGAGATCCAAACAGTGTGGGTGCACCTATGGACTTAGGACAACTTGAGCTTTCGCCCAATTGGAGACCTTCAAAGAGTTATTCCTCATGAGATGTTCCCCACTGATTTATTGCTGCCAATTTCTTAAACTTTGCCTTTTACAGTTGAAAAGTGGCAGAATTCATGGGATCACTGAATGTTTTCAACTGGAAGGGACCTTAAATCTCAACTTGTTCCAGCTCCCTGCCATGGGGAGAGACACCTTCCAGGTTGCTCAAATCTCACTCCTAAAGCTCTGGAAAGTAAAAACTCAGTCCTGAATCAGCTTGTTTGGCAAGTGAGTTGTATGTTGAAGTTTGGAAAGTCTGCATAATGTTTAATTTTGAGACTTTGGAAATTTATGTATTTCTAAGCCCTTCTTTGAGGGTACTGCTAAAGCACCATGGTCTTAACTGTGAGTTGAGGCATCCAAAATCTAGTTTTAGTCTTGTAACCTTCTATTAGCAGGTCTGTAAGTCTTCCTTACAAAGGTGTCAGTGAATTAGTGATTTCTAAACTCACTTCAATTTTAACAAAAATGGTTGCTGAAAACACACTGTTTTTCGTGGTTGTGTAAACTCTCGCACATTAATGTAGAGAAGGATGGCTTGCAAGCTGAAGCCCAGGAAGCTGGGGCTTAAACTGATTTGCATCTTCCTTACCAGTGGTAAAAATAGGGAGTACTGTTATGAAATGTGCTTTTCCTGCAAATCCCATAGTAGGAAAGGCTTAAATGTCCGCTTCATATCCATAAAAGTTTTGTGAGTTAATAGACTCATCCCTATTTGGGCTTTGGTGTCCTTTAATGCCACTGAGAAATGGGTTCAGGGATTATTCCTGTTTTTTTCAGATTTTAATTCCCTAAATTCAAAAGCACACAAAGGATTTTACGTATTTATCTGGGTGGTCAGTGTATGTACATAAGTGCTCAAGTGAGGTCAGGACCAGAACTGTTTCTGTCAGTTGGGTCAGCAGCTTTGTTCATTCCATGTGTTCAGCTCTCCTCTTGGTTAGGTTTTTTCTTCAATGTAAAGAAGTCCTTCGTTTGAATTGTTGTAATTTTGAGGTTGTTCATTTTATGTGCAGACTTATGTTCTTTCTTCTAAAAGGCCACTGTATTTTCTGGGAATTACTGTTCTTTCAGGGTAAGCCCTGAAGTGGATGAAAGTTCTATTTCTTGTTGATGGTACCTCATTTACACATCCTGCCTTCATTCTCATGCTTCAAGTGTAATTACATACATCAATCTCTTTCTTTTCTTTTTATTTGGTAAAGCCAAAATGTATTGTATTTTCTGCAGTGTTGCAAATGTCCTCGTAGTGTTCCTGTTGCTTTCTGTCTCTGTGACCTGACAACAAATCTGGCTCCTGGCTGTTGAGCACTCCTCTTGGAAGTGTTCTGGAAAGATCTGTGTCCATCTAGACAACATGGCATAGACAACAATGCTGACAGGGCAAGCAAATTCTATTTAGATCTGTAAATCCTTGAACTGTGACTATAAATGTATACTGCATAAAATATATGTAGAGATTAATGATATTTAATCGTGTGCAATGTGTAGGTTTGGTTCACTCTTACATCTTGGTAATCTTTTCCTCCAATTCCAGAATTTCTCCAGGCAGACATGGGATCTCTGAAGCTGAGCAGGGATCTCCTTTTTTCCCCAGCTATGAGATTAAGGAATTTTTACAGAATCTTGGAATAGTTTGGGTTGGAAGGAACCTTAAAGCTCATCACATTCCAATCCCTTGTCACGGGCAGGGACACCTTGCACTGTGCCAGGCTGCTCCCAGCCCTGTCCAGCCTGGCCTTGGGCACTGCCAGGGGCAGCCACAGCTGCTCTGGGCACCCTGTGCCAGGGCCTGCCCACCCTCCCAGGCTGGAATTCCTGCCCAGTCTCCCATCCAGCCCTTGCAGGGAGCTCTCCCTGGAGCCTTCTCTTGTGCAGCTGAGCAGCCCCAGCTCTGCCAGGCTGTCATCACAGCTGCTGACCAGTGGTCCAGTTTATTTTCTGTGCTGTCTAGAAGTAGCCCAGAGTCCGGGTGTTTCTGATGGACCCAGCAGATCCTGAAATGGGTACTTGGGCTCGTCCTAAGGTCAGATATATTCATTTTATACAGTGCTTTTGGAACCTGTACTGATTAACAGCCTGGTATGGAGACAAAAATGGCACAATTTGGGGCTGTTGACATCTATCAGCAATATTACTTTCCTGGAAGAAGCAAGTGTATATGTGTTTGCATCTCTGAATTTCTAGGACTTTAAAGTTCTCATTATTTGCCATTCTGTCCCAGACAGAAAAACAGTCTTCTTCTTATGGTACTCTGCAAAGCTTTGTGCTCTGGCAGGTTTGCTACAAATATTTAACTAATTTAAATCATTGTGTTTTTACCAGTAATTATCTAGGCAGAGCTGTTTGATTGATTTTTCCAAAAATGACCTGGCTTCTCAGTACTCTATAAAAAATTAGTAATTGCTGAACTCTGACCAGAGGCACGTCTGCTCCTCTGGCAGTAGTTCACATCTGACACTGAAAATTCACTACTGAGCATTTATTTTCCTGCAGCTGTGGTTGTACCAAACCTTTACTCAAAGTGATCTAAAAACAGGAATCACATATCAATGACACTTGCTTAAACAGTTCTCTCTCTGTAGATGAATTCCCCTACCCTCCTGGACCTGGAAGGGTGTGACCCATAAGAATGTGGGTTACCTGTCTTACAGAATTTTACTCTGTGGGAACAGTGTTGTTGTCTGCTACAGCTTGTGTAGTTGCTTAAACTTCCATAGTTCCATTATTATAAATAATACTGTATTTAATATCTATTTATTAAATAATACGTAATATACGTATTATTTTTAGCTTGTGCACAGATGGTTTTGATGGTTTATTAGGCTGAGTTTTCTATTTCTTTTTCAGCCTCCCTGCCATGCTCTGAGCCCCGTTTCCTTCAGTTTTTCCGTTTGCACCTATTCCCTAGGCAGATCTCTGAACAAGATGTGTGGCTCACACTTAGTCTAGCACATTTCCTGTTTGCTTCCTTCATCTCGCCACCATCATCCTCTGTGCTGTGAGCCCGAGGAGCAGAAAAAGATGGTATCAGGCAGGTGTGGTGTGGCCCATGCAGATACTTCACTGAAGCCACACAGACTTTCTGTCTGAAATCAAAGAGAAGCACTGCAGACACAAGCAGAACCTGAGAAAGATGAAACGGCCTTGCCGCCCCACAAGACTTTGGTAATTGCAAAAATTCAATCTGTCAGTGTCTCACAGCAAGCACTGAGACATTTGCTTCCACAAATTGTGGTCTGTTAAAGAATTCCAGTCCATATATTTAAATAAAGCCCAAATATATCAGTGTTTCCATAGGTACCTGTGTATCCATACCATGAACAGTGTACCAGGCATGATTGTTGAGTTGCTTTCAAGATCAATTCAAGATTAATTTGACTTCAATTGGTATTTTGGGGCTCAGATTTCCAAGTGGTGCTGAGGATGTGGCCGACAAGTACAGGTGTCATTCCTCTGTCCAAAATCCTCACAGATTGGTCTGTTTGGTGCAAGGCAGGGTTTAGGGGCAATTCTTGCTGGGGTAAACATTCATTATAGACCCTATCACAGAGGCTTGGTGCATTGCTGAACCTCAGCCCTCTTTTTTTTCCCTTGCCATTTGATGTATTTTGCTAATGAGGTCCAATCCTACAGATGCTCTGCAGGCAATGCTGCTATATTTAGCTGAAACAATATGAAACACATAATTTGCCATCAAGTCATTAGGTTACCAAACAGGATTCATGGTAAGATTATCAAACACAGAGAAATCCCATTTTCAGAAAGACTTTGAAGCTTTGGATTGATGTAAAGTTCACATGAATTTGACTCTCAAATGTGTTGAGACTCCTTTGAAAACAGCACTTCTCTCCTCAAAGAGTCACCTGCTTTTGAAAACACTGACTTGTGCTTGATTGCTGTTTCAGAAACCAGAGTTTCTAACCAGAACTCGAGGAAAAGAAGGTTCTCCAGTTCTTTATTAATCCAGCTCTTTAATTTCTTTATTTTCCACAGTGACTGCCCCGTATCTTTAATGAATGCTGCTTTTCATCCAGCAGAACGTCTAGATCAGGGAAGAAGCAAGAACATTGCTCCTAAGGCAGCTCCATCTGCCCTTGCCTGCATTACCTGAGTGGAGATCGTGCACTGACATAACACTGTAGCCTGAGAGCAGCTCTGAGGGTTCATTTGGAGGGAAGTGGATGTTTTATTTAACGTATGGCTCCAGCCTTGCAGCTCAGATGCCACTGCCTGGAGCAGGGCCAGGTGCTGCTCGCTGGCCGTGATGTTCTCCTCCTCAGCCTTAACTGAAAAGAACCCCAACGAAACCAAACCAAAAAAACAAAACAAAACAAAAAACCGAAAAAACCCCAAAACATTAAAAAAAAAGCAACTCCCCAGTGTTGTTGAGCTTCTGTGGTAGGGGAGTTACTGCAGTTCAGTTCTGTGTCTGTTCATTGGACTTCCCGTGGTTTTTCATCGAATCATGTGATTGACAGTGCAGACAGTCTGCAAAGTTCTCGGTCTGTCTCGTTTGTACCCTCGTCCCAACCACTAAATCTGACTTCTGCTTTGTCTGGCAGAGGAAAACAAGATAGGGTGATGTGGTGGGGTGATTCACCGGAGCTGATAAGGGGTGTCTGTATTTAAACTGTGCCGCTCCAACCGTGATGCTACCTCTGTCTCTCGCGTTTTCAAGGACTTTCTCAGGCTGCTTTATTTTAAGCTATCTGGAGTTCTCTGTCCCTGCAAGGGATGGAAAGAAATGCAAATAACAGCTCCAACGGACCTGTTTATGTCAAGGCAAGGAGCTCAGTCACTTAAATAGAGAACATTGTTGTATATTGGAACAGAAAAGGTTTGGGTTGGGAGAGACCTCAAAGCTCATCTCATTCCACCCCCTGCCATGGGCAGGGACACCTTGCACTGTCCCAGGCTGCTCCCAGCCCTGTCCAGCCTGGCCCTGGGCACTGCCAGGGATGCAGGGGCAGCCCCAGCTGCTCTGGGCACCCTGTGCCAGGGCCTGCCCACCCTCCCAGCCAGCAATTGCTGCCCAATCTCCCAGCTGGCGCTGCCCTCTGGCATTCCCTGGCAGCCATTCCCTGGGTGCTGTCCCTGCAGGCCTTGTCCCCAGGGCCTGTGCAGCTCTCCTGGAGCCCCTGGAGGCCCTGGCAGGGCTGGCAGCTCTCCCTGGAGCCTTCTCTTGTGCAGGGCAGAGCCCCAGGTGTGCCAGGCTGGCTGCAGAGCAGAGGGGCTCCGTCTCTCAGCACCATCTATCCAAACAGGACGGTGAAGGAAAAAAAAGGGATGATTCATCCTATGCCAAGGCTTTTCCTCTGTCATTAAGATTGCCATTTAAGATGCCTTGGCTCGGTCTCTCTTTTTAATTGTTGCTAAAAATCAGGTCCATTGGAGCATCACCAGCTAGAGTGCCAGTGTCTTTCCAGGAGCAAGCTGGACAGAACAGCAGCAAGGCAGAAGAAAATGGATTTGTTTACTGCAGGTCTGATGTGCCACTTTGGGAATTTTGTTAACCATTATAAGACCCTCAGCAGTGCTGGCTGGGTTAGTGCAGGGAGTGCCCTGAGCCCCCTGAGTGGCCTGGTTGCTTTACAGTGTCACCTGCTGTGTGTGTGCAGCACACAGCCAGGGCCCAGGCCTCCTGGTCACTCATTTGAAGCAGCACATTCAGGAGACAAATGGCACAAATATGAGTTCAAACTATCCTTGGACTATCACCTGAAAATCTTGAAAAGCTTTTTGAGAATCTTAAATCTTTTGGGCATCGATCAAGCTTTTTACATGGTGTTTAAATCCTACTATTACGAATAAAGTCACTCTCATAAAGAAGAAATTTTTGATTCTGTTTGTTAACAAATTCTGTTCTCAGTGAATACCCCGTTAATGAAACAGTGTGGATAGTTTTTTATCTCACCAGTGGATGGCTGCCATGGTTAATCTTGCAAGTTACTCATACAATCATTGAGGCTGGAAAAGCCCTCTAAGATCACTGAGTTCAAACATTGACTCAGCAGCACTGTGCTCACTACTAAACCATATTCCCAAGTGCCACATCCACACCCCAAAGATGCTGGTGCAGTTCTCTCCATGCTGGGCCTCTAAGATTTCTCATTTTAAATGAATGAGAAAACATGGCCTGCACACAGCTATGGGTCATTGCAGTCATCTGAAGAATGTGTGTTTGAATTGCTGGCCTGGAATTCTAATTTTTCATGTCTCATCAGCAATGCATTGAACTGTCCTGAGCCTGCTTTCCAGGTGGACCATCAAAAAATGCGTCACTCCTGCCATTATCTACATTCTTTCTATATAGACTCAACCAAAATTGTTTATGTGTAGTGGCAGTGTGTATTACTGCTCTCCTTAAAAATCTCATTCTCCTTATCAGCATTTCCAAGATAGCCCTGCAGGCTGTTGAGAGCACATGTTGAGTGTCAGAGTCCAGGCTGACTGCAGTGACTTACAGCCTTTAATCTGAAATTGATTATTAAATTGCTACAGTACGATCACAATAAATGGCAACATCGATCAGCCTGAAGAGAGGCTGAATAATAAAATCAATGCATGGCTTATTGCCTGAAAATGTGAATGCTACCTGAGCCATTTTATGCTGCCCTTCCAGTTGAGAGATAATGGGATAGTGAGACATGAGCATCTCATGGAATTTTTGATGTAATTTTGCCCACTGCTTTAAGGCTCAGGATGTTTGTTAAGCTGCAGGAGAGCCTGAGAACAGTCCCAGGCTACTGCCACAAATATTTGCAAAGCCAGTAGCTACATCTGTGACCTGATGGTGAAAAAAAGAGTTGTCTGTGCTTAATTCAACTCAAATTAGCATCTTTAATCACTCTCTCCTGCCTTCTCTGTCAGAAGAGAAGCTGTGTGAGCCTCTCCTCTGGCTGGAAGTGTTGCCCTGGTGTCATCGTGAGGCTGAGCCGTTCGTTCTGCTGATGCAGGGCTGAACAGAACGTGCTCCTGTCTGCACTGACCACAAGCCAGGAAGCTTTGGAAGGAAGTGGGGAAGATTACACTGAGGATAAGCAGAGTAGAATGTCAGGGCTTTTTTTAAAAAAAATAAATACTAATGAAAATATACATGAGGGCTTGGCTGGGGGGTGGCAGAGGGGGAAGGCAGGGACAGCTTGAGAGCTTGGAGCTGAGTTGGGAAGGGATAGAGAATGTCAAGGAAAAGGCTGGTGAGAAAAGGAAGGCTGAGTGAGTACAAAAGAGAAAAGTATGCTGAAGAGAGAGGGTAAGGATGCAGTGGAAGGGAGCTGGCGTGGCAGTAGGCTGGGAGATTGGAAGTGAGAGGGGAGGGTGAGAATGGTGTAAAGTACCTAAGAATGGAAAAACCAAAGTAAGGCAAAAGATTAAACAGGCTGGTCAGAACAGATTTGGAGAAGAGAGGTTGTAGAGGTGGTAGACAGTGGTTGAGATGCATGAAATGGTTGTAGGAGAGTTCTCTACCACAAACTACGTGTCTGACAGGAAATTAAACTTGCTGATGTACCTTTGAGATTCTGGGCTTTGAACTCAACAGGGGTTAGGTGCTGAAGAGCCTTTAACAACCTTGCCTTTTAGCTGCCTCAGTTCCTTGAACAGAGACAAATGCAGAATCTTGTAGGTTGGAAAAGGTCTCCAAGGTCTTGGAGTCCAGCTGTTCTCCCAGCACTGCCAAGGCAACCACTAACCCACGTCCCCAGGTGCCACATCCACATTTCCTACAACTTTTCCACAAGTTTCCATGTCTTCTGACTCCAAGAATGCAAATAACAGGGGAGCATAGAAGTTAAATAATCCTGAAAACCAAGTGTCCAGGAAATGCCCCCTGAAAGGAGACTGATCCAGCCAGAATCCTTGTACCCTTAAGGCAAGGAAACAGGAGACTGGGCTCAAGAAATAGGATAGGGAATCCCTTCATTATTAATGGGCAAAGAGGCTCCTTAGCCATTCCTGTGCTTGTTCTGATCATGTCACACGGTGGAGTTTATTCTTAGTCTTAGCCACAGCCTTATAAATAATAAAATGGGTCATGTTTTATCTTACCCCAGTGATCATTGTAATGCGGCTTCTGCCTGATACTCTGCCAAGCTCAGACACAGGCAATATTCAAAAGTGGATAAAGTGAGGAGCACAGTACAAAGGTAGACTCAGCTCCTTTCAAAATACGCTCTTATCCAGAGTGAACCTGGTGGGTTTGCAGTGTGCACTGCTTAAGGAGGGAAAAAACGAAAACAATGGGAACTTGAGGTTGCAGCATGTCTGTCTCTGCTCTCTGTGACAGGGACAGCACCCAGGGAACAGCTGGAGCTGTGCAGGGAGGGTTAGGTGGGATTTCAGGAAAGGCTCTTCCCCCAGAGGTGCTGGCACTGCCCAGGCTCCCCAGGGAATGGGCACAGCCCGAGGCTGCCACAGCTCCAGGAGAGCTTGGACAAGGTGGGGTTGTTGGGGGTCTGTGCAGGGACAGGAGATGAATTCCATGATCCCTGTGGGTCCCTTCCAACTTGGGGTATTCTGTGATCCTATGATACCACAAGCCGTGTTTACTCTTTCAGCCTTTTCAGAGGATTCTCCTAAGGAGTACAATTAATCGCAAAATGTTTTTTAAGAAAAAATGCAATAAATAGGTTTGTACATGCACAAGCAAGAAGGCTTTTGAGGGGCTGCTAAAAATGAGTTTTCCTTAAGACCTTTGTGTTTTGTAAAGGATTCACGTGTGTAGCCTGCTAACAGGCAAATGGATTGTGACCAGCAGTAAAAGGCTCAAATACAATATGCTAATGTAGCACTTGATTCAGAGAAGAAATTATAAATGATCTCTTCATCCTATAAATATTTTCCTTGGGTTTTAATGGTTTAGTTCCTCCCATTATTTTTTTTCACCAAAGCTCTTTCCTCAGTGTTTACGTGGGCTGTGTGTTTGCAAGCAGACATGCAAACCTTCCCTCACTGCTCTCTGGCTTCTCGTTGCAGAAGTTCCCCGAGCTGAAGTTCAAGTACGTGGAGGAGGAGCAGCCCGAGGAGTTCTTCATCCCCTACGTGTGGTCCCTGGTGTACAACTCTGCCGTGGCCCTCTACTGGAACCCCCGTGACATCCAGCTCTTCACCATGGACTCGGGCTGAGGGCCACGGCCAACCCAACCTCTGCCCCCTCAACCCTTCCCTCCAGCTGACCCCAGAGTGCCCAGCCCAGCCCCACGCTGGGACAGACTGCTGTGGGGCACTGGGGCTCGTAGGCAACCTTGTGTTTATATTCCTAACCTAGAGCTTGTTTGATGAAAATGAGGCCTTACACATGGGGTATGATGTTACTACCAACCGCAGACCTGATCGTCCTAACCTAACGGGCTAAATGAGATTGCAGGCTTTGATTTGGGAGCAGCGTTTGCATTTCTGGCTCTTTCGAGTGGACAGCTTCCTTGGGTCGAGCTTTTTGTGGTCTCTTGGATGCTGCTGTGGGTTGCTCGTTACCTAATCCTGTGTTTTCACTCACAGCCCTTCGTTTCCGTGGCACTGTCAAGGCTGCAGCCCTTAAATTGCTGTCTACACTGTCATCCCAGGGAACCAAGCAAGCAGCATCTTAACCAGGTTAGCTCCCAGGCAGATTCAAAACACTTGATTTAGATGTTTGTGGGAGGATTTTCGATAGCAAGTCTTCTGTTGTTGTTGTTGTTTGACTGGCGAGTACTCTCCAGAGGGCAAGAGACACCTGCTTTCGGAGTCAGCTCCCTTACAGACTTGTTTTTCTGTGCTCCTGTGCAAAATTGTTCCTGGAAATTGAACGTGTAAGGAAAGGGGGGGAAAAAAAAGTCCAAAGAAAATAATTAGAGACTGTAAAATAGACCATTGTCCTGTAAACCTGTGCGTAATGGTGACAGTGTGTTTTGGGGATCCTTGACAAAGCTCTGTGTTGAAAACCTCCTGTTGGCTTTTACAGTTTTACGGCAGAAATATAAATTTATCTGAATGTAGAATACTACTCTCTTTTTCTGTTGTTTTCAAGTGCCCTTTCCTGATAGACCTGCTTCAGCAGTGGGAAAAGCAAAAGAGGTGGTGTGATTTTTGAAAGAAATCTCATTTTTCAAAGTGGGGATCATATTTTGGGGATGCCTGTTGCACACACGTGCGCCCACTCTCCTCGTCCCACGTGCTGCTGTGTGGGGGACTGTCACCAGTGCACTGCATGCCAAAACTTCAGTTTTGAGGAATTAGCTCCTGAGGATGCGTGGCAACCCTCTGTATTCACTGCCTGCTCCAGCATGCTCTGTTTGTTGACCTGAGGAATCGGGTGCATTTGCTTTCAGAAAGTCCTTTGAATGGCTTTAAATAGAATTTCTTGCACCGTTCTGTCCCTCTGAAGGATGTGCTAAGATTGTACTTTCTTTTTATATGCTTATTTAGAGACAGTAGTCCATTTGAGTCCTACACAAATGGAAATGCTGGCTTATTAGAAAAAAAAAAAAAAAGCTTTCCAAATTTATTTAAGTATAGCTGCAAAGGGATATATACAGCCCATGAGCATTAAGGACTTTGAAATAATAGAAGTTTTTGAGAAAAGTCAATGGTAAGACTGGAGATGCAGTGTTTTCTTAGGCAAATGGAAGAAACTAATTAACCATGACTGAGCTGCACATAAGTTGATCTGTATTTCGGATTTATTCTGTTTTGTTTTGGTCTTTGAGCAAACATCAAAAGGGGATAACTGTTCTTGGTTACTGTAGTGATTTGTAATTTTGTCTTTATTAAAAGACTAGGAGTGTTTGTGAGTCAACAGGGCTGCCCAGATTTGGAAAGGTCAGTCTGAAGATGCACTTTTAAACCGTGGATTCTGAAGCTGCTGGGCTGGCTCAGTGTTCATCTGTTCTGAGCACCCCGGGGGGAGCAGAGCACTGCTCAGCCAGGTGTCAGACTGCAGAAAACCTGATTTGTCTGTGGAAGGGCTTTCTGCAGGAGAGGGGCACATGAAGCAGCAATCTGATGGAACAGGTCAAACAGCTGCTGAACCAGCATCACACAGAAAATTCTCTCTCACTGTCCTCCCGTTGTGGTGACACTGAGGGGCAGAGGGTTTCCTTTGCTGGCGTGATTTCCTTGTGTGTGTCATGAAATGCCCTGCTACGGGGTCCCAGCTGGTTTGGAGCAGCTGGAGTTACCACCCAAAGCCAAAACAGCAGAGCCAGACCAAGATCTAGGCAGAAATCCATGCTGGCCCCATTGGCTCTCCCGAGAGCTGGGGCGTGGGCCTGGCAGTGTCCTGACATCTGCAGTCTGGTACGGTCACAAATACTCTGTTCTTCCTTCACCTTAGGGATCCTTTTCATTTCTTTGTGTGAAAGATTTATTATGCGTAATTACAGAAATAAAAAAGATAAAACGGTAAATACGGGGTGATGTGTTCTCTGTCACGGGTCTTGGCGTGGTCATCAGGCCCAACCTGATCGAGGTTTCATAGTGTCCTCCATGACGTGCAATGAAGAAGAATGTAATTTCATTTATTGTATAAAGTAAATCTGTGCCCAGGTCAGTGTCTGGTAGAAGAAGGAACGTGTCATGCTGCAGTGTCATGTGGAATTTCACCTCCTGCCAGCTCAGCTGTAATGTCACAGTGGCCGTGGCCTGGAGGGGCACTGGGAATGTGCAGTCGTGGGGGAGGCAGAGGAGGGACGGGGTTCTCCACACCAGAGCAGAGCTGAGGTGTTGCCCCAGCCTCTCTTTCCTGTCCATTTCAGCTGAGGGTGTCTCTGGTTTTGGGGTGTGGGATGGGTGTTGCACCAGGACCATGCTCTTCTTGGGGTGACCTCACTGTGGCCTTCCAGTACCTGAAAGTCCTGGCAGGAGAACTGGAGAGAGACTTTGGACAAGGCCTGCAGGGACAGCACCCAGGGAATGGCTGCCAGGGAATGCCAGAGGGCAGCGCCAGCTGGGAGATTGGGCAGCAATTGCTGGCTGGGAGGGTGGGCAGGCCCTGGCACAGGGTGTCCAGAGCAGCTGGGGCTGCCCCTGCATCCCTGGCAGTGTCCAAGGCCAGGCTGGACAGGGCTGGGAGCAGCCTGGCACAGTGCAAGGTGTCCCTGCCATGGCAGGGGGTGGAACTGGATGAGCTTTAAGGTCTTTCCCAACCCAAACCACTCTGGGATTCTGTTACAGTACTCTTACTCTGAGTGCTGATCACTGTTGTCACCTCCTGCCTGGGCTCCCTGAGCAGCTGGGGAAGGAAATCCTTCACTTGAGGGCTGGGGAGGAGCAGGCAGGTCTCTCAGAGGGCCATCCCTTCCAGAGGACCAAACAGGCAGGAAGCCCAGATGCTGTGCAGTTGTTGGTGCAGTGAGAGCTGTGGAGCCTTGTTCTTGTGTCCCTGGTGAGGCAGAAATCCTCCTCCCTCAGGCAGCAGAGTGAAACTCTGATCTTGCTGTGGAAGTGAGATTGGGGGTGGGGTTTGGAAGATACAAATGCACTGGGCATCATTCACTTTGGCAGAAGCAGTCCAAAAACCTGCCAGATTTCTTGGCATTTCTTGACCCTAATAGCCTAAAACCAAAGAGTATTGGCAAGTTACAGGGGGGGAAAGAAAACGAAGCCCAAGCTGTTTTGTACGTGCCACTAGATTGTTGATCTACCAGTTAAACAGGAAAGGAAG
Source organism: Prinia subflava (assembly GCF_021018805.1). Classification (NCBI taxonomy): domain Eukaryota; kingdom Metazoa; phylum Chordata; class Aves; order Passeriformes; family Cisticolidae; genus Prinia; species Prinia subflava. Next base: position 102,450,932 of record NC_086283.1, on the reverse strand, counting down.
AAGCAAACAACTCCCCTCCCTTCTTTGGAAGCTCTGAAGATTTTGTACAACATTTCCACTGGTTTTATCATTGCATATGTTGTCTAATTCAGCCAAGTAAAGGTCAAATCTCATATTTAGTCAGCCCCAGGCTCTCTCATAATGGATTGGGCTTGGTCTGCAGAAACTCCACCTTCTGTGGTGGGAGAGCAGGAGTTTTCTGTATGATTGCACTTCCTAGAGACACCTGACCACTGCAAATCCTTCCCCATTTCCACCCATTCCCCCTTTGGCCACTGTACCTAACAGTTTGTACCATTGGTGCTGGCAGTATTGTAAAATTCAGCATCCCAGCTTCTTTTGTGTTCGACTCCTTGTTAATTTGGGGATTTGAGGGAGTTACTGCTACTATATTTATTGTCTGTTATTGCCAACAACCAGCAGTGTTTGAGGTATCAGCTGCACGTCCGAGAGCCTCGTCCTGAGCCCCCGAATTCTGCAGCCTCAGCTCTGGACACGTCCTGGCAGGGGCCGTGGTGGCTGTGAGCTCCCGGCAGGGTGCAGGAGTCCCCAGAGAGGGAGACCCGGGTGCCACAGGGTTGGTTTGGGGCTGGGAATGGTTCTGGCCTTGGCCAGAGGGCTGTGTTCCCCTCCTGGGAGTCACCCACGGGTGGTGGCTCTGCACAGGGCAGCGGTGACACCGGGATGTGTGTGAAGGGCTCAGGGAAGGGATCACAGCGCTGGGAGTTCCCCTGCTCGATTCCCTGCAGGGGAAGGAGTCTTGGCAGGACATCCCCGGGCTGCTGTGACATCACCGGGGAGTGCTCCAGGCCACCCCCTGCATGAGACGTCAGCACAGGCAGCGCTCATTGCCTGCAGCAGCTGTGCCAGCTGAGGATAATGGCATTTCAGACAAAAGGGCAGCCCTTGCAAACTCCACTGACCGCAGCAGCAGAGCTCTGCTTCCTGCTGTGACCTGGGGAACAGCGACTCATAAGGAGCAGGGCAGGGAGGAGCTGCAGGCAGTGCAGATGGTAGTTTAAAGTAATTATACAGTGCTTGGGTTGGAAGGGACTTTAAACATCCCAGGGCTGGAGCCCCTCTGCTCTGCAGCCAGCCTGGCACACCTGGGGCTCTGCCCTGCACAAGAGAAAGCTCCAGGGAGAGCTGCCAGCCCTGCCAGGGCCTCCAGGGGCTCCAGGAGAGCTGCACAGGCACTGGGGACAAGGCCTGCAGGGACAGCACCCAGGGAATGGCTGCCAGGGAATGCCAGAGGGCAGCGCCAGCTGGGAGATTGGGCAGCAATTGCTGGCTGGGAGGGTGGGCAGGCCCTGGCACAGGGTGCCCAGACATTGATGGGGCTGTGGAAATGGCTGCAGAGTGGCATGGGCTTGCTCAAAAGCAGCACCCCATGAGCTGCATCCCTCCTTTGCAAGGCCTTGACTACAGATTTAGGCATCCCTTCACTGGGAATACCGGGGATGTCCCTGGAGCCATGGAAATGCTTTGCATTTTGAGGGCATTTAAACCCGAACTGCGAGGTTCCAGCTGAGGTTCCAGCTCGTAATCATTCAATCATCAGTGCTGGGTTATTGCTGGTGGGATGCACTGGGGGTGTGAGGGCTGTGCTGCCTGCCTGCAAATGAATTCCTCCAAGGAGCCGTGTTTGGTGTTGGAGGCTCTGCTACCACCCGTGGACTGCGACAGCACTTACATGTACTCAGATAAATGAAAATGTCACTATCAGTGAATCCCTCCAGATCACGGATCCAATACACTGTGGAGCTGCCAAACTGGGGCAATTTGAATGAGAGATTTAAAGAGGAGGGATGATTTCTTTTCCTTTTTAATGCTGCTGAAGCGCTCGGCATAATCCTTCATCATCACTTTAAAAACTGTCTTAAAATTAATCCAAAATGAATATGTCTTGGCAGACGTGATGAAATGTTCAGCTGTACATAATGTTTTTGCCAGATGTCTTGGCAAACTGAATGGCAGACTTCAGTCTTCCTTGCAGACACTTTGTGCTGCTGACAGCCCTGAATGTGATGGCACCCGGGGAAAATTGAGGATCCGGAGAGGAGCAGTGACAAAGTGGGTGACGTCCCAGTGATGCTACCCTGGCTCCTCCTCCTATTTATGAAACAAGGAAAAAAATGCTTTTCAAAGAGCAAAACAGCTTATTAAAAACTGGCAATTTAAACTAGGAACAGCTGTCCTCGGCCTGCTGCTTCTATTTCTGTCCCTGGAGCTGTGCTCAGGGTCCATCCCCTCTCCTGGCACAGTGTCCCCTCTCCAGGAATCCTGCTGGGTGTGGGGCTGGGGGTGCAGGGGACCAGGGGTGCTCAGCCCCACCAGAGCTGTCTGGGCCTGTTTAAGGACTGTATCAGCCTGAGAATAATGGGAATAAACCACTTGGGCAAAACCATGTCTGGAGATTCAAGCATCTTATGAAACAGGTGCCTGAAGGACTAAAAATGTGGGGGTTTTCCTAAAACAGCCTTGTGTGTTGTTTTGTTGGTCAGGCTGTTCCTAGAAGGGGAAAGCCATCATTCCTTGATGTGGGATGTTCAGTATCATATTTACTGGGCTGAGCTTTGGAATAAACGTTCTGCTTAGTGCCTTGTGTCCTGTCCATGTCTCTGGATGGTGAGCAGTGGAGCAGAGACAACCAGCAGAGCTGTTCTCACCCTGAAATGAAGCTCTTTGTGATGGCTCCAGGAAAAAGCCCTCACCTTCTCCTCCCCCTGCTCCCCCCAAAAAGCAGTCTTGCAAGTTTCTCCCAACTGAAACACCAAGTGAAAATTAAATTTAAGTTATTTTCTTTCTCCTAAATCAAATCTCACGGGCGCCAATTGCCCTTTAAAAGGTCAAGCTTTTAGCCCACAAAATTGTAATCGATACATTATTGACCCAAACAACAGCCATAACCTACAGGCTGCCTCTGTCTCCTTGCTTGGCTTCTGCTCCTTCCTGGTAGAGCACATTTGGGAAGGTGGGATGGAGAGGGCTCATGAAGCCTCACATCCACAGCTGGGCTGGAGAAATGTGAGCATCACCACTACCCACAGAGCAGGATTCCCTTCCCTTCCCTTCCCTTCCCTTCCCTTCCCTTCCCTTCCCTTCCCTTCCCTTCCCTTCCCTTCCCTTCCCTTCCCTTCCCTTCCCTTCCCTTCCCTTCCCTTCCCTTCCCTTCCCTTCCCTTCCCTTCCCTTCCCTTCCCTTCCCTTCCCTTCCCTTCCCTTCCCTTCCCTTCCCTTCCCTTCCCTTCCCTTCCCTTCCCTTCCCTTCCCTTCCCTTCCCTTCCCTTCCCTTCCCTTCCCTTCCCTTCCCTTCCCTTCCCTTCCCTTCCCTTCCCTTCCCTTCCCTTCCCTTCCCTTCCCTTCCCTTCCCTTCCCTTCCCTTCCCTTCCCTTCCCTTCCCTTCCCTTCCCTTCCCTTCCCTTCCCTTCCCTTCCCTTCCCTTCCCTTCCCTTCCCTTCCCTTCCCTTCCCTTCCCTTCCCTTCCCTTCCCTTCCCTTCCCTTCCCTTCCCTTCCCTTCCCTTCCCTGATGTCCATCCCTAACACAGACCCAGAGTATATTTTCCAGCAGCATTTCTTTCCCTCCTCACCACTTTTTTGTTGTTGTTTGTTTGTTTGTTTGTTTGTTTGTTTTTCCCTGTTCAGGACGTTCATCCACACCAGAGCCACTCCAGCAGCTGACCAAGGGTCCCACATCCAGGTCACAGTGGCCACCAGGACCAGGAGTGGCCCTGGGAGGGTGGAGGTGATGCTCTCCAGGGCCGGGAACGAGGGGACAGAGCCTGGCCTGTGTCTCCCTGCAGCAGGGGAGGAGCGAGAGGCTGGAGCACGGGCATGGATGCGTTGATTTGGGGGCTCCAGCCTCCCCAGGGGTGCGTGCCAGAGACTGATGGCAGAGGCCCTTTGTGCTGGTCTGAAAGTAAAACCAGCGAGACTCCAAGTCAGAAATGCAATTTAATAGAGAGAGAACAAACAACAAGAAAGGTAAAGATAAAATAAATGCAATAGTACAAAGGAGCACTGCCAGAGTCAGAATGCAAACCTGACACCCTGTTGGTCAGGGTGTTGGAAGCAGCCCGCAGTGAGTCCTCCCACAGTGACAGATGCGGCTCTGTTGGAGTAGAGATGATCCTCAAGAAAGGCTCCAGTCATCCTCTGGGAATCCAGTGGGAACAGCTCCCTTGGTGTCTGGGATTGCTGTTTTATCCCATGGAAAGGCTTTGGCTGCTCCCACTGAGTGGAGCATCTCCCAATGGGATGAGGTGATGTTATCAGTCCTGTGAGAGCCTTCAATGGCCCATTCACAGGGGATGTCCCTGGGAGGAGGATGGGTGGAGGAAGAGATAAGGAGGCCCTGCCTTATCTGGTGTTATCAGGTGTCCCATTAACAGAGGGCATCCACCCTCTTTCCACCCCTAGAATTACAAGAGATAAGGAACAATATCTCCCAACCGGCTTCAACAGATGAAAATAGAATACACATTTGTGGTTACATTTCTCAACCCAGGACACCCTTCTTGACTGGTTGGGGAGGAAACAGCAAGGCAACACCTTCCTGCCTGCTGTCACTGACTCTGTGCAGCCAAGTCCAGTGAGTAGCCAGGGGACTGGAGAGTGCTGGAGAATAACCCAGAAGCCAGGGTCGTGACTCAAGGAATTATTAATTGGGAGTAAATTACTCTGATTAGGAAGGGACTGAGCCTAGACAGGCAGTTTGGATGTGTGTGTATGTACAGTGTGCATATGAGTATATGCAGTGCAGGTACATAAAGACAGGGTATTTACATATACACATGTCAAAATGGCATGTCATTGTTATTTATGATTGATTTCATGGTATATTATCTATAAAATGCCCCCTTTCTGATGTACCTCCCTGTCTGATGAAGGGCCATGACTGAGAGCACAGCACTGGCCGGGTTGAACACTACCAAGAGGAAATGGACAAGGAGTGGCCACAGGTGGTGCCTCGGCTGTGTTTGGGGCAGGACTCTGAGGTGACATCAGGCCTTTGCAGGCGTTGGGCTGTGCAGGGAGGATCAGCACACCCCAAGCCAGGAGGCTGCTGGTGCCAGGCTCACCTGCTCTGTTACCTGGTGCTGCCTGTGTTTATGTTGTGGCTACAAGCACTAAGTGAGGACACATTAGCTGTGTTTGTGCAGCTGCCAACCTCGTCCTTGTGACATTTCCATCTGCCCCACTGTTGTATAACCCTCTGCTCCTGGTGAAATTAGGAGCCAGGGAGAAATCCCTGCCTTCCCCAACCCTCCCACCAGAGCAGCTCAACCCCAGCCTTGGGCATCAAGGCTTCCCTCCAACGTAGGTCTGAAATCAATCCCCTTCCTCTCCCTGTGGCCTTGGGCTGCCCTGCAGCCAGCAGACACCAAAAGCCTTGTCCGTGCCCGTGTACTTCAGCATCACATCTGGCTCTGAAAATCCTCAAGGGCCAACAGTCCTTCTCAGGTCGAAACAATCCAGGAGTCGGTGCTGGGAAGGGCAAATTTCACCTCTCTGCTGAGCAGCAGCCCATGGCACACCCTCACCCTGCCTGCTCCCTCAGAATAGGTACAGTAGAATGGAGAACATCCCTAATGTTCCAAAATGTTCCAAATCACAGCCTGCAGAGACCTGGCTGGTGGGTCCAGGGACTTTTCCTTCAGTCTGGAGCCCAGGTCTGGGGTTCATGAGGCCAGGAATCATGGCCTGCCACACCTTCTTCCCAGTCAGTGCCCCCAGCCCCGTGGTGGGCCCTGGGGACCAGAAGCTGTCCATTGAATCCTCTCAATTTAACAGACCCAGCAGAGGATTTGTTGCTTTGCACTCCCAGTTTAAGGCCAGGTGGAGTGGGGTGAGGCTCAGGAAAGGTGGAGGGAGGCTGAGGTTTTCACTGATGCCTCTGCAGTGCTGCCCTTCCAAGTTTTCAGAGTCTTTGCCCAGCAGCTTCCTGCTACCTCGACAGTAACCCTTGGGATGGCACCTTGGTGGGGCGCTTGTGGGAGATGATGAAAGACAGGGAGGTGAAGAAACTTGCACTGAACACTCTGCTGGCTCCTGGCCTGAGACGCTGGGCCTGCTCAAGGCCTTGCCAAGATCGTTTTCTCTGGGAGGATACGCTGATGATGACAGCCAGGTATTTCTTTGATGCAATTCTGTGCGCTGCTGGGGAAAGTACGCAGAGTCCCGCTTCCCCGAGCGCCGCGGGGCCACGTCGGCTGCCCCAGCCTGGAGTCCAAGCCTCAGCCTGCCTGGAGCCACCCCTGCACACTCCCTGCACCCTCACCTCGCACTGCATTTCCCCGGAGCCTCTCTGGAACCTCCTTGCCACTCTGCTGGCTTGCTCTTTGCTTTCTCATCCCTCTGACATACTCAAAATACGCACACACCCCCGTTCGTGCAAGCAACTACAACCCAGCCGGGGCCCTGGCAGGACAAGCAGTCTCTCCTTCATCCTTTACAGAAATTCCCAGGAAAATGTCTCACTTTTGAGTGATTTTGAGCAATTTCCATGGCAGCTCAAGGCCTGCATGAGAGCTTTTCCTCTCCTGGCTTTCACCACGCAAGAGTGAGAATGCCTTCCCTGCTTGAGTACCAAGGCAATGTAGCAAATTGGCCAGCTTGATGCTCATCTTCAGCAGAAGATAAACATGAGGGCTGATAGTGCCACGACTGCAGCCTGTTGGAGGAGAAGAGGTGCTCTGTGAGGTTCCTGAGTCCTGCCTGGTGGAAAGGAATGCAAAGGTGGAAAGGACTGTGGGTCCCCTGCTGCTACCTCTGTCCCCAGAGCGCGGCCACACAGGGTGTGTGGCCCACACTGACCCTGGGCGTGGAGCACAACTGATCAGGGGCTGCCTCTGAGGGCAGCACTTGTGACAGAAAAGTGTTTTCTGAGATGGTCCTGGATCCCTGGAAGTGTCTGAGGCCAGGTTGGAAGGGGCTTGGCACACCTTTGGACAGTGGAAGTTGTCCCTGTCCATGGCAGGGGGTTAGACTGGATGAGCTTCAAGGTCTCTTCCAACCCAAACCACTCCTGTGTTCTGTGGTTCTATGAAAAAAAATCTTCCTCAGGGTGGGGAGGAAAACCGAGGGAGAGGTTTGTAAAGAGCAGACCACTCAGAGGCTGAGCAGAGCTGGGAGGAGCAGGAGTGTCCATGAGCCGTGCCTGGGTACTGCTCTGGATGGATGCTCAGGGGGAGACAGGGACCACCAGCAGCACCAACGCCATGGGGGAGAAAAGGGAGTTTATTTGGGGGGCAAAGGTACCAAATTTGGGGGTTTGCCCATGATAAATTTGTGCATGGGCTGTGGGCAGAGAGAGGAACCCAGGGGAACACTCAGGACGTGGAGTGGCCCAGGTTTCCACCATGCCTCCCATGTGACTTGTTTTTTGGGAAAATGAACCCTTCTTTTGCAGCATTCACAAGAGTGTCCCACACAGGGAGCAACCTAAGGAGGGGATGGCCTTTTTTTGGGTGCTGTGCTCGGGACAGAGTGTCCCAGAGCACAATGGATGAAACACAAAAGTGCTGATGCCACCCTGCACTACCCCCTCAGCACCCCGGCGTGAGCAGGGGGCCATGGCCAGCACATCACCTGTGGAGCAGCACAGCGGGGACAGAGACCTCCCCTCCTGCCTGGCAGAGCCCTGGGGCTCCTCCGTGGGCAGCACACCAGGCCCTGAGTGCAGGGAACGCTCCACCAGCGAGAGCAGCACATCTGGACTGCTGTTCCCTGAACAAGACGTGGGCAAGGCATGGCCCTCCGGATAATCCCTTGTTCAAAGTGAAATTTGGAAAAAGAGGTGGGAGGAGCGGGGTAGGACTCCTGTTATGCTTGGAAACTATTTAAATATGTCAATATTAAGGGAGCATAATTACCACTCAAGCAATTCCAGCAAACAAGTCGGTAAGAGTGCCTGCTTTACGGGAAGTGCATTTCCTCTTGGCAGCCTCCTGGCCGGGGATTATTGAGTGTGCAGCTCTCCCTCCATCCACTGCACTGGGGAACCAGCACCTCCTGGCCAGGCAGGGCCACAGAGCATGGGCTGGGCTGCTCCACCTTCAGGGACCACGAGGGTCAACCCAACCCCCCTGCAAGTGATGCCTCAACCCCTGGCAGGCTCTGCTGCAGGTCTGAGGACACTGAGCAGCCCCACGGTGCTGAGAAGCACCAGCCCGTGCTGTCCTTGGGGTCAGTGGTGACCATCACTTCTGAGGGCAAGGTCACCAGCAGGAGCCCGGTGCTGCTGTGCTTCCCAGAGCATCTGCCTGGATCTTCCCTTGCTGTGGAAGGAGTCAGAGGAAGGGGAGGGCTGTGGGTCATGGGCTGGATGCTGTGCTCAGGTCTCCTGAGTCAGCTCCCAGCACCCCCCATGCCGTGTCAGACAAGTCACTTCACCTCGGTGACGCCGGCCCTGGCCTCAAAACCCTTCTGTGGTCCAGCCCTGTGGCACCACAGGGTCACGCTCGGGTCTGGGGAAGTTACTCAGGGCCTCTGACTGCTGGTTGGAAAACACTGAACCCAAAAGTCAGGTTCCTTGAGCTGTTAGTCACCGGAGAAACAACAGCTTCCCAAAGCTGCTGGGAGCCTTCCCAGGGCTGCGGGGAGGAGCGGGGTGCAGCCGGGCTGGCACACCGTCCAGAGGGACACTGACACTGCACCATTCCCGTCCACAGCGGGGATTATCTCACGGGAAAGCTGCCCCGTGCAGGGGCCACCCCACAGCTGCTCCTGCTGGGATCACACCCAGGTGCTGCTGACCCCTCAGCTGCCCACTGCCCCTTACACAAAAACCCCCTGAGCACACAGAACCCCCCCATCTTTGACTGAAGAGGTGCAATTTACCTGCATCACTCATTAGAGAGTGCATAATCCTCGTTGCTGAATCTGTGTGTTTTCCATCATCTCTGTCTGCTGTGCTAGTCCTTTCATCCACACGCTGCAGATGCGGAACCAAGATCTCAGGAGTTTGGAATGGGAGGAGCTGGAAGTTCCCTTTCAACCCAAACTGTTCTGGGATTCTGTGATTTTGCCACCCCTTTGACTGGTTCTGAATTTGACTCAGCATTGCCCAGGATGTTCTTTACAGGCCCAGTGTGAAGTGTGTGAGTGCTCATTATTGTCCATAACACGTGGACCATGTATGAACTCTTTCAGATTTGCTAAAAGCACTTGAATATTTGTAATTAATTCTTTTTTTTTTTTTTTCAATGCCCACCCAATTTGAGCCCTAATCTGATCTCACGGCTGTAGAGGAGCTATAACAAAAGATTAGCTTATGTTTAATGTCTGTTTAGTGCCTGAAAGGCATCTTGAGAATGGAAAATGACACGGAAATGCTGAATAATCATATTTTGTTGTCAACACTCCCCTTGAGCAATGCCCTTAAGCCTAACAAATGCTTGCTGCAAGCAAAGCACATCTCATTATTTTTGAACAATCCCACCCCCTGCCCCGAAGTTTGGAGCACCAGTGTCCCCCGGGCCAGCTGGGGACATTACTTTTGCTGGGGTTTTGGGTGTCCCCATAATTCCTCATTGCAAAGCTGAGATTTCTGTTGCTCAGTGTCTGCCCAGAACGTGAGGGGATGATGTGCATGTCCCAAACACGGAGAGCTGTGTCTGTGGAGCCAGGGGCTGTTGGTGAGAGCACACACGAGGATGTGGCTGGAGAAGGGGCTCTATGGAGGAAGGGCAGCACTTTCCTGGGACAAATCTTGCTCTTGCTCATGAAGCAAAGCACAGCCTGGCTCAGTGAGGCCAAGAAGTGCCCGTAGACTTCAGGAAACCTTTGACACCGTCTCCCACATCACTCTGGACAAGCTGCAGCCCATGGTTTGGACAGGGTCAGTCTCAGCTGGGCTCAGGAGGGGCTGATGGCCAGGCCCAGAGAGTGCTGGGGAAAGGGGCAGATGGGGCTGGGCACTGATGGAGCTCCCAGGGCTCAGGACTGGGGTCATCCTAACCCTCTGCAGCTCCAGGCTGGGGCGGAGGGGCTGGAATGTTGGGAAAGGCCATGGAGTGCTGGTGCCAGCAGCTGGACAGGAGCCCAGGGGTGCCCAGGGGGGCCACTGACCCCTGGGCTGTCCCAGCCATGGTGTGACACAGCCCCAGGGCAGGGCCTGTCCCCTGGGCTGGCACTGCTGGGGCACCTCCAGAGCTGGGGACAAGAGAGACCCTGAGGGGCTGGAGTGTGTCCAGGGCAGGAACGGAGCTGGGAAGGGGCTGGAGCCCCAGGAGAGGCTGAGGGAGCTGGGAAGGGGCTGGAGCCCCAGGAGAGGCTGAGGGAGCTGGGAAGGGGCTCAGCCTGGAGAAAAGGAGGCTCAGGGGGGACCCTGTGGCTCTGCACAGCTCCTGACAGGAGGGGACAGCCGGGGGGCTCTGGGAACAGGGACAGGAGGAGAGGGAACGGCCTCAGGCTGGGACAGGGCAGGGTCAGGTTGGATACTGGGGAAAATTCCTTCATGGAAAGGGTGGTCAGGCCTCAGAAGCAGCTGCCCAGGGAGGTGCTGTAGTCTCCATTCCTGGACCTGTCCAAGGCAGTCCTGGATGTGGCACTCAGTGCTCTGGGCTGGTGACAAGGTGGGGATTGGTCACAGGTTGGACTCGATGGTCTTGGATGCGTTGAGGTTGGAACCTCTTGGATCCTGTGAATCTGTGACTAGAGGGAACAAGGTCACCCAAGATGTCTGAAGCCTCAACCATTTCCAGAAAGGCCCCAAAGAACTGGCTGTGCATGAGAACTGACTTGAACAAAAAATGAGAAATGTCTCTCCAGAGAAACTCCTCTGTAAAAGTTGTTCGTACAAACCCTGGATGGCACTGCCAGGACCTGACATCCCAGCAGCTGGATGGATCAGTGCTAGAGCCAGGACTGGGGATTTCTCTTTCTCCCTTTCTTCCTTCCTTTCTCCCTTCAACCCATCTCTCTCTTCCCTTTCACCCTACCCCAAATCCCACTGCCGTGTGCTCACATTGGGGTATCAGGGACCAGCACCCCAATTCCCACGACACGTGTGTGACTCACTAATGAAACTCTGTAAGATTTCACAGACCCTCTGCCTTCTGTCACTCCTGTGATCACAGGCACCTGCCAGTGCTGGGTGCTCCCTTCTCCTCAGGGGTGGGATTCCAAGGAGTTGCTCCCAAGGTCCAGCCCCCAATATCCCAGCAGAAAGGTGATGGACATGATTCCCCCATTCAGGTCTTTCAGCGAGGAATCCAAGCTGAGCTGCCTCGTTTTCCTGTGTTTCACCTCTCAGGAAGTGTGTCCTTGCTCATGATCCTAAATTCTTGCTGACAAGCCACCACTGTGACAACAAGTATTATTTAAAGTTTTGTATTTTGCCCACTGGCAGGGGCAGGGCCATCTCCTCACTCAGATGGCACCACACTCCAGCATTTCTTCTGTTGCTTCCCTCAGCTCACACCAGCCCATCCCACAGCTCTGTGTGTGCTGCTGTCCCCAGACAGCCCCAGGTGACAGCCTCTGGGGCTGCCCAGTGCTGCAGGATGGGCTGGCACCTCCTCCAGCGGGGCATGGTGGGCATTAATCTGCTCCCCACAGCTGTAATTTATTAAAATAATGCCCACAGCCCCGCCTGGGGATCTCATGGATGGCTCCCCACTTGTGCCAGGCTCCTGCTCTCTGTCACAGCTGGCTGTGACACAGGGCCAGGGGCCGTGGTGTGTGTGCTGTGAGGTGGGGGAGTCTCAGTGGTGCAATCCAGGAGTCTGTTGTTGGAAAAAACAAAACAAAACAAAAATCCTTAGGGGAGGCAGCAGAGGAAGGTCCTTCCCCTTGTCTGCTCTGCTGCTGCAGGGGGTGGGTGAGGATGGGTCCTTGCAGCCACCACTGAACCCCAGTAATTAGGGAGAGCTGACAGCAGCAATAACCCAGCATGGGAAAGACAAGGGGCTGCTGCAGCCAGGGCAGAGGAGGGCACGGAGCTGCTGCCAGGGCTGGAGCCCCTCTGCTCTGCAGCCAGCCTGGCACACCTGGGGCTCTGCCCTGCACAAGAGAAGGCTCCAGGGAGAGCTGCCAGCCCTGCCAGGGCCTCCAGGGGCTCCAGGAGAGCTGCACAGGCACTGGGGACAAGGCCTGCAGGGACAGCACCCAGGGAATGGCTGCCAGGGAATGCCAGAGGGCAGCGCCAGCTGGGAGATTGGGCAGCAATTGCTGGCTGGGAGGGTGGGCAGGCCCTGGCACAGGGTGCCCAGAGCAGCTGGGGCTGCCCCTGCATCCCTGGCAGTGCCCAAGGCCAGGCTGGACAGGGCTGGGAGCAGCCTGGCACAGTGGAAGCTGTCCCTGCCCGTGGATGAGGTTTGAGGTCTCTTCCAACCCAAATCATTCTGTGTTTCAAACCCTGAGTGCCTCTGTCAGGATGGAAGGTTCCAGACACAGAGAGGAGCTCCCCAGTGAAATGAAGACAAATCTGGTGCTGCTGCTGGTGTGCACCTTCCTCCATAAGTGCTGCCCTTCCTCTGTACAGCCCCTTCTCCAGCCACATCCTCGTGTGTGCTCTCACCAAGAGCCCCTGGCTCCACAGACACAGCTCTCCGTGTTTGGGACATGCACATCATCCCCTCACCTTCTGGGCAGACACTGAGCAACAGAAATCTCAGCTTTGCAATGAGAAATTATGGGGACACCCTATTAGGTATCATTGTGGTGCTCCAAACTTCAGCGCAGGGATTGTTCAAAAATAATGAGATGTGCTTTGCTTGCAGCAAGCACGGAGCTTGCACCCAGGTGGGGTAGCAGGGAAGAATTTGATGTTTACAGCAAAGCCCAGACTATTCTGACCTGATCCTCTTTGCTCATCAAAGTGTGGTAAAACTGCCTGGTCACTGCAGAGGAGGTGGAGGAGGCAGGAAAGGGCAGGCACAGCTGCCCCAGCAGCACATCCTGGGCTGCCTCGGGGCTCTCTGCACCCACAGCAGGTCAGGGATGTGCAGGGCAATGCCATGACACCCCTGACAGCTGAGGGGATGGCCCTGGAGGTGCGTGTCCAAGGCTGTGCTGGCCTTGTCCCTGCTGTCATTTACGTGGTGGGCAATCACTTCAGCCCGAGGGTTTAATTTTTAGATAACATTAGGACAGACAAATCCCAGCCACGCTGCACCTTTTGGCCCCACAGGATTCCATTACATTGTTATTATATCATATTGCATCCCCCCATGCCATCCTGAGAGAAGAGGCTGCTCCATCCTCTCTGCTCCACCCTTGTCACTCCTGGGGCCACAGGGGACACAGACACAGGGAATTTGTGTTGCTCCCTGCTTTGCCTGGCTGACACCCCCCTGCAGCTGCTTCCTTGCCCTCTCCTTGCAGGACACATGCCTTGGGAAGGATGAACTTTCTCAGGGGAGGCAGCTGTAGCCTGAGTTCCTTAAGTTGAAGGGCTGCTAGGAACAGCCCAGCCAAAACCTAATGTGGGTTGAAATACAGGAGCTAGAAGGCTGAATCCTGTGAGATCAATGAATCCTCCAAGGCTGGTGATAGAAATGCTGTTCTCTTCAGTGGGGCCAGAGCACAAAGACAAACCCAGCTGTGTTACAAGGAGAAATTGTTCTCCCACAGCATCAGGTCACTTGAAAGAGTGATTCCTGGCTGTGATCCCAACAGTATTGCACTTGGAGAGAGCACCGAGAGACTAACACGGAGAGAGCTTGATACTTCACGTCTGGTTTATTTGTTTGATGAAAAAAATTTCAAGGAAAGAATAAGAAAAAATGTTCTTTTTCCCTACTGCATAAATGTTGGAGAAAATTATTTTTCTTCCCTGTAATCAACCTTGGGGAGGGACTTCTGTGACTGGCACTTCACCCCAGCTGTCACTGAGAAAGATGGATTGGAAGATGTAGAAGGGAAATATGGAGATTTAAAAATAATCTCAATTCCATTTCTCTGTCAGATGTAATTTAAAGAGAGACTAACTGTCCACATCTCACTGCCTGCAGACAAAACAAGGTGCAATGCAGATCCCTTCAGGAGCACTCGAGGTGATTAAAAGAAAAGCTTTCACAGAATATATTTCCTTGAATAAACACCACTCTTATTCCCAGTATCTGCCCCAGCTACCCCATCACAGGGATCTCTGCATCTCCCCAAATGAATTTTGTGTGGGGGAAAAACCAGAACAAAACAAAACAGCAACCTGTGGGTACAAAACATCAAGGAAAGCAGATTGTCCTCTCAGGCAGCACAAGGTTTCCAGGGAGACATGCAGCCAGCCTGGTTTTCATGGAAATGTTAAATACCCAGCTCTGAGCAGCCTCAGACACCCCTGCCCTGAGAGGACCTGCAGAGGCAGAGCAGCTTCTGCCGTGTTTTCATATGGATGCAAGCCTGGCTTTTAACCACGGTGTCCTGATGGAGATTAAACAACTCCACAAACAGCTGCTCTGTGGCGATATCGAGTGGGGACTGGATGAACTCATCAATTTAGATGGAACCGGGGAAGTTCTGCTAATGCACTTGAACAACAAAGGTGCACAGATGGCAACTGAAATGCTTAGGGAACTTCTTAAGAAAAATCCAGCTGAGCCTTATAAACAAATGTCCTTTGTAAAACCAGCATCTGAGGAGTGAGGGAGAGAGACTCTGTCTGAACCACTTTAATTAAAATATTAATTTTTATTGCCATCAGGGACCTGCCTGAAGCACAAGATGTTTAAATTATCAGTATGGTTGCAAGAACCACATGGCTGTAGGGAGCAAAAAGGGAAGGCAAGATTTGCATGTGGCCCATCAGTGCTTGTTAAGGAAAGGGTGGCTGGAAAAAGAAAAAAGAAAAAAGAAAATGGAGAAGAAGAAGAAAAAGGAATAGAAAAAGGAAAAGAAAAAGCAAAAGGAGGAGAAGAAGAAGAAGAAGAAGAAGAAGAAGAAGAAGAAGAAGAAGAAGAAGAAGAAGAAGAAGAAGAAGAAGAAGAAGAAGAAGAAAAAGAAGAAGAAGAAGAAGAAAAAGAAGAAGAAGAAAAAGAAAAAGAAGAAAAAGAAAAAGAAGAAGAAGAAAAAGAAAAAGAAAAAGAAGAAGAAAAAGAAAAAGAAAAAGAAGAAGAAGAAGAAGAAGAAAAAGAAGAAAAAGAAAAAGAAGAAGAAGAAGAAAAAGAAAGAAGAAAAAGAAAAAGAAAGAAGAAAAAGAAAAAGAAAAAGAAAAAGAAAAAGAAAAAGAAAAAGAAAAAGAAAAAGAAAAAGAAAAAGAAAAAGAAAAAGAAAAAGAAAAAGAAAAAGAAAAAGAAAAAGAAAAAGAAAAAGAAAAAGAAAAAGAAAAAGAAAAAGAAAAAGAAAAAGAAAAAGAAAAAGAAAAAGAAAAAGAAAAAGAAGCCAGCTTCATGCAATGCTTTCCTGCTCATCCTAGTGCGGGCAGGGGTGTTTTGAGCAGGCAGGCACCTTGCATGCATTCACAGAGGCCTTTGAAGCTGCCCAAACACAAACCATCAGGCTGGCGGGGCTCGCCTCGCCTGACACGCACACGGGCGAGGGCAGGGGAAGGCATCAGCTCGGCTGAGGGCTTTGAACTCGTGCATGCACTTTCCAATTATTTAAACGGCCTGGCCAGATAAACATCAGCACCCCGGGATCGGCGGTAATATTCAGCAGAACAAATGTTCCAGGTTTTGAGCCCATGACTTATTCAAAGCAGTTGGTGGGGAGCAGGGCTGCTGAGCTCGTGTTGCCTTCGATCCCAAATCCTCCCGGGGAAGGGACTGGGCTGACCCCAGCCGTGTGTCCACGGGCTCTGAGGGGATCCTGCCCCTCTGCCCCTGTGCTCAGGTGAGATCCCACCTGCAGAGCTGCTCCAGCCCAGCTATCCCAGCACAGGAACGCCCTGGAGCTGCTGGAGAGAGCGCAGAGGAGGCATCGAGGTGGTCAGAGGGATGGAGCTGCTCTGGTATCAAGAAAGGCTGACAGAATTGGGGTTGTTCAGCCTGCAGTGGGCAAGCTCCAAGGTGGCCTAGTTGTGGCCTTCCAGTGCCTGAAGGAGCCACCAAAAACATGGAGAGAGAGAATTCACAGGGCCTGGGGTGACAGGACAAGGGGAATGCCTTCCCAGTGCCAGAGAGTAGGTTTGGAGTAGATAATGGAAAGGAAATGTTCCCTGTGAGGGTGGGCAGGCCCTGGCACAGGGTGCCCAGAGCAGCTGTGGCTGCCCCTGCATCCCTGGCAGTGCCCAAGGCCAGGCTGGACAGGGCTGGGAGCAGCCTGGGACAGTGCAAGGTGTCCCTGCCATGGCAGGGGTGGAACAGGATGGGCTTTAAATGTCCATTCCAGCCCAAACCCCTCCATGATTCCATGATATATGGGCAGGGAAAGCTGCTGGGTTTAAGTGATGTTGTGTTTCAGAGGCCTGCAAGGGCGCTGCAGCCTCAGAGGAGCTGTTCTCCTGCAAAACCCTGTTAACCAGGAACGAGGGGTTTATATTTGGTAAGGAGCTGGAGCCGGCTGCATCCTGGGCAAGCTTCCATCCCTGCTCCCCTCCGGGGGTGAACCAGCCCATCTCCACCTGGAACCTGTGTTAAACAAACATCCAGGTCTCCATTAAAGCTGGACAATCCTGCTGTGCCTCCTGTCACCCTACCTGGGCTGTGCACAGACGTGAGGGCAGCCAGGCCTTGGAGGGGCTCTGCAGCTGCCCACAGCAGGGTTTGAGGCCAAGGGGGTACCTGAGGCACTGAGGAGTAAATGATAATCAAATATAACTGAAACTCTGGTCTGTGGCTCAGCAGGACACCCAGACATGATCTCCACGTGAGGTGGAATTAACAGAATTAACAACTCTCTCAATGACGCTTCATGCCCAGGGACGGTGCCCTGGGGCAGGGGTGAAGGGCACACATTGCAGGGTGATGTCCAGGCTCAGCCAAGCCCCACAATAAACCACCAAAACACCTCCTCTGGCCCCCTGATGGCTGTGCCAGACACAACTGAGATGAGGCAGAAGGAGAAAAAGTGGGTTCTGCAGAGGAAGAGTGTACTGCAGGTTACCAGGGTTACATTTTTCTTTATGTACTGGTTTTACTGACCTCTGCAAACCCAGCCAGCGAGGAAAAACCAAGAACACACTGAAATCATGGGATTGGGAGGGACCTGTAAAGGGCATCCAGCCCTCCCGCAAGGAGCACAGACACCTGCAACACTGAGGGACCCTCTAGAAATTGATTTTTCTGTACTTTGAAATGATGCAAGCCAATGGCAGGGACGTGCACTGACCTTTCTGAAGGCCCCCTGACACACACTGAGCAGGGGCTGGGGCCAGTGGTTTGAATTTTCATGGGTTCTGTGTCTTCTCTGCTTAACCACAGCCAGCCACATGCACACAACAGGGACATCCTTGTCCTCCCTGGAGGGACAACAAAATCACTCCCATGCTGGAAGATAGAGGAGTTATGCCATAATAATAAAAATTACTCCATGTGCTGTGCCTGTCAACTTCCCCTTAAAACCAAGCCCTGCCATGTCCTTTATTCCCTGGCACTCAATTCAAAAAGTATTTCCCATTTCTTTTTTGAATCAGGACAGAAAATGCTGTCATGTCACGGACAGTCAGAAAAGGACTCCAATTTCTCAGCAGCCATGGGAGTCATGCGCTGGGCCTTCCTGCAAGCTTGGTATTTCAATTGGAGGCATTTCATGGGATAGCTGAAGACTTCTTCTAAGAAAAAAACCCAAAATTATATACTGATGCTCAACTTTTTCACACCTACATGCTAATGTATCAGAAGCAGTGTAATGGCCAAGAGCTGCAAACCTTGTCCCAAGCCAGGACTTCCTGAGAACCACAGAGCAGAGACCACTCACACCAGTGGGAGCTGGGGCTCTGCGAGCACCAGACAACAGCTCAGAACACAAACATCCGAGAGCAGAACTTCTCAGAAATCCATTAAAGAGAAGGCTGGAGCCAAATCAATACAGACTGCACAACAGATTAGCTGATGTACGGAAGAGGGGAGAGTGAACCGTGTGTTCACCTTTCCTGCACTCACTTTTGGCACATCCCACCTGCCCCCCGTGGACTGGAAGGGGGTCAGGTGGATTTGGGGGCACACCAAATGTTCCCCC
Organism: Prinia subflava; assembly: GCF_021018805.1. Lineage (NCBI taxonomy): Eukaryota > Metazoa > Chordata > Aves > Passeriformes > Cisticolidae > Prinia > Prinia subflava. Next base: position 102,432,872 of record NC_086283.1, on the reverse strand, counting down.
AAAGAACTGGACTCGGTGCTTTTAGCACAGGTTTCTTTTTCAACTGCATACAGTCACAAATAAATTATTTCTGTTTCTTTACATGCTAAGCTGACTCAGAAGCCAATTCATAAGGTATTTAGTGCAAATCGTTTCTGACAATAGCCAGCATTCTAATTCCATGGCAATTCCAACCTGTCATTTACAGATTATTTGGTATGAACCAAATATCAAGATCCTCCTCTAGCTCATAATTCACAAATTTTATATTTGGGAAAGCCTTTGCATGTTTTAGGAACACACAGTGGTTGGCCTGATCTTATTTGCCAGCCATTCTTAGAAAGGAATTTGCCATTCTTAGAAAGGAAGAAGCTGTATATAATATTTTGCTGTCTAATTATGAGGTCAATTTTAGTGGTCTGTCTGCTGCTCTCATGCACTGATGCTTGTGTTGTAGTAAAAGCTGAAAATTGCCTTTACAGTACACTGACTAGTAAAGTAACTCTGAACTGAAGGACATTCTGAACACAGAAGTGTCCTCCCCCTGTGGCCACCAGTCCCCAGTTTCTCCTTTTCTGTGGTTCCCATCCAGTCCCTCTTCCCATTCTGGACTTCCCTGAGATCCTGAGAAGCCCCCCAGCTTCTGTCTTAGGAAGGAGGGTCCAAGCCCGTGTGTATATCACATAATCATGGAATTGTAGAATGGTTTGGGTTGGAAGGAACCTCAGAGCCCATGCAGTGCCACCTCCTGCCATGGGCAGGGACACCTTGCACTGTGCCAGGCTGCTCCCAGCCCTGTCCAGCCTGGCCCTGGGCACTGCCAGGGATGCAGGGGCAGCCCCAGCTGCTCTGGGCACCCTGTGCCAGGGCCTGCCCACCCTCCCAGCCAGCAATTGCTGCCCAATCTCCCAGCTGGCGCTGCCCTCTGGCATTCCCTGGCAGCCATTCCCTGGGTGCTGTCCCTGCAGGCCTTGTCCCCAGTGCCTGTGCAGCTCTCCTGGAGCCCCTGGAGGCCCTGGCAGGGCTGGCAGCTCTCCCTGGAGCCTTCTCTTGTGCAGGTGAGCACCCCTAGGTGTCCCAGTGTTGGGGTTCTTGCCTCTTTCCTGCTCCAGGGTCAGGGCAAATAAAATTCAGAAGACATTGCTTTTGACGTCTCAGTCTGAAATTTAGTATCCTTAATTATTACGAACGAGATGTGAGTTCTCTCTAACAAGTTGAGAAAAGTGAGCCCCAAATGGTGTCTGCTTAAGGTTATTTAAGCAAGCTGACATCTATATCATTTATGCTCCTAATCCAGTTGTGATCACCCAAAACCCACAATGTGGACCTCTTTCCTCCAGTAACAAAAAACCACCCAGATTCATGAAAAAGGAGGATGAAGAAGGTGCAAAAAGACAACTAATCCACACCCAGAGTTCTCCATCTTGTCTCCCGTAAAGCACCATACACTAAGATCCCAAATCTAAGTTTTTCCCCCTGTGAGATCACACAACACCATCCAAGCCACATCCCCATGACCCCAGGACTATCACTCCTTTTTGGAAGCCTGTTTTAAGGTCTCAGGTCAAATGCAGTGCCTTCCTGGAGTTCTGTGCCTGTCAGCACAGAGTCCGAAATTCTCAGCATCGAGAGTTCCCACATCCCAGGCTGGCTCCAGAGGGGCTCCAGCCCTACTGCAGAGCCCTGCATTTGTTGGGATTTTCTCACTGCACTGCCTCAGGCCCAATTCCCAGCTGTGTTTCCCAGAGGGCTGCAACGACCCAAAGGCTTTCAGGAGCCTCACACACCTTGCACAGGTTTCCAGGAAAACAAGCGAACTCCAGAGATGCAGCAATGTTGGAAACAGTAACCCAGCTCTGGATTTGGCAAATGGGCAAGAGCTTGTGTCCAGAAAGAGGGACAAGGGGCTGATGGCACCCAGCAGGGAGCCAGGGCTCCCACTGCTCCCAAGGACGGGGATTGTTTGCTCTGGTTGCCCTCCAAAGTCATTCCGGTGACTCAGAGGTGGGGGGGATTTCGAGGAAGCATTGGGGATGCTCTTCCAAACCTTGTTTTGAAACGTGGCTCAGCAGAATGACTCCCTGTTTCACATGGGAAGGCTGCCCAGTGAGTGGCAGGGGGCAGTGGTGGGGGCAGAGCAAAGGCCATCAGGCATCTGGGGCCACCAAAGGCCACCATGATTTTCCAACATCCTCCACCAGGTGCTGGAAGAAAAACATGAAAATTAGTTGGTATGACCCAATTATAACAAAAAATTAAACAAATCCCCAATTAACTACGCTATTGAAGGTCCATCCCCTTCTCTGGAAGAAAGATCAGCATTAGGATGGATGCTTGCTAATAAATCAGGAGGGCTTTGTTCATCTGCCAGCTCCCCCACAGGCTGGCTGGGTGGTCTTCCTGCAAGTTAAGTCTCTTTAACCTCAGTATCTCTATCTGTGAGATGGGTAGGAAAAATACATATTTCCCATATATATTCCCTTCTCCCCTTTAATGTCAAACTCCAAAAGAAATGTAAAACAATTAAGAAATCCAAGGTGCTGGTGCTATTTTTCGCATAGCAAAAGGCAAAACTCCTGAGTGAGGTGAGTGAGGAGTCCTTTTAGCCTTTGTTACCACAGAGATTTTTTTTTTTTTTTTTTTTTTTTTTTTTTTTAATATAGAGGGGATCCAAGAGATGAGATGGGCAAAACCTGCCAGGTCCTGAATGGGACCCCTTCTAAACAGGAGGATTTGGCAGAACTCTCCCCTCAGACTGGTAATCTCCTGCCTAGACAGAGTGTGAGGAACTGTCTGGAAACATCTCATCGTACCTTGGGCATGGCAGGCACAGGAACACCGTGACCTGCAGTGGACAGCCAGGCTTCAGGGTGCTGATTAAACCACTCAGGTTCCCCAGGGCTCACTAAGCCAGGGCTCACTCCATCTCATTATTGTATAGTTTTACCCGATCTTGGGTTTTAGCTAATTGCTTTTTACCTTGGATTACCTGGATGAGGCTTTTATGTAACGAATCTTGCTGAGATGAAAAACATGAGAGAACGGAATGTGGGCCCCGCAGGTTGGTGCTTAGGTGGCTCTGACAAGAGTGTGGTCAAGAGCATTGCACAAAATGGCAAATTTGAACATCCACGCTGTCCACTGAGTCAAAGATCTGTGCCTCAAACCACAGAGGGAACCGTCCAGAGGGAAAACTGAGTTTATTTTTCAAAGCAGCCAGCCAAGACATAATTTTGCCACGTTGCACCTTCATATTCTCCTGCTCCCCTCTGACTGTGCTTTGGGGAAAATTTCAAGATTGCATTTTGTTATGTTCTGTCATCAGTCCCACAATTTCCCAATGTAGACTGCAAGGTGTTAGCAAACAGTGGGAACAGCAAAAACACTTTGCTGCTATTGTGAAAGCACAGGTATAATGTATCTATTTGCTGAATTACAGAAAATTCCTTTCTTCCTGCAGCTGAGTGTTGTCAAAATTGGTCACTTAATTCTGAAAGAATTAATTTCTCTCACAGAAAGTAACAGCAATTACTTCAGTGTCATGGCAACACACGTCAGCACTGAACAAGATGTCTCTCACCATCTCCTCATTGCAGTCTTTTGGAACTCAAAAGAAAAAAAAAAAAAAAACAAAATGAAAACAACCCAAAAAACCAAACCCACATCATTCAGGCAGCAATTTAGCACTGAGGTGTCCTGGGGAAGCGTTATCCATGGTACCAGGTCTGCTGGATTTGGGGGAGCATCTCCAGCCAGCACCACTTTGAGCATCCTTCGAGCAGCTGGCTCTGCTCTGCCCACCCTGCTGTGGGCAGGAGGCTGACAGCACCTCCCTGACTGCTGCCAATCCCTCCCCAGAGCCCCCACAGAGCTCACCAGACTCAGGAGCAATGCTTTGTGCCTCTCAGCATCCTCTCAGGACAGAGGGCTGCGAGGGGCTCTGCTGGGTGGGGCAGGGATGACCACTGTGGGTGTGGGGGGCCAGGATTTTGGCTTGCCGTGCAACAGTAGAGGCAAATTATCTTGCTCTCCAAGCTGATGGGAATAAAATCCTGTCAGGATTACACGAGTCTCTCTAGGATCCACAGCTCACCCTCCCAAAAATCAGCTCTCTTGCCTTCGGCCAGGGCTCAGTCAAACGCCTGGGTGGAGTACGGGCGGATTCCCAATGATATCATGGAAGGATGTGGGTTTGCCTGCAAATTCCTGTGTCTTCTCCTGAGCTAATTTCACTCTTTGTTTACTCTTATCAGGCCTTCTGCAGCCAAGAATTAATTAGCAGCACTGCCTTAGTACATTGGGGTCCTACCAGTTCAACTCATTGTATGCACACAAAGCCAAGAAGATTTGCACAGCCTAAAACAATTTTTCGAAAGGAAGTCACCACTAAGCAATATTACTGGTTGAAAAATCAGCTAATTATACCAGCAAAAACAAACACTGAGGGAGAGACCAAATCTCCAGTTTTTCCATATATAAAGCAAGCAGTGCTGGTGCTTTGGAAGAAGATGCTTTCCTAAGGACTTTGACATTTTGTTTTGGTTGCTGAAGAGCTTTTTTCTGACAGGCCTCTGCCATGTCAGGTACCTGGGCAGGTCAGGCCAGAGACCCTCACTTAATGCTTTGCCTGGGGCTGTGCATTTTTGCTTTTGTTCTGGGTTTTTTTGGTTGGTTTTTTTTTCTTTTTTCTTTTTTTCTTTTTTCTTTTTCTTTTTCTTTTTTCTTTTTCTTTTTCTTTTTCTTTTTTCTTTTTCTTTTTCTTTTTCTTTTTCTTTTTCTTTTTCTTTTTCTTTTTCTTTTTCTTTTTCTTTTTCTTTTTCTTTTTCTTTTTCTTTTTCTTTTTCTTTTTCTTTTTCTTTTTCTTGTTGTTTTCTTAATTATTTTATTTTATTTTATTTTATTTTATTTTATTTTATTTTATTTTATTTTATTTTATTTTATTTCATTTCATTTCATTTCATTTCATTTCATTTCATTTCATTTCATTTCATTTTTTTATTTTATATTTTATACTTTATATTTTATAATATTTTTATTTTTAATTTAATTTAATTTAATTTAATATTTTTACTTTATTTTATTTTTATTTTATGTTTGAGATTTTATTTTATATTTTATGGTGTTTTTTTGTTTGTTTTTTTTCTTTTTTTTCTTTTTTTCTTTTTCATTTTTTTTTCCTTTTTCAATTATTTGTTTCTTAAGAAGGATAAAAAAGAGTCGAAACAGAGTGATGCTTTGTTGCTTTGTCACACAGCACTAATACAGTTACTTGGAGCAACACGTGCAGAGGTTATTTGCTTCCTCTGGTTACTAAAGTAAATAAATCGCGTGTAGATTAAGTGCTGGGTGATGAAGGCAACATTGTACAATATCCCCCGGCAGACGCTTACATTTCCGAGATAAGATACACGATGAACTACAGGCCTTCACATGAAACCACCACTACTACCACTACTAAAGATATCACCCAGCCATACTCGCTAAAATAAACATTTACATGCACAGATATTCCCCGTGCTTCGATGCACAGACCAGCGGTGGTGGGAACTGCTGGGAAAAGCTGTGCCAGGGAGTGCTGAACCTGCAGGGCTCTTCCCTGGAATCACCCCAAACTGGGGAGGGAGCTGGGACACATCGGGGAGGGGGAGCAAACCCACTGCACACCCCAAAACAAACAACAGCACAAATAAAGGGCACGGAGCTGCTGCCAGGGCTGGAGCTCCTCTGCTGTGCAGCCAGCCTGGCACACCTGGGGCTCTGCCCTGCACAAGAGAAGGCTCCAGGGAGAGCTGCCAGCCCTGCCAGGGCCTCCAGGGGCTCCAGGAGAGCTGCACAGGCCCTGGGGACAAGGCACTGTGGCTGCCCCTGCATCCCTGGCAGTACCCAAGGCCAGGCTGGACAGGGCTGGGAGCAGCCTGGCACAGTGGAAGTTGTCCCTGAAGGTGGCACTGAATGAGCTTTAAGTTCCAACCCAAACCACTCTGTGATTTTGTGCCTTTTTTTTGTTTTGTTTTGTTTTTTTTCATTTGTTTTAGTCAGAAGAAGAGCTTCAGTAAATATTTTCACATCATAATTTTCGTGCCGATGAGAGCATCAGCCCAAGATAATAGGAAGTCTCATTTCCTCTTGGGAAAGTAAATGAGAAACCAGGCTTGGAAAGAAGCTCCTGAAGTCAGCTACTCTGTCACCCTGCTCCCTGGGGTACAGGAAACACGATTTTATTTTTCTCCAGGAACAGTGTGCCAGGAAGCTCTCCTGGAATAACCCCCCCTCCCAGTGAGCTCCCACCTCCATAAATTTCTTCTTGAGACAAAGGACAAGTTCCATGTCGGTAGACACATCTAGCCATAAAGATGTTTCTGGCCTGCAAAAGGTATTTATTAGTTTTTCTGAAGTGTGGAAAGATGGCACATTGGGTATTCTTTTGCCAGACAAAACCAACTCCGGGACCCAAAACATTTTGGTGTGGGACGCCAGGAGACAAGCAACTTATTCAAGTGTTCCATGTGATAGTTTGAGTTCCAGACTGCTTAGGGTGGAAAGAGACCTTAATGTTGGTCAAAACCATGTTTCTGCTCAGCCAAGACTACGGATATTGTTTCATTTGAGTGTTTTGCAACACTTTAACTCTGTTTTTCTGCCTATCTTTTTGTGCCTGGCATGGGGAGGCAGCACCACGGCCTTGAGACAAAACAGGACAGCCCCTGGAGCCCGAGATGAATAGCTGTAAGTGCTTACACAAGAAAGGCTCCTCAGGTAGCTCTGAATGGAAAACATGCCAAAATCATGTGCTGAGGCTCAGCACATACAAATCTCTGAATAAAGATAAGCCAGCCTAACCATCTGGATACGAATGTCATACAATAGTACATGCAATTTGGGTTTTTCTCTTAAATCCTCCTGTTCCCCAAAAACGAAAACGAAGTTAACTCCAAACACGTTTCCTTTTCTACTAAAAAACATCTAAATTGGAAAGTCCTTGAGCAAGCTGTTCCTTTTCTATTCCAAATCTTAAAGCAAATAAAACCGTCAATGCCCCCCGAAAGTTAACAATTGAATTCTGCCGTGGAAATGCAAGTAGACAGGTCACCATTCAATACTAGGTATTTATTTGCTTGTATTAAGTGTTCCTAGTAGACAAGTGAAAGAAAATATCTCAAATTTTGCCTTTCACAATGTCACTTCTTAGAATCATTTTTTCAGTTCCAGGAAAGATCAATCACATTATTGCTGGCAGTAAGTAGCACTCCCACAAGCTGTTAAATTCTTTACCTGCAGACGAGTGGCTCTTGAACAGCTAAAAAACCCTATTTCCTGCCTTTTGAAGATATGAAAGAGGCTCAAAAGGATTATGAAATCACTGTAGCAGATAACCTTCAGACAGCAGCATCATCAAAAGGCAAGGATAAACAACAAAATTCATCCAGCATCTAACTGTGTAACGTCAGAGAGTTCCAAGTGGAGAAGAATGGCCTTCAGCAAAGCCAGGGTCTACAAGGGAGTTTTCTTGATGAGTATAAATAAAGGATATATCGTGACTGGCAGCAGTGGTATATACATTAACACATATATATGTGGGTCTTTAGTGGCACACAGCACTTCAGAGGAAAAAAACTGCAGATCTGGGGTAAAAAATAACAAGAGTGCCAGCACGATACAGAGGAATATTTCTCAATTTTAAATAAAAATGTCCTGCAGTGCAGACTGGGAGTTTGGGGCCAAAAGCTCCTGGGCTCACCCAGAGGAGACAAGCTTGCCCTCAAGGAAGTGCAGAAAGGGTCTGTTGGTTGTGCATATCCTACAGCAACATAGGACCACCTGAAAACATTTTGGATTGGTTACTCTTTTATTAAAGTCCTCAAGTCCAGGTCCTATGCATGAGGAGTGCACTGGGACTCAAATTGGGCTGTCCCTCTTTCTCCCCAGGACTTTCTCCCCAGGATTTCTCCCTGTTTTTGCTCACTTCCCTCACAGCAGGGCCATGACTGCTCAGCTTCCACCAAAGCCACCACGAGAGAAACAAGGTGCTTGTTTGCACAGACCAAACCCAAATATCCAGGCAGGAACACCTCTATCTTTGGAGATGTCCTAGCCACAACAAAAGTTGTAAGTACTTTCAATCTCTGCCTGTTATCAGTAAAAATTGAGGAGGCTCTATCTCCCACAGGAGCAAGTCATGTTTCCAGGCGTATTAAAAGTACTTTAGGTTATTTTGACATCTCGTTTTAAATAATAACATTTAAATATTTAAATAAATTAAATAATTAAGTAATTTTGACATCTCATTTAAATAATATGTTTAAATAACACTGGACACTTGCACTGATTGTGTATACTAGCTTTGCACAGCATTCATCAAAGTATGGGACTACAGCACGAGCACTGGTTAACTCAGTCCTCTGTTTCCATATTCATCTCACCCACAACGTTTTGAAAATTCACAAGAAAACCAAATTTGGTGTAATTTATGATCTGTCAGCATTAGCACCCTCACAATCCTGGAGGATTCCTTCCTCCTCAGTGGACAGCAGTTCCTGCTCCATGGGTGGCTCAGCACACAGCTGGGGGGGCATGACAACAGCGGGCCCTGGACCCACACCTTGGAAGGGAAAAGGAGATGTTCAGCTGTCAGACTGGAGGTTTCACTGGCAGGGCTGATGAGCATCACAAAAATACCCTCCCAGTAGTGAGAACTTTGATTTCCAGCACAGACAGAGGCTCCTGCACCTCTAGCTGGTGTCACTTAGGCAAGGGGTTTGAAGTACACAGGAGAAGGAGTTCAGATGTCAGTGCCAGATGTATTTCCTGAGCAAGGAGTGTCTGGGAGCCATGGTACAATTCTGCTGCTAACTCCTCTGAGCATAGGCAACATCAATTTCTGCCCTCACCAACCTCACCTGGAAGGCTGAATCTGCTGGAAGGGTACTAATTGAGAACCACTCACCTGGAGCCAGACTTGGTGTTTGCCCTAATGACCAAACAAAAAAAAAAAGGGGCAGATCAGGCACTCTGCAAACTGTCCATGAGCAGAGCTACCCAGGGCAGTGAAATACATGATGGCAAACAGTAAATTTTCATATGTCCTTTGATCATAGCCCAGATGCTGCTCTGTCTGTGTCATCCCTCCATGACCCAGTCTGGATGTGGAGAGCTGAGCAAAGGACAGCTGGTGCTTGAGTTCCCAGAGGATGAACCATGCACCAGCAGGTAACAGCAAGCCAAAAATTTGAGATTAACGTTCTGACGGCTCATATTTTGTCCATCATCACTGACAGAGGACTTGCAGAAAGATGTCTCACCTGCAGTGAGAAACGAATTCATGTTTGAAGCTAACAGTTTCCCTTGAATTGCTCTCATTATTCTATACCTTAGACTGCCAACACTGTAAGTACATCTCTCTTTGAGCCAAACCTACCAGAACGACTGGATTCTGTGTTATATCACAAAGTGGCAGGATGAGGTAATGGTACGTGTCCCCTTTACATGCCATTTTCCACAAGGCCTAGAAGGGATCATCATACTTTATTTTATGATCATCGGGTCATTCATCTATATCTGCTTTGAAGCCACAATAGACTTTTTGCCAATCACTAATAGAAACTAAATAAACACAGCCAAACAGAGTCATCTATCTGTGTGGTGAGTAATTGTGAGGGGTTCCTCTTTAAATAGATGCCTAAGTAAATATAGAAATATCGTTTTACAAATGCTGGCTCAAGAAGAGGCGTTGGGGAACTACAAAGAAGGGGCATCTCACTTAGGTACTCACAGAAGTGCAAACGTGGTCCTAATGCCATTATCAAGCACACACCAAAATAATTTAATTCTCTTCTTATTGCCCCCTGTGCGTGTTCTTCCGTGTACCATACCCAATGATGGAAGAGTGCCCTTCTATTTCCAAAGCCTCGTTCACAAAAATGACCTTTTTATTGAATGTTTTCGTTCTAGCGGGCAATGCTTTATTTCCCAGGGAGGCTGTTGGGGGGCTATTTCATATATAAGAGCTTGTGCCAGGGTTGTAATGCATATGGTGACGGGTTATAATGCAGATGTATGATGTTTCTCACCCCTCTCTCTGCCTCTCCCTCTGTCTGTGTTTATTAATGACCCTGCAGCTCTGAGCCCGAGGCACTGGGTGTTCTGGCTGACGCAAGTTATTTTGTTCTCAAGGGCAATCCTCCCTCTGGTGTCCTTGGGGCACAGTTTTCACCCTCACCTCTGCACCTGCCATGTCAGGCTGTGCCGTGGGTCCAGGGGTGTAGGTTTCTCCGTGCCATATGGAGCCCCCTGCTACCTGCAGCACAGCCATTTAAATATTAAGGACGCGTTGGTCTGGAAAGTTCAGCTCTCGGTGAGCAATACTCAGCTGCTGGAAGAGGGAAGTAGAAATCGGGAAGAGGAAGCAATGGGGAATCATAAAGGGTTTCAAAGGCTTTTGTAATCGTCTGCAGATCAGACACAGGGCTGGTGACTCCCATTGATGACTGCCAGCACAAAACCACGATGGCTCACCCGGCCGCCGGAGTGGGACTGAAAGATTTATCTCCAGACAAATGATGGAGATGGTGGCAGAGAGGGAACAGGCAGACATGAAAGACAGTGGGGCACAGGAAATTGCTTCCAGGCAGGAAACTTTGCCTCCCAAATCTGTGAAAAGAAGGAAACAGGTCTCCTAGAGATTCTGGAGTTTGAGTGTTGACTGTCACTGCATTTGTGCTCTTCTTCTTCACCTCCCCTCCATAACTCAGTCCCTTCAACTTCTACAACTCACACCCTCTTGTATTCCTATCAATAAAACTCTTGAACCAAAAAGAAAGAAAAGCACAGACCTTTTGAAATACCTCTGCCACTGCCAAAAAAAAAAAAAAAAAAAAATTGCCAGGGACTCCTGGGTCTTGCATGGCAGGGGGACAGAGGTCTTCCCAAAAGGACACCCCGATTTCTTCAGCTGCCAGGGACTTGGGACTTGGGGCTTGGAAGGATTACGTGGTGAAATGGCACATCATTCTCTGTGTTCTATCACATGGGGTCATGCACTCACTCCTTAGTGAAATGGATGCTTTGTGACTGTCTGCAGACACTCAGTGGCAGCTGTGGCCAGAAATATGGGCTGGGCACAGCCCAGACTGGGCAGCAGGGGAGGGGATTCTGCCCCTGTGCCCAGGTGAGACCCCACCTGCAGAGCTGCCCCAGCCCTGCCTCCAGCAGCACAAGGACGTGGAGCTGCTGCAGCCAGGGCAGAGGAGGGCACGGAGCTGCTGCCAGGGCTGGAGCCCCTCTGCTCTGCAGCCAGCCTGGCACACCTGGGGCTCTGCCCTGCACAAGAGAAGGCTCCAGGGAGAGCTGCCAGCCCTGCCAGGGCCTGCAGGGGCTCCAGGAGAGCTGCACAGGCACTGGGGACAAGGCCTGCAGGGACAGCACCCAGGGAATGGCTGCCAGGGAATGCCAGACGGCAGGGTTGTACTGAGTATAAGGGAAAATTTTATTTACAGTTACTGTAAGGAAAACATTGGACAAGATTTCGAGCCACCCAGTCTAACGGAAGGCATCCCTGGCAGTGTCCAAGGCCAGGCTGGACAGGGCTGGAGTAACCTGGGACAGTGGAAAGTGTCCCAACCCACAGCAGGGGGTGGAATGTGATAATTTTCAAGGTCCGTGGCAGGGGGTGGAATGGGATGATCTTCAAGGTCCTTTCCAACCCAAACCATCCTGACTCCATGAAAACAGCTGCTCCCAGCTGGGCAGTGGCACCATCTCCCCTGTGCAGCTGCAGACCTCCCAGGATGCATTCGTCTGTTGGGGCCCAAAGCTGCCATCCCCAAAACAAACCTCTCTGGGGTGCAGCACATCCCTCACCCGTGCCCTGCCCCGTGTCCCACCTGGACCACCCAGCTCCCTGGGCATCTCCTGGGGGAGAGCAGGCTTCCCAATGGGTGTGTCACCACACTGCAATGGATGGCCAGGAGGAGGAATTGTACTCTGAAGGGGTTTTTCTCCTCTCAGAGACCCTCAGGAGGTACTAAAACATATTAAGACCAGAAATCTAGCTTTCTTCCATCAAAATATATGCGAGGTGGATGCCATCTAATGCATGGTCCAGCCAGGCAAGTGCCAATAGTGAAATAAACCTTTTCAAGCAGTGTCAAATGATGTATGAGGCACAGAGCTTTTCCTACCCAGCCTGGTGAGCAGACATGAAGTGCCTTGGCAGATGCTGGAACAGAAATCCACACTGCCCTCAGGGGCATGTATAATGGCATGGGATTTCTGTACATTGCAGCATTCCTTTAACACCATGTCATCTAATGACAGACTTTCTTCTCTTTTTGGGGGGTAGGGCAATAGAAATTAAGTTTGTTATATGGTTTCCTCCCTCTTAGCTGTTTCTCGTTTTAGTTTTCAGATAGACCAGGGATTGCGTGCTAACTGTGAATAAAAAAAATTAGTTCTGCCTTGCAGTAGGTGCCTTTTGGAGTCTGGGAGGGGAGCAACTGCACCTCCTGACTGCCAGTAGCTGGTCTACCCTGGAGTAACAACACAGAGAGGAAATAACCTGTTAGCAAGCACATGCATAGCTGGGTAAACTGAGGAACAGGGCCGGCCCAGGTGAAAAAAGGCGTCGTGGAGCAGAGTGGGCACAGGATGTGGGAGCGTGGGGGTGGCAGCAGGTGGGGCTGCCAAGGGGGAAGGGTGGCAGGAAGAGGAGAAAGAGGAGGATGAAGAGGAAGAGGAAGAAGAGGCAGGGAATATGCAGTGCCAGGGATCCCACCGAGGCTGAGACTGGCATGGTCTGAGCAGGGCAGCACCACAGGCTGAGGAATTACTGTGTGCTCTGTAATGTCCCCTGGGCTGGCACTGCTGGGGCACCTCCAGTGCTGGGGACAAGAGAGACCCTGAGGGGCTGGAGCGTGTCCAGGGCAGGAACAGGGCTGGGAAGGGGCTGGAGCCCCAGGAGAGGCTGAGGGAGCTGGGAAGGGGCTCAGCCTGGAGAAAAGGAGGCTCAGGAGGGACCCTGTGGCTCTGCACAGCTCCTGACAGGAGGGGACAGCCAGGGGGCTCTGGGAACAGGGACAGGAGGAGAGGGAACGGACTCAGGCAGGGCCAGGGCAGGCTCAGCTTGGATATTGGGCAAAATTCCTTCATGGAAAGGGCGGTCAATCCCTGGCACATCTGCCCAGGGCAGTGGTGGCATCCTCATCCCTGGAGGGATTTAAAAGCTATGCATATGTGGCACTTTGGGACAGGGGATGGCAGTGGAATGGGCAGTACAGGGGCAATGGTTGGTCTCAATGATCCCAGAGGACTTTTGCAACTGAAACAATTCAGTGATTTTATACGTATCACCACATATTTCCCATTGTTCAGCTGCAAGATGCTCTGGAGCTGTGGCATGGCTCACATCCTTTATCCCGGGGTGCATCCCAGGCAGTTCTGTGTGGGAGCCCTGATGGGCACTGAGGGTGTGAGCTGCAGCAGGACTCTGTAGGCAGGGAGGCAGCCCTTAAAGTAGTTCAGATGCACAGAAAATTATTCCTTTCTTCTGAGACTGAGTAGTTTTGTGTTCCCGGTAAGTCAAAGCAATTAAGAGAGCTTTCTGGCTCTACTAATCTAATTTAATACATTTTTTCAGTAATGAATATGTTGCAGAATAGTTTAACCAGTTCAGACTAAAGGCACTTTCAGAGCAGGACCAGTTTGCCTTACCTGCTGTTCTGCAGGCTGATGTGAGGCAGAGGGAGGTGATGCACTGGGACTCAGCTGGGGCTGACCAGAGGGGTCGGGACAATATTTGTGATGTTTGTCACTGTGACCCAAGAAGCTGAGACCTTGCTGTCTGTCCTTTTTACCACAGGAAGCATCCAAGGTCAGGTTGGATGGGGCTTGGAGAAACCTGATCTAGTGGAAGGTGTCCCTGCCCATGGCAGGGGGTGGGACTGGATGGGCTTTAAAATCCCTTCCAACCCACACCATCCCAGGATCCTGTGACCTTCCCAGCGGACCGAGAGCCGGTGGAGAAGACCTGAGAGCTCTGAACTCCCACTGACAGACAACCTTTGGAGGTGAGGCTACTCTTTGTAGGAGTCAGTAAGACCTTGAGAAACCCGAGTTGCTGACTACCTAGCACATCACCATGAACAGGGAGAGTAATAGTGGCAATAACGATAATACTTAGCACCTGAGGACAATAGCTGTCGGGGCTGTGAAAAGGATGGTTCTTGCACAGCTCTGTTTGTGGTGCCTGTGATATCAGAAAGTCTGGCAGGAGATATGCTGCTCTGGTTTCTTAAGGGCTTTAGGAGCTGGTAATTGCCTCACCTTTGCTTTAAACACCGTGTTAATTATGGTTTTAAACAATGGCTATAAAGTCATCCTTTAGTTCTTTGTGAAGTGCTCTTCCCTCTCTCTGTGACTTGGGAGGCGGGTGAGTGTTGGACAGCACTGGGACCAGGTCACAGTTCAGTACCCTCACTAGGACCACCAAACAAAAACCTTTTTAATTCTGCTGATTGTAATTGATACACTTTAATACCTAAGGTCTTTCTCTGGACTGGAAGGCACAGTTAGCGTAGGATCCATTACAGTGAACTTTTCCTCTTTGCTGTAAATCAGTTTTCATCTCTATTTCGTATGTGGCCTTGGGTGGTTTGACTTTGTGTCATGAAATTATGTCAGGAAACCCCCAGAAATCATAAAAAGGGGGGCGGGGGGGAAGTGTGTCTCCCGTACAATTTGGATATCTCAGACCTAAAGTTACTTTTATGTCTTTAAAAGAATCCTCAAATATTAGCACACATGGGGTATGGTGAGCCATGTTCTGCAGTCTCTGGAAGAGCCACAGGTATCTCAGTCAGTACAGCTGTTTTTGCCTCCTCACAGAATATGTAATTTTTCCTCTTAAATGAAGAGAACAAGTCTGGGCCTCCTTTGGATTAATCATTGCTATCAGATGGCGTGCCTTCTTCCCTCCAGATAAAATGAATGTACAGGTTTGGGTAATGTGCTTTTGAAAATCCAATCTTTAAATTACACTTTATTTCTAATGCTTCTTTTTTTTTTCTTCACTTTATGCAATTTGGATTGTGAAATCAGGGAACTCAGTTCCTGTGCAATCCTATATTTCTTGTTTACCTGAAACTCCCTTACTTGAGGTTGAAAGAAATTTTCCCATCCTGAAGGCAGCGACTATCAGACAGTTTCAGTTTTATTTTAGTGTTAGCCACTCTCCCATTCTCAAGCAATTTCCATCACTTGAAAATTTCAGAGGGAAAAAATCAATTCCCAGCAGGTTCCACTTCCTGGAACTAAGCCATGTGCAAGACTGCCATGAAAGCATTTCTATTGGGTTTAATATTTGTAAAAAGTCATTAAAGAATTCCAACCCTACATTTAGACAAATGAGGACTTTTCAATTATCTGTTTTAATACACTGGCTCTACTAATTAATAAATTATCGGGTATGAAGAGCTATTCCTAATGTCTAGACTACCCACCTGAGTAACTCGGGGCAGAAAGTCTCTCTGCACCCGTACAGGTTTAAACCAGCTGGAGCTCATCTGCTGAATACCACCAAAACCTCATTTCACAATTATTATTGACAGAACATCCACCACAACCAGTGGTTAATTACTCCACCTGGATCATTACTGTTGAAAAACGATGCTTCACTTCTCAATTGTGTCCTCCTAGCACAGCATCTACCTTTCCTTTTTTTCTACCCATGCAGGTATTTTGTGACTAAGTCATTGCAGATAAAAGGCATTACTTGCCTCAGCTGCTCTGATTTTGAAGCATATTTAAATTATCAGCATGCATCTTCTCCCTTCTTTCTCAGACAACTCAAAAAGGCATATAATATGTAAGTCCAAAATATTGTAACCTAGACCTATGATGCTCCCAGAGAGCTGGAATGTAATGAAGAATCTAATATTTTTGTTATTTTGAGTATTTGTACTGGATTTGAGGATGAGAAATCCAAACTGTGTTCCTTGAGGCGGGCTGTTGTGCAGTGTAATACTCCAATACTGCAATACTCCACATGTAAAAGGTCAGGGCTTCATAAAGTCCTTGATTGCAGATGTCTGATAGCTGGATTATTTTTTTATGTCAAGCTGTAGGTCAGAGACAGGAACAGTGGTGCTGAACAACTCACCACAAACATGGGGTTTTTCTTTTTACAGCAGGCCAGTTCCTGTCTCTGACTGGACAAAATTCCAGTTGGAGTCACTGGGAATTTTGCTTGATAAAGTCTGTGAAAAGCATAGGCTTGTTACCTTACCATCTGTGAGGACATGACTAACGTTTGAGGGAGAGAAATCAGCTCCACGGTGCATCTGGCCAGGCCACTGCAATAAATACAGAGAGACACATAAATGATGGTAAGGTTACGACCTATCCCATTAGAAAGGAAGGAACTCCAAAATTACACCCTTACCTGCCAGCAATAGGAAACACAGAAGCTGGAGATTTTCCTCTTGCTTGGCTTGCTAGCCTCCCACCCCTTTTACAACTACTTCCTTCTGCCAAAATGGGTTTGGGGTGGTTTTGTTTGGTTTTAGTGAGGGCATTGTGGGTTCCTCCCGCCGGTAAACTCATCTGCAGGCAGTGGCACCTCAGCCTCCTCCTCTGGGTAGAAGGAAGGGCACATCCCTGCCTTGTGGCTGCATCTGAGTAGCTCATCTCTCAGGAGCTGATAAACTCCCCTTAAGCCAGAATTCAGGGATTGGCTTGATAACATTAGGACTAAAATGCAGCTTTTAAGTGATGGACACCCCGCCCTCCCCCAGCGCTCCTGGGCATTGGTGATGCAATGCTGTGTGTGCCAGAGTCCAGGAGGCACTGGATCCTCACCCGGGATGCACCCTGAGGTCCTGGAATTGTGGAAGCACAGAGTAGTGTGGGTTGGAAGGGATCTCAAAGATCCTCTGGTTCCAATCTCCCTGCCACGAGTAGGTCTGCAGGCAAATGTGGCTGAAACCAGAAAGTCTTGGTCTCCTCTGAGGTGTCAGGAGGAGGAATCACAGGGTGACAAATACTCCTGTTCCTCATGCCAGCCCCAGCTCTTTCCACACACTCCATTGTCTGACCCAGAGATCCCCACAGGTAACTACAGGTAACTACAAATAAAGCACTGCAGCTCATGCAAATCTACTTACTTGAAATAAAGAGGACTTTGATCTATTCTCCTACTGAAACTGAAATACTGAAAGAGGAATACCAGCTGTACTGTCCACATGTGCTTATCTTTAAACTGTTCCAGCAGAGCCACTTTGCTGTTACAGAAAGAAAAAAACCCACACTTTTTGAGAGCTTACACACCAAAACAGATCTGAAAACTTATATTGCTAATTTGGACATCTGAGACACAGAAGTACAGATACAATACAAATGAAGAGTTACCACTGGGGTGGTGCATTAGCATCGCATATTTTATATTCACATTGAGTCAGACTCTGCTAGATCCTAAGGAGCTAGGTGCAAGAAAATGCTGAGGGCGCTGGGGTCTCTGGGTTGGACTGCTGGAGGAAGAAGCCATCCTTTCTCTCAGCATAGCATGTCCCAGCTAAAGGGATTTTCAAGCTTTTCCTTTCTTCTGTAAAATCAAATATTGCAGCTGTCTCCATTCCTCCCCTTTACATCTTCCCTCCAGCAGCCCTGTGTCTCCCCTGCCTGGCCTGTGGCTCCCAAACGGCACCGTGTTCTCCTGCCCAGCTCCACCATCATCCCCTCTCAGACTGTCTGACCTAAATCCCTCTCACCTCCTGGCCATAAATCCCACTGGTGACACTCATCAGGAGCGGGGCTGACCCTTGGCCCCACTGGTGACACGGCACTGCTGCCAGGGGTTATGTGAGGGACAGAGCTGTGGCAGCTCTGTGGACACTGAGTGTGCCAGTGAGTGACCACCAGAGAGGCCACGGAGGGCAGGCACTGCTCCTGTGGCCCCCCTTGGCTTGCCATGGGACACCAGATCCTTTTTGCCAGCAGCACTTTCCCTCTGGCAGCAGCCCAGGTTCACTCTTCCTTTCCCTGCAGCACACTGGGTCCTGATCCCTGCACCATCCACATTCCTCTTTGATGGATGTAGTTACACCAGCACCTTGCACTGCAAGCAGCAAATTCTCCTACTAAAATCAGGGAGATCACAGCTTTAACATGCATTTATACATGTACTTCCCTTTATGCTGGCATAAGGGAGACTGCCTTGTGTTTAACCCCTTTCTAGCTACCAAACGTAGAAACTACAACATCTCTGTGGTCAACTCGTAAAGCTAGAGAAATTTCAGCCAGCAAAGGGCAAAGGCAGAGACAGGCACATGTGAGTGCCCTGGTGAGTGAAAATATTTCCATGTGGGAATGAGCTCCCCAGGGACATCACTGCTGCCTGTCACACCTACTGGTGGACATTTGATTTGGATGGCCCAACGCCCAGGTTTCGAGAGAGGAATGGTTTTGCCCATGGCTGGTAAGCACAGGCGAGGATACATCCGACTTCAGAAGGATTTTTTTCTCATTTTTCTCACAGAACGGCATGGGCTGGAAGGGACCTTAAAATTCACCTCATTCCAACCCTTTCTTTCACGGGCAGGGACACCTTCCACTGTGCCAGGCTGCTCCCAGCCCTGTCCAGCCTGGCCTTGGGCACTGCCAGGGATGCAGGGGCAGCCCCAGCTGCTCTGGGCACCCTGTGCCAGGGCCTGCCCACCCTCCCAGCCAGCAATTGCTGCCCAATCTCCCAGCTGGCGCTGCCCTCTGACATTCCCTGGCAGCCATTCCCTGGGTGCTGTCCCTGCAGGCCTTGTCCCCAGGGCCTGTGCAGCTCTCCTGGAGCCCCTGGAGGCCCTGGCAGGGCTGGCAGCTCTCCCTGGAGCCTTCTCTTGTGCAGGGCAGAGCCCCAGGTGTGCCAGGCTGGCTGCAGAGCAGAGGGGCTCCAGCCCTGGCAGCAGCTCCGTGCCCTCCTCTGGATTCACTCCAGCAGGTCCATGTCCCTCTGCTGTCAGACCCCAGAGATGGGTGTAGAGAATTTCCCCTTGCATCCACTTTTACTTAATCCTTTTCCAGCCTCGGAATGGCCGCCAGCAGCCAGGGGCAGCAGCACAGAAATGGTGATTTTAGCTTGCAGGGCTGTGTGGCAGGAGTGAGCATGAGACCCTTGTCTCCCCCTTGCCTCCCCGTGCTCACACAGAAAGGTTGGCTGAAGAACGCTTTTCTTTGCAGACTTTGGGTCTCATGGCTTGGATCTGCTCTCTTGACATGAGCTGCTGGAGTGGAGGGAGACTGGTTACAGCCAAAACGGCTTCATAACCCAGACTTTGAACATTGCTTGAGAGCTCTGCTCTCAAAATAATGCATAAAAATAGAAGCAGGGCCACAAGCTTAGCTATTGCTAATGTGCACAAAAGGATGGGAGAGTGCCAGGAGCCAGGCTGCGCTGCCGCTGCCCTGCCTTCAGCCTGGCTTGTTCTCTCCTACCTCCCCTGACTGGCTTTTCACTGCTGTGAAAAGGAGAGACATACCCCCAAAAGAGCAAAGTGTGGTTGTTATTGACCCTCGCCTGGAAAGTGTATGAAGAGGGATCAGCTCTGTTTGTTTGTACCCGGTAATGATGTCAGGAAAAGGGTTGTTTTGTTTTTTTTTTTTCTCCAGAGTCTGGTTTTATCCCCTTTGTTGGAAGTGCCTTTGGTGAGTCTCACACCCTGGTGCTGTTAGCAAAACAATTAGGTTAACAGTGCCTTGGCTCCAACTGTCTGTCAAAGGCTGAATTGCAATGCAAATTAACTCGGCTTTAGCTCTTCAAAGCCAGCTGGGTTCAGGAAAGGTCCCCAGAAACCCCCGTGAGAATGGAGCTGGGGGGCTGCGGAGGGTGGGCTCTGCGGGGTTTCACATCCAGGACCTAATGTGTTTGGCAGGAGGGATGCAACGCGCTGTGCAAACACATTATACAAATGCAATACATGGTATAAATCCTCTCAGTGCTCCAAAGGGGCTTACAAGAGAGACGGGGAGAGGCTTTTTAGTAGGGCCCGAAGTGACAGGTCAAGGGGTGATGGTTTTAAACTAAATTAGGGGAGATTCAGACTATATAGAAGGAAAAAATTCTTCCCTGTGAGGGTGGGCAGGCCCTGGCACAGGGTGCCCAGAGCAGCTGGGGCTGCCCCTGCATCCCTGGCAGTGCCCAAGGCCAGGTTGGACAGGGCTTGGTGCAGCCTGGGACAGTGGAAGGTGTCCCAGCCCTGACAGACGAGGTGGAAAAAAAAAAAAAGAGCTTTAAGGTCCCTTCCAGTCTAAACAATTCTTGAATTCTATGACTCAAACATATTTTATTTCTCCTCAGGGATTAACAGTGCCCTTCATACATTTCAGGACAGGTTCCTGGCCCAGGGTGACATTTGAGCAATACATCCAGAGCAGGGCGGGCTGTGGTTATCACCTTGCTTTCCAAGTGTCCCCTCAGCCCAGGTCCTGTTCCCATACTTATCAGCCTCATTATGCTTATTTCTGTATTTTCCATATGGGCACATACATATGGTCTGTTTAAACAAGTTTGCAGGGTTAATTGGAAAGCAGTTCTTTATCAGTCATTTAATATTTAGCACTTCTGGGGCAATTTTCACCTGCAGAGATCACAAAACCAGGCAAGTGCTGATGGCCCAGCTGTAGCTGTGGGAAACCATGGGTGCCAAAGCCCAGGTCCCTACTCACAGGGAAAAGCAGGTGCCCAGGTCACCTGCAGAACCTGTGGCAGGTCTAAAAAATTATATTAACTCCTGGAGCCCGTTCCTGTCCTCCGCCTCTTGACAGCATACACCACACGGCGCTTTTTTGTCACTTCCTTCATGACAATAAAGTAATCTTGGCTGTCAGTGCTGAGGCAAGTGGAGCGACAAAGGGGAAAATAAAAAAGGGAGATTTTAATCTCTTCTATAACAGCCTGGCGAGTTTTGAAAAACTAAAAAGTATAACGTATGGATTAATGGACATGTCCAACATGTCTTTCACCAGCAAATACTGGAAAGAGGAGGAACCCTTCTTTTTTTTCCCCTCTCCTGATTCACCATATATATGAAAAGAGATTGAGGTTCCCTGAGGAAGTGAGGAAATCAGCCTCAGTGCATGTGAGGTCACTCCAGAGGCTGTAGGACAAACTGTTGAACTAAAAACGTTACCCGAATTCCATTTTTCAGGGTGCGGAAGGCATAATTTTAAAGCAATGGGACTTTTTTTGCATGTGCAGAACCAAATGCTGATCCTGTTCTGACGTGGCCCCTGCTATGACCTGAAGAGTGCAGGGCTGTGCTCTGGGCTCCCCTCCTGCCTTTGATTATTTGGAGGTGAAGCAAGGAGTCAATTGCCTTCTTCAGACTCCAACTTTATAATGAGGCTTCCTAAACTATTCTTTCTCTCCAGCAAATAGCCTTCTTCCCCTCCCCAGTGTTTCTCCAACTATTTATCTGGATTTTGAGCAGATTTTGTACCTGGCTAGGTATAGTCTGGTTGACACTTAATAAACCTGCCCCCAAATCTAGCTGTTTTCTGACTAATTTGAATCTAGATTCTGCAAGTGCCGGGCCTGTTTGTAGCATCCCTGACCTGCTCATGTGAATATATGCACAGCTGGGCACTTAAATTACCCCTCCTGCCCACCCCAAACTCAGGGACCTATGCTCCCCGGAGATGCCCTGCCTGCAGGGGATGCTGGTTTTATATGTGCTCTCTCTGGTGTCACGTTTAGTCGGGGGCATTTGTTGTGGATTTGCCTTTGGCTTTGGATTTGAACCGGGCTCGCTCATAGCAGCCACGACTTAGGAGCCCCGGCTCCTACTTCCGACACGGTGACTGCCTCAGAGAGTGACCTTAAAGCAACTCATCCGCCCGCAGCTATTCTGCGAAAAAGGAGCTGCTCCTCCGTGGGAGTGCGTGCAGGACGGGGACCCCTGGGGATTTCTGCTGCCCTGCCAAGCCTGGCGCTAGGAAGTCTGGCCGGACTTCCCAGCTCGGCCGCAGAGCGCACCAAGGCTGGACGAGAGCGCAGCCTCTTGGTGGCTCGGTTTTCCTCACCCTCTGCAGGTCCAGAATTGGAGCGGGGGAATCTGCGGCGCGCCCAGGGTGCCAGGGGTTGTTACCGATAGTAGTGCCCGTAACGAGAGTGCCACATGCCTGTCATTTCTGCCTCGTGTTTGGAATCGGGGTGTACCGAGCCTCCATGGTGCATTTTCCTGTCCTTTGGTGACAGGTGCCGTAAGAGCACAAATTATTACTATTATCGTTATTATTATTGTTACTATTTATTATCATCATCGCTGTTGTTACTGTTCCTTGAGACGCGCCCTCCTTCGAGAGACCCATAGCTATACCGATATTTGAATGCTTTTTTATCAACGTTTACGCTGATTTGGTTTAATATTCCCGTATTTACAGCCAGCACCGGCACGCCCCAGCCCCGGGAGCTCCCCACCCTGTGCCCCGCGGGGTGCGGGGGGGGGACACCCCCGTCTCCCCGCACCCCCCGCCAGCAGCAGGTACGAAGGGAGGCGAGGGGGAGGTGGGGAAAGGGCGGTGCGGGGGCCGGGGCCGCACGGACCCACAACCTCTCCGCAACCCGAGCCGCCTCTTGCGCAAGGCGGTTGGAGATAAATATAATATATAGATATATTTATTTTTTTTTTTTCCCCCGGAGCGACACGGTGTCTAGACGCCCACGTGACGGGGCCGGGGCCGGGCCGGGCCGGGCCGCTGCGCACTGCGAAGCCGCCGCCGGTGCGGGGGGGCCGGGGGAGGGCGCAGGCACCGCGCCGGCCCCGCCGCCGCCGTCGCTCCCCCCGCACCGCCCGCGGGAAGGCGGAGGTGCGGGGAGGGCGGCTGACTGCGGAGAGCGGAGCGGGGCGGGGGGAGAAGGGGAGGGAAAGGGAGGGGAAAAAAAAAAAATACAGCCCCACGAAAGGAGGAGGAGAAGTAGGAGGAGGAGGAGGAGGGGAAGGAAGGCAGGAAGGAGGAGTGAAGAGCAAAAAAAAGGCACCGCGGCAGAGGCGCCGGCAGCAGGGAGAGGGTCGGCGGCCGGCGGGCACCCCCGCACCCATGTAAGCTCCGCCGGGAGCGGCGGGCCCGGCTCGGCCCGGCGCGGCTGCTGGGGAAGGCAGGAAGGAAGGGACATAGCCCCACTTTTCTCCTTTTTTTTTTCTTTTTTTTTTTTTTTCTTTTTTTTTTTTTTTCCTTTATTTCCTTTCTTTCTCTTCGTAGCAGCCGGATCAAGACTCCGTGTGGATTAAACCTTTGGAAAGAAGGAGGGGGAAAAAAAAATAAAAGCCCACCCCGAAACCCCCACATCAGGACGACCTGGGCTTTTAAAAAGGGATACAACACTCTGGATGCGCTCGTTCTCCTCTTTTGTGACAGATGCTTAAACCGACGTCCAAACCTTAGGGTTGGTGTTTTGAGGTTTTTCTTTTTTTCTTTTTTCTTTTTTTTCTTTTTTTTTTTTTTCTTTTTACCCTTTTAAATAGACGCCTTTTCGGCTCGCTCTTTTTGTTTTTGCCTGCTGGCTCTGCCCTGCGCCGCATCCCCGCCGCCGCGCCCGCTGCCCGGCGTGGCGGGTTGATGGGCGCCGCGGCTCCGGGGCGGCCGAGGCTCCCCCGCGGCTCGGGCCGAGCTCCGCACCCGCGCACGGCGGCGCGGCGCCGGCAGCCCCCGCCCGCCTGCCCCCGCCACGGGCGCCGCGGGCTCTAGGCGGGGAATTTTTTCGTTTTCCTCCGCTTTTTTGGGAGAAGCCGGAGCGAGCGGCGACTCTCTCCCTTCCCCTCCCTCCCCCCCGCCGCCTTTATTTTTCCCTTCCCTTTTTCTCTTTTTTTTCCTCCTCGCGGTTTTGATCTTTTTCTTTTCCGCCCGGTTTTTCTGCGCGTTTTCTCGCGGCGGGCGGAGGCGCGGCCGGCGCATCCCCCCGCGGGAGGCGGCGGGACCCGCGGCCCCAGCGCGGAGACTGGCGCATGCCACAGCCCGCCTCGGCCCCGCTGCCCCCCGCCGCTGCCCGCCGCCGCCGCATCCCGCCTGCCGGCCCCTTCATGCTCGGCGGACGACATGCCCGTTTTGTAGCCGGGGGCCCCTCCTCTCGTCCCGCATGTTCAGGACCAAACGCTCGGTGCTCGTCCGGCGGCTCTGGCGGAGCCGTGCGCCCGGCGGCGAGGAGGAGGAGGAGGCGGCGGCGGGCGAGCCCGGCGCGGCGGCGGCGGTGGCCGAGCCCCGGGCGCACTTGGGCGGGGGGCGCGGGTGCTGCCCGGGCAAGGCGGGCCGCGGCGGGCGGGCGGCGGCGGGCGCGGAGGCGGAACTGAAGGCGCTGACCCACGCCGTGCTGAAGCGGCTGAAGGAGCGGCAGCTGGAGGGGCTGCTGCACGCCGTGGAGTCCCGCGGCGGGGCGCGGACCCCCTGCCTGCTGCTGCCCGCCAAGGCCGACTCGCGGCTGGGACAGCACTGGTACCCGCTGCCCGTGCTGCTGTGCAAGGTGTTCCGCTGGCCCGACCTCCGCCACTGCTCCGAAGTGAAGCGGTTATGTTGCTGTGAATCCTACGGCAAGGCTCACTCCGAGCTCGTCTGCTGCAATCCGCACCACCTCAGCCGGCTCTGCGAGCTAGGTACGGCGGCGCGGGATGCCGGGGGGCGCGGGGGGCGCAGGGGCTGGAGGGGTGTGGGAATATAGGGGAACGGCAGGCACAGAAAGTTGCAGGGGGTTCAGGGGTGCAGGGGCTGGAGGGCATGCCAGAGACGGAGGGGATGCGGCGGTGCGGGGGCCGGAGGTGTGCAGGAGATGGATACAGGGACGTGGGGAACGGAGGGCGCGGGGTGCAGGGGACGGAGAGGATGCCAGGGGTGCGGGGGCTGCAGGGGATCCAGGGGCTGGAGGTGTGCAGGGGTTGGAGGGGATGCAGGGGGTGCATGTGTGGAGGGGATGCAGGGATACGTGGACGCAGCCCCACTCACCTCCCGGCCCACAAAACTTTTTTTTTTCCCCTTCTGGAGGAAAAAGAAAAAAAAAAAAAGAAAACCAAACCAAAACAAAACCAACCCACAACAAACAACAAAACGCAGAACACGCACAAGAACTTTCCATTGCCGTGGTTTATGTATTTCCTTTTGTACTTAGGGGAGGGGGCGACGCCCCCACCTCCGGGACCCCCTCCCTTCCCGGGGGCCCCGGCGCTGCCTCCCCGCCGTCCCCGCGCGGTGCCGGGGGATTAAGGGCCGGGCGGCCCCGGCGCTGCCGCGGCTCCGCCGAGCCAAGGAGGCCCCGATCAGACAGCCCGAGCGGCAGATAGCAGGGAGACTGGCGCCAGACGGCCCCTTTTGTTTATCTGACAGCTAAATATCAAGGCAATCACCGCCTCGCTGCCCTGCCTCCAACCCCCAGAGCTAAGACAAACAGTTTTGCTAAAAGAATGCCACTGTTATCATAAGTTCCTATCTTTTTTTTTTTCTTTCTCATGGCTCTGCCTTTATTTTCTCTGTACTTCTCTAATTCCAGAGTCTCCCCCTCCACCCTACTCCAGATATCCAATGGATTTTCTCAAACCAACTGGTAAGTGGACTTCTTTCAATGCAAGTGTAAGAGATAAAAAATGGCAAAACAGTCCCTTTATCAGGGAAAATAGTCTGCTGCCTTTCTCATGCCTTTTGCTTCTGGGTTGCTTGTGTGCTTCTGTGCCTCCTGCTACCCCTGTAAGATTTAATGTATAATTTATCTAAGCCACCAATTTATCTAAAACTCTGGCAGGTAACTTCAGAAGGGATTCCAGTGCAGCAAAGGCCTGCTGGAGTCAGCCAGGAAAACCATAGGCTCCAGTTGGAAACTGGAGTGAGTGCTTCTGCACCCCTGGGTGGGTTTTTAGGGATTTAGGTTGGGATCCAGCACAGCATCTCCCTGATGCCTGAGGATTCCAGTGAACCTTGACAGATGGACTGGTTGGTTAGAAATCTAAGTTTTGTAGGAGCCTAATGCTACCTCATCAGGTTGGAGAAAAAAAAAAAAAAAGGGCAAAAGAGTTTGAAAAGTTACTTTTTAAACCTTTTTAAATTTAAAGTTCCTAGCACCGCTGTGCATGCCTGTTGCTTGTAATTGAATGTCAGGGTGCCAGGGGAGAAGCCCATTTGGGGCTGGCACCAGCTCTTCTGCGGTTGTCTGCATAAACTCTTGGTTGGCAGCGAGCTCGCCGGGTGTGAGATAAATGAGGCTGGGAGAAGGAGGAGAGGTGGGAGAGTCGGAAACACGAGGAGCTCGGGAGGAGCAGCTCCTGGCTTCCTGAGGATCAGTGTCTCTGGAGTGGGCTGGAGCTCGGTGGTCTCTGTGGTCACGGTGGCAGACGGGGGAGGCACGGCTCTGCAGGGTGGCAAAGGTGAATACATTGATATTCCTGAGCACCAGTATCAGATTGGCTTAGTTGGGTTTTTTTGGCCAAAAGAACAGTGTCTGTAGAATTACCTCTCTTCGGGGTCTCAGGGCCAAAAGAAACCCCAGCCTTGGGGCTGCTCAGGTGCCGTGGTGGGGTCTCATCCTGCCAGCTGCTCCCTCAGAGGCTGCACTGTTGTTTTCCCCTTCTGTGAACTCTTTGGGAACGTTAATACATCTTTTTTTTTTTCCTTGTGGAGATAAACAAAGCTGTTTAACAAACAATTGGGTTGCAAAGCATGAACTATCTTTCCTTGGTGTGAAAAAAAACAGAAGATAAGGGTTTATGAATGAAAGAGGGACATCGGGAGTAGGTTCAGCATCCACAGCCTGTGCTGGGATGCAGAAGGGTTGTTCTGTGATACACTCTGAGGGTCTGCTGGGTCATGGAGTTTTGTGGGTTTTGCAAAATTTTGGCGGCATCCCTGGAGTGGTCCCTCCAAAGTTCCTATTTTTGCCTTTATGGCTTTTCTCTGCACTCATTGATGACCCTGGCATGGGGTGCAAAGGGATTTGGAGCTGCGGGAGAGAAGGGTTAAAGCTTGGTTTTGGTTTCCTGCAAAGATGTTAGGATAAAATCTATTAGCAGGATTTAAACATCCAATCTGCCTCTGCCAGGATCTCATTTTCAGTTAGCCGAATGATATATTTATTCATTAGCAAGTGTTGACACAAGGTAGCAAAATGTGTGTAAACAGAAAAGCCGCAGAACATGAATGTGCCATTTCGAAAGGAAAAGTTATTCCTATCGGCCAATAGGAAGTGATTAACGCTGCCCATCGGAAACATAGAAACAACTGGGTTACTCACCAAAAGTCCTCCTTTTTTTTTCCTTTTTGAAAGAAAAATCCACTTGGCAGCTGAGCTCTGACTAACGGGGCTCTGACAGGCACCAGCGGAGCCTGGAAGTCTGTGGTGGCAGGTGGGTTTTGCAAGCTCAGGGTTTCTCAGCATTTCCTCTGCAGGGGGACTCAGGGGCACCGTCCCAGCCTCGGTGCCATCTCCCGTGGCAGTTCCCCAGCTGCATCTTGAGAACTGTGGGAAGGTGTGGAGATTTTTTGCCTGGCTGATGCCCTCCAGCCATCCTCTCACCTGGAGCCTTGGGTGGGAACAGTCCCTGTGTTTAGGCTCTGCCAGTGGAGCTGTGAATCCTGCAGGAAATTTCTGTGTTTCTGTCAAGCATGATAGTGGTGGTAGAAGTTTTTGAAGTGTTTAGTGCGTGTCTTGTAAGTGCCTCATATGGAGGGACAGGCAGACAATAAACCTGGACTGGCGGCTCTGGCAGAGATCACCAAATCAGAGAGTCAAAACCCAGTTTGTGTTGTAAGAGACCCTAAAGAGCATCTAGTCCAACCCTCCTGCAGTGAACAGGAACATCTTCAACTAGACCAGGTTGCTCCAAGTCCCACCCAGCCTGACCCGGAATGTTTCTGTGGTGGGGAATCTGCCATTTCTCTGGGCAACCTGTGCCAGTGCCTCACCACTGCCATCATTAACCATTTCTCCCTTCAATATTGTCTAAATCACTCTTCTCTTTTTGCTTTAAACCCTTAACTGATGGGGATTAAATTGGTTTTTCTGAAGGTAATGGAGGCTGGGACAGGCTGCATCACAGGCTGGATGAAGGCAGGGATGGTCAAGGAGCTGAGAATCCACTGCAGGCAATGAAATCAGGCTGTGTTGGTAGGATAGATCTGGTATTTGTGTACTTGCTGTAGAACAGAAAGATCTGCCCTTGATGGCTGAGTTACCTGAGGGAAGGCTGTGGGTCAGCCTGGCTTGCTCATTCATAGAATCCCAGAATGGTTTGAGTTGGAACGACCTTAAAACTCACCTTGCTCCAACCCCCTGCCTTGGGCAGGGACACCTTCCTGTAGACCAGGTTGCTCCAAGCCACCTCCAGCCTGGTCTTGGACACTGCCAGGGATGGGGAGGACTTTTATCGAGGAGAGGATTTTCCTTCCTCCTCACACGGGAGGTTGGCAGGGATGGATGATGGAGGTGTGTGGGCACTCAGAATTCCTGATGTCCCTGCTGGAGGTGGGTAGCAGCACCCTCAAACAATTCAGGCAGATTTTTGACTCAGCTTTAGGCAGAACAAGGGGCTGCAAGTGTCTTTATTGTGCTCCTGGGTGACTGGAGTTTGTGGTGCTGGTGTAAGGGAGTGCAGGAAACCCACTGCGACGTCGCTGCGGGGCCGAATGCCCTGGGTGGTGTCAGCTTTCAGGGGAGCGGGAGGTCTGGCAGCTCCCAGGAGCTATTTGACACCTTGCAAGGTTGGGCTGGTGGCCACAAGGAGTAACTGTGTGTCTGGGCCGTGGTTTTGTGCTGTGGGGAGGAGAGTGATGTGTGTCAGGCTGGGGCAAACCTCTGTGAGCTCTCTGGTGCTGAAGGTGAAACGAGCCCCAGGGCCCCCTACCAACGAGAGCCCTGGGCACCTCTGTGGGCCCTGGGGAGAGAGCAGCAATGAATCCAGCCACGCACAGGGCAGAGACCCTGTGAGGGTTCTGCCCTTGGGCTCATCCCTCGCCTGCTCGGTCCAGAGTTGAGCTGCACCGGCTCTGCATTTTGGAAAGGGA
Organism: Prinia subflava; assembly: GCF_021018805.1. Classification (NCBI taxonomy): domain Eukaryota; kingdom Metazoa; phylum Chordata; class Aves; order Passeriformes; family Cisticolidae; genus Prinia; species Prinia subflava. The sequence goes on along the minus strand of NC_086283.1, from coordinate 102,403,886 downwards.
GCTCAGGGGGCGATTCATGGATGAGGGGAATCGTCTTTTGGGTGATGGGACACAGGAAGGGAGCTGAGGAAGAAGTGTGGAAACACATCCTCTATTGTTAGGGTTATGTATTTGAAATTTGGATAGGATTCTGTCCTGCATGATGTGGTAACAGAACCTGATCATATATGATCTCTACTGCAAGACAACGTGGAAAGGACCAGTTATGTCCTTTACCTGCAGGAGCTCCTCAGGGAGCTGTAGCTGCAGGCACAGGGAGCCCAGGGCAGGGCAGAGTGCTCCAGCCTGTGTTCAGAAAGCATCTGTAGCTCAGGAAGTTGAAGTTATCACAGGGGAATGGCGGGGAATCTCCTGTCTGGACCAGAAAGGGTTAAAAAAAAAAAAGTAAAAAAACCCTACTTCTTTAAAGCATAGAAATCAGGACAAGGCATTTAGAGAGTGTATCATATACAGTATTTCACAAGAAAGTCTATTTCCTGTCTCCCCTATTGTTTTCAGTTTGATTAAGTATATCCTGTTAAACTGTATATTCCTGTTAGGGCTTTTACTTTACTCTGATAAAATGAGGTTATGCAGACAGGAATTTCTTATTCACTGGTATTTCAGGGGTGGGATCTGGCAGTATTGCTTTATCAGTAGGGAGAAAATCATCTCGGCTCTCCTGGTGGTGGCTCTTGCTTTGGGATACAGACGTGAGCAAAATGAGGGCACAGAGAGCCCAAATTTGGTGAAACCCAAAGTCCTGAGGACCACAAGTTAGCATGAACTTCACAGGTCTTCTCAGGCTTGTGGTCCCATGTGGTAGTGACCAAAAAGCTGGGGTTGGTGTGTAGGACCAGGAGGTCGGTGCTGGTTTCTGGCTGTTGTCACCTGGAAGAGGAGGCTTAGGGTGGGGAGGTCCAAACCTTAGTCCCAGCACCTGCACACATCAGGAGGAACCCCTAATGTCGTGCCCTACCCTGTGGTGGTGCACGAGGAGCAGGTCCTGCTGCCCAGGAGGTGGCAAAAAGGTTTGCCAGCAGCTGGTGGTGACAAAAATTGAGCAGGGCACCTCAGACTCAGGCCGTGCCCTGTGAAAGGGCAGCAGTGAGACGTTTCCCACTCGGTTCCCATTTCCAGTGAGTTACAGGTTTTGACTGAATTGGGTGCACAAAGCCACGACTTAAGCATTTTTGGAAGCTCGCTGACATCAGAACGGCGACAACCTTGATCTCCTTAGCCGGTGACTTGTCCGGAGAGGTGGCAGCCAGCCTGTAATTTCTGCCAGCCTGTAATCAGCGCTGGCTGGTGATGAAGCACAGCCTTGACTGAGACAACGAGTTAGGGTGGATGCCTCTTGATGAACTGCCGTCTCCGCACGGACAATTAGTAATCGCTTCCTGCTAAGCCCTTTGGAATGCGTGCTCTGCTTGGGGCGATGCTGGGAGCCTGCAAAGAACCACCTATATACTGACTCCATTTTTTTTCTTTCTTTTTTTTTTTTCCTTTTCTTCTGCTCCAGCAGATTGTCCAGACTCTGTGCCTTCCTCCACTGAAACAGGGGGAACTAATTGTCTAGCCCCTGGGGGGCTCTCAGGTAAGACATCTCTTGTTGCCCTTGATCTTGGCCGTGGGTTGAGGGTTGTTGTGTTGGCTGGGGGTCCTGACAGAATGCAAAGTGATGCTGGGGAGTTTTGGGAATGCACATCACTGAGAAGGGCGTGCTCGGAGGGGGAGTTGGGTTTCATCTCAGTGGCAGCAGTGTACCTCTCGTGCAGAGGATGTGTTGAAATCCCAGACAAGGTTCTCCATCCCTCAATGCCTGTACTTCCTTTGAATTCCAGCCTTATGCTCCATTCATTTTTGGGCTGGGGCAGGGGAAGGCTAAGCAATGTTGGTTGGCCGTTCATTCAGGTGTGTGGATTGTGGGAGCAGGTGCAGTCATACCTTTAAGTCATACCTTAAAGAGGGATTTGGTGTGAAATCCTTGACTTGGTGGTGGGGGCAGCTCTTGTCTCTGGGATGAGAGCCCTGCTCAGACTTTGCCCCTGGTGAGGACACCAGCATCCCCCATCTGAGGCACAAGGCTCATGCTGCCTGGAGAGGAAAGGTGGCCTGTTTTTTAACAGAGCATGCTGCAGAGAGAGTTGATGATGTTTGTGTATCCCTTCCTGATGTATTCAATGATTTCCATAGTTTTCCTATTTGCCATCTCCTTCAGCCTCCAGTTGCTGTTGCAGAATGGAGGCTTGTAGGGTGGTTTCTCCACCCCTCTTAGAGTTTGCATGGGGGCACAGAGTGTTTTGGGTTGGAGAGGACCTTTGAAGGTCATCTAGTCCAAGTGCCAACGCCATTTCCAAGGCGTGATGTCTCCAGCACCTCATCTCCCACCCCACACCGGCCACCCCAGTGTCTCTGCCAGGATTAAAGTGTCTGAAGCCGTGTACCTGCAGGTACAGGCTGACGTTTGAAGGTGCCTGCCTTTGTGGAGATGTCTCCTTTGTTTATGATTTATTCATCACCCTGAGACTGGAATTCAGGATTAGGCCGCACGCGCGCATGCCTCTGCCCCTGCCTCTCTCCAGGAACTGCGTTTGGTGTGGATGTGATGTCTTTAAGTGAGCCTTGTTTGTTTTTCTTTGGGTGTAATATATACCCTGCCTGTTATTTGAGAGGGGAGCATATTGTTTGTTCAAAGGCCCTAATGAGAATTAATCAAACGAAGGGGGAGAGGGAACAGGAAAACTTGTTGCTGTTTGGGTTGTTGGTTTTTTTTTCTTAAGGCAGAAGGATTGGCGAATTTTTTTTTTTTTTTTTACCATTGGAGCGTATAGCTTCAGGGAATTAAAAAAAATGACTGTAGAAAGGAAAAAGACAAGAAGCAAAACAACACAATAAGGATGTTGTTAGATCTTTTTTTTCTTTTTTTTTTTTTTTTTTCCTTTTTCCTCCTGAAATACACCCATTGCAGAGGGGAGGAGAGAGTTCAGTTCCACAGGATACCACATGAAATAAGCAGAGGAAGTACTCGCTTTTAAAAGGGGGCTTTCTGTAAGGTTCAGCCTATTGATAACATCTCGTCTGGCAGCTCTGCTCCTGAAGGGAAGGCAGGAGGTGGGGGCTTGGGCTCCAGGAAATAACATGGCTCGTTCCTGGTGCCTCCCAAAGGGCCGCGGGAAGGGGACCCCCAGCTCCTTAATTGAGCTTCTTCCCCAAATGAAAGCACATTTCCACCTGAAAGTACATTTTTAACTTACTTTATTCTATTGTTATTATTTCATTGGTTTTTTTTGGTTTTTTTTTCTTTTTTGCCTCCCTTATCAAGGGTTTCCCCCCTCCCCAAGCCTGGAAACAGAACCTTTTTACGATCATTAACCGCTCTTTTTTCCTCCCCAAATGTAATTGTAGCCATTTAGTTTAATGAGGAGCTGATAGGAGAGTTGACTCTTGAAGGGATATGGTTAGCTACCCAAGCCCTGAATGCCTCCACATGAAAGAGCATTTGTTTTGAATTTGCTCTGATTTACTGGCATCTCCCTTCCGCGTGCAGAAGTGCAGCGCTGAAAATTCCCAACTGGAGAGACCCAGTCAAGAAAGGAAAATAAACGCACTTTGGAGCAATCCTCCAAAGCTCACTTTCTCCTCCTTTATTTTTCCTGCCCCCTCCTGCATATTTTAGTGTTAGCAGAGGAGCATTTGAGGAGGGCTTTAATGAGTTATTGGCAGGGTACGTGGGCAGCGCTTTGGCTTGGCCTTATCTGTGTTTGGGCAGGTAGGGACGGGTGATGCTGGGTGGAGAATCCAGCACCCCTTGTCTCCTCCAGACCTGAATGTGTTGGATTTGCAGCTCCTTGATGAGAGGAAGGTTTAAGAAAAAGGGGGTGGGGGGAAAAAAGTAATTATTTTGGCGCTTTGGAAACTGGAGCGGGTGTGTGAGGAAAAAGACATCACAGGTGGGTGGTGGTGGTGGTGGGATTGTGCAGCACTGCAGCCTTTGGTCATTAGTGATGTGTGGTGGATGCTGGTGTAGGAGCAAGGTCAGAAGTCCTGCTCTGATGCCTTAAAGAGCAATATTTGGCAAGCAAGATCACTCTCAGCGCTGAGAATTTGGGAATGAGGCCAGCCTGGGGTTCACAGCCACTCCACCAGGGAAAGCGTGGAGGGGTTGAGAGGACGGTGGCGAGGGGAGCACTGAGGGGGCTCAAAGCGAGTGTCCTTGCAGCTCTCCATGAGGAGCCTTTGATGAGGAGGAGTCTCAGATCAGCCCCTGCTGGGGCCTGTCTTTTCCTGGGGCTGCAGGCAGTTGTCTTGATGGATACCAGAGGCTCTGGAGGACGCGTGGATGTACAGGGAGTGTTTCCCCCTTGTGATAACTGCTCTGAGCTGCTCTTTCCCTCCCTCCCTCTCCTTTCTGTTCTCCTCCGTGACCCAGGAATCCAGTCCTAGGTAGTCCTTCACACCTGCTGGTGTCCCCTTCTCATCCCACCTCTGCTCTGTGTTCCCAGCCATCCCGTTCTCTGGCTGATGAACCCCTTGCTTCCCCCAAGGCACTGGCTCTCGCCTCTGTATTCTTGGCTTTATTTATTTTCTTATATCATCTTTATTTTTGTCAGTGGTCAGCCTGTGGGTAGGTCAGGACTCCTCGCTCACGTTTTCTCCCACTGACATGGCTGTGCTCAGGTATTACCAGCCAGATCATTTCTGTCCTCAGTGTGGTTAAAGAGCAAAAATATCCCATTGGAGATAAAAATAATTCCCGTAAATAGGAGACAGAGGGTGGTTTTCCTGTATTTTGAGCTGGCTTGTTCTCAGCAGTTGTGTTTGGTTGTGACTTCTTTCAAACAAGCAAAGCCATGCTTGGAGAGCCTGGAGGTGGCTGGCCCGTGGTTTGGTGGGGTTGGTGGGAGCCAAATTCCTGTATGACCCATGGAGAAGCCCTGCTCCAAGGGTGGAAGTGAGCTGGTGCTGCTGGTGCTGGAATTCTCCATGGAATGTGATCCCCCAGCCCTGGGCATCCCCGTGCTGACCCGTGTGTGGCGTGGGGCTGGTGAAGGTTGTGGTGTCCACGGTGGGTGAGGAGGTGGCTCTCCAGGAGGACAGGTGATTTCTGCTGGATCTGCTGGCAAAGCAAAGCTCTCAAGCAGCCCAGAGCTTGTCCTCAGAGAGGGAGAGCAGCAAGCTGAGCTGGCTTGTGTCCTCGCCACATCCACTGCTTTCTTGAGGTTGTTCCTAAAATACCAAAACTGAGAGGTTATCCAGATTTTGGCCCAATTCTGCTGGTGTGCCCAAACTCTGGAAGCACCTCAGGGTCTCCAAGAGCCAGTGGATGTTGAGTGATGATGCTTGGTGGGTGCTGGATCAAGGTTCTCCAAGCCTTGAGGCTGGGAAACCAACAGGGCTCTTCTGTAGCAGGCACAGAGTCAGTTTCTCCCTCCCAACCCCACACCAAAATCACAGGGAATAGACTTCCCCAGGCTGGAAGAGCATTGGCATCGTTCCCTACTCTGGCTCTCTGTGCTGTGGGACCTTGTCTGGTTTCAGGGACCTCTTGGCTGACTGACATTTCATTCCAAAATTGCGGACAGGCCGGGAATGTTTCACTATGCCTCTGATCCCCGCTGGCATCTGCTCGGCGGGGAAGAAGCACCTTGTCCAAATCCGGAGATATTTGCCCCCCAAAGCGGCTTCCCGTCGCTCTCCCCTCGCCCATGTAAACAGGATCCTGTGCTGTTTCTCCGCCAGAGCCCTGCCTGTGTTTTCCCGTTCCCCCTACTTCCACCTCCCTCCCCTACGGAGTTTATAACCTCCTGTGAAATGCCTTTATTTACAAATTGGCATCCTATTATAATCTGAAATTGAGACATCTTCCTGTGGAACTAGGATTGTATATTTGTCCCAGGGATAAACAATTGCTTGGGAATTTTTTTTTTTCTTTAAGTCACTTATTTTTGGTTTATTTTCGAGCTGACGTCGTTTTAATATTTTTTAATCTGCTTTTGAGCGTCGTGGGGCGTTGCACCCTTTCCTTCCCGGCCGCGCTGGGAGACGTGACCCCCCTGCTCCCTGCTTGCCTAAAAACCGCAGCCCAGTCCTGGAAAGGACAAGGTTATCAGGGGTTAATGCCAGGATGACAGCACTGGAGCCTCTGGAGCAGAGCAGGCTGCCTGCCAGACTAGGAGCCTCCCGGCTCGCCTCGCACATCATCTGACCGTGGCCGACTGGGAGGAGGGAGCTGGTGCTTGGCACCGACCCCGGGCTCTTGGCTTGGCCACCCGCTCCGGTTCCTTCAAGCCCCAGGAGGGCTTTTTTTTTTTTAATTTTTTTTTCTTTTTTTTTTTTAGGGGGTTCTCACCCTGTGGGGACCCTCCTGGGACACAGGCGGGATCCTCCTCCCAAGCTCCAGACGTTTAGCCGATTAAAACCCCTCCAAAGCAAATAGAATCCATTTAATAATTACTTTAGAGTGCTCTAGAGCCCCTTGAGCTTTCCTAGATACTCTCCTGCAATGTGTTTTTAAAAAGAAGTGATAGCAGAGGTGCTGCCCCCATTAGATAGTCTCAATCCATACCTGTACAGCTTCATTAAACCCATTTTTCCAGATGCCAGTAGATTTCTCCCAGCCAAAGGGTGCCTTTGGAACAGCTGATGACAAAGTGCAGGAAACCTCAGAACCAGCAGGTCCATCACAGTGGGGATGATGGTGGGAACAGTGATGGGGGACTATGATGGGGTCACCTGCCTTTTAACCCCTCAACCTGGCACTTTTTAGGCAAGAATGAGGCTAGGAAGACGAATTTTGGAAGTTGAGTGTCAGTTCAAACCACGCTCCACTGGCAGTAACTGTCCCGGTGAGCGCCAGCAACTTGATCACTGGGGACATTTAAAACTCGGAGGGACAAAAACACTCGTAGAGGAGCAGCCCCGGGCTGGCAGGGATGTGGGCTGCATCGTTTCCATCCCCACCGTCTGCCAGCGGGTATCGCTTACACTGAGGGAACCAGTAACATTAGCCACACGCATTTCCCTGCCACGGGCATGGGGGGATACCTGCTCCCACCCAGCTCCACAAACCTCCCTGCTGGCTGACAGCGGGGTGCGGAGGGTTTTAGGGTGCCCGGGAGAGAACTGTCCCCCCCTGTCCCCAGCAGGGTGGCGCGGTGGGTGCCAGCCCCTCTGCCGTCCCCCCGCCGGCATGAATGACCCACGCCGCAGCCTGGCCGCCTGCCTACTGTCACAAAGGAGCTTCCTTCCCGGTTTATTTTCAGCGCCGGGATATTATTAACCGCTGAGGCACAGCCTCTGCTCTAGCCACCCTCGCTTTTCGCCTAAATCGCTTTGTTTTCGCCCGCCGCCGGCGCGGCCGCGGTGCCGCCGGGGCACCGGCTGCGTCACGGCTGCTGTTGAGGAACAGAGGGCACGGGGGAGCCCGATCCTGCACGGGGCTCAGGGCGGGCGAGGCAAGGAGCTCGGCGGCTCGCAGGATTTCCGCCTGCTCTCTTTGGATTAGCCACTGGGTTTTGTTTCCTTTTTTTTTTTTTTTTTTTTTTTTTTTTTTTTTCCTTTCTCTGTTCTTCAACTTCTTTTAGTAAGTGTAACGTCTTGGGTGTTGAGGTCCGCCTCTTTTTCTACAAGTTATTTTACTTTACTTCTCTGTTTTTGGTTTTTTTTTATTATTTTGGCTTTTTTCTTTCCATTTTTTTCCTGTTTTTCCTCTTTTTTCTAATGTTTTCCTTCATCTGCCTCTTTCTCTTTCCCCCCTTCTTTCCCCCCTTCTTTCCCCCCTTCTTTCCCCCCTTCTTTCCCCCCTTCTTTCCCCCCTTCTTTCCCCCCTTCTTTCCCCCCTTCTTTCCCCCCTTCTTTCCCCCCTTCTTTCCCCCCTTCTCTTGCCCCTCCATTTTCTCCTTCTCCTTTTTATATTTCCTTCCTTTACTTTTTCCTTCTTTTTCTTCTTCTGCTTGTTTTCTTTCCTCTTCCTGTGTTCCATCTCCTTGTTTCCCTTCTTCTTTCGTTTTCCTTCTTGATGCAAGAAAAGAGCTTTTCTGGGCAAGCATTGCAGGGATTTTCCATCCCCATCCAGGGGAGGGTGGGGGCTTGGATCACCTGTGCACAGACCTGCTGCCACCCTTTGGGGGGTCTTTGCCCGTGGGCTCAAGCCATCAGTTCCAAAAAGCTTTTTCCAGGGTGTTTTGTGCTGCTGAGGATGTGATGTGGTGTTTGCTAACAGACAGCAAACTCACATTTCTTCTTTTTAATTTTCTTTTTTATTTTCTTTCTTATTTTTCCCCTGGGTTTTTTTCCCCTCCCTTTTTTTGGGTTACCATTTAAATGCGTGATGATAACTTTCACCCTGTTAATTAACAGGAAACATTGGGACAAGACAGGAAATTACATCATTTTTTTTATGAGGAAAGAGCCAAGAGAAAAAAATGCAAGAAAACATAGTTATTAGTGAAAGGAAAGAAAGTGCCAGGGGAGGGAAAAGAAAGAAAAGGAGAAAAAAGGAGGAAAAACCACCATCTCATAGACCCTGCTTTTCCAAGGGTGGCTGCTCCAGTACTTGATTTTATTTTTGTTATGTTGAAAAATATTTGACTAGCAGGGTCACCTTTGCTTGAGCACGACAGTCCAGCTTCCCGAGGAATTTTTTTTTTTTTTATTTTCATGCTTTTTCTCAGCTTCCTTCCCCAAACTGTGAGGCCTAGGAAGCTCTTGGCCAGGAGACTAATTTTGGTTTGGCTGCTCAGCCCTTCAAATTGGTCCCCACCCAGTGTCATTATCTTGGTTTTAACTTGCAAGGGAAAAAAAAAAAAAAAAAAAAGAAAGAAAGAAAGAAAAAAAAAGAAACAACCAAAAAAACCACCCTGTAAGAGCTGGCTCAGCCCTTCTCTACCCTTTTAACCTCACTACAGAAAAAAACCTACTGGCTTCAGCCTCACTGGCTGGGTTGTGTTGGCAGTGCTGAAGCACCACGGGCTGGTGGCAGGAGGTCCTGGTGATGCTCTTGGTGATGCTCCCCTGAGTGTCGTGACCTGTGCCTGCCCCCGTGGTCCTTCCTCACCTTCCTCACCCTCACCTTGCTCACCCCCTGGTCCCACCTGCCTTGGTGGGATCTCCCTCTGGAGGGGCTGGGGTTTGGTGAGCCAGCCTTGGGGTGAAGTCCTGGCTCCTGTGGCTTCTCCCTGGGCATGTGGAAAGGCAGATTTTGCCATTAAAGGAGTAGTTCAGTACTGCTTGGGCTCTTAACCCTAATTGCAAATATGTATCTTATAGATGTGCCTAATAAGTGAGGCTGTGGGTGGTTAAATATTGAGCAAAATGTGTTCAATCCCTATGTATAGGTTGAATTTGTATGGAAATAATTTATTCAATGCATTATAAGATATAGTCAACATATAATGTATATATTCTGTAGAGATATAGGTTGAATACGTTCAACATATTAATATTAAGCGTGTTCCATATTTGAATAGAATTCTGTGTAATACTTACACAGGTTAAAGAGATTTAGTTCGTAGACATCCGAACTTCATCAATAAGTGGCGACTTTGTGGTGGAGAAGTTTGACTGTTAAAAAGGTGGTGGAAATTCAGACATCTGTCACTTTCCAAGGGGTGAGGCTGGCTGTGGATCAAGAGATTTTTGGTGATGGAAGGCTGTGGGTTGAATTTATGGGAGATAAAATTTACCAGGCATCACTGCTGGCGGAGGAGCCCCCTCCATGGTGGATAATGCAAAATAATACCAGGGGAGTTGAGCGTCTGTTTGCACACTGGTGTGCAAGGTGAGGTTTTGAGTAGGAAAGCAGGGAAAATGGCAAAATAGTCAAGAAACTAAGCCATGGGATGAGGTCCTGCCCGCCCACGCGGGACAGCTGTCAATGACCCTGTGGCTGGGCTCTGGCAGCACCTTCCCAGGCAGAGAGGACAGAGTCAATAACTCCATAAAATCATTCTTCGAGCAGGAATCAAGTAACAGGAGTTTTATTTGGAAAAGGAGCTGGGAGCCTGAAGTTACATCACTGCATTTGAACTGATGAATTCATTTTCTTTGGAAGCCAGTCTGAGACTTTTTAGCTCACGATAAGGAACAAACCCATAAATCATAAGCAGAGGCCTGTAGTTTTACTGTTCTTTGTCACAGCCAAGCATGGAAAATGTATCCTGGGTGTCAAGAGCATGGAGCCTTGGCTCACCTGAGAGTTGCACTGCAGTTATTTTCTGGAGGAGCTGGTGTGCTGCTGGGCTTGCCAAGCCCCACATTTCCTGGGCATTATCCCTGTGTGGGGATGCTCCTGGGTCTTAGTGATGCCCAAATCCCTTGGGTTTCAACCCCATGTGAGATGCTGGTGGCTGTTGGTGCCACCCCAAATCCCCTGAGTTTCATACTCACAGGAGGATGTTGGTGGCTGTTGGTGGCACCCCAAATCCTTTGAGTTTTGTCCCCATGGGAGGATGCTGGTGGCTGTTGGTGGCACCCCAGATCCTTTGAGTTTTGTCCCCATGGGAGGATGCTGCTGGCTGTTGGTGACACCCAAATCTCTTGAGTTTTATACTCATAGGAGGATGCTGCTGGCTGTTGGTGGCACCCCAAATCTGTTGAGTTTTGTCCCCATGGGAGGATGTTGCTGGCTGTTTTTGACACCCCAAATCCCCTGAGTTTTGTTGCCATGGGAGGATGCTGCTGGGTGTTGGTGACACCCCAAATGCCCCGAGTTTTGGGAGGATGCTGCAGGTCCCCGCTCGGGACACGGCTCTGCTGCTCCCACCAGCAGTGGGGTGAGATGAGCCACGAGGAGTTCTGGCCTTTTTTTTTCACCTGTGTGCTGCCGACCTGCCCCGTTTTATAGCCCCGGGGCAAACCTCTGCTGGCCTCTGTCTGCGAGGAGGGGGTGCCAGCTCCGCCGGAGCGCCGGGAGGGTTAATTACTTAATGAATATAATATTCTCTGTAATTGCTACGTGTTATTAATCCAGAGCAAAGCGAGAGGCGAGGGGAGGGGCGTGTGTGCATGGCCGGGCTTGTGAGCTCCTTCCCAACGCCATCCGTCCTGTCTGTCCGTCCCCTGGCTGCCCCCTGCCCAGCCCTGCTGTCCGTGTGTCCGTCTGTCCACCCCTGGGCGGTGACCCCGGGGTGTGTGCGTTCTGTGTGCGGCGTGCTCCGCCGCCTGCTCTTAGGAATAGGCGTGATTAGATTATGAAGGCAGACAGAAGTAATGATTAACTTTTTCAGTCTGCCTGCTGTCTCCAGTCTGGCGCTGGGTGTTTTTTTTTCCCCCTAAGTAGGCCCTGGCCCCGCGTCGACAGGGTATTAGGTTGTAAAGAAAGCCAGGAGGAATGAAGGCAAGGGAGGGAGGGGAAAGGGGAGGGAGGGAGCCTTTTCCATCGGATCCGGGACTGGAATTTATTGGCAGGAATGCAGTACATGCTCCAAATGCCAGCCCAGCTAAACAGTTTTCATAATTGTTACGGAGCGGGGCACGACGAACGTGAAAAGGACTTTTGTTCCTACTCTGCTTTTTCCATGGGTTTGCATCTCTGTGAGGGAGATGCTGCTCTGGGAAAAGTTGCTGGGGGAAGTGGGCTTTTTTTATTTTTTTATTTTTTTTTTGGTGTGGGGAGAACCATGTATTTACGTCTGCTTTCAGGCTTTAGGGGAGAATTCTGGGTCAGTGTGCTGCAGGGAGAGGAGGGGTTTTTTTGAGTGCTGGAATAAGAACAGCAGCGATGGTGTGTTGTGTATGGGTGTGTGTGTGTAAAGCAGTTGGGGGGGAAAGATCCCAACACACATCTGTGTATTAAGTATCCATTTGGAAATCCTAGACTGCTCTAGTTCAGGTTTTATTGAGGTCTGAACAAGGTTTTTAACGTGTAACCCACGTGGCTACATGTTGTCCGTGGAGAGCTGTGGCTTTCCTGGGGGCTGTATCCCTGCCCTCCCCCGGGGATCCCGGGGTGCTGCATGACCTTCCCTGACTTGAAACAGTGAAGCTTTTATTTTTCACTGCAAAAAGCTTTTTAAGGTCATCCTGGAAACCCCAGCTGGGTGGCTGGGCCGAGGGGGGCTGTGACCCCAAGGCTGGCATGGCCCAGTGGCCTCTGTTGGCTTCAGCACCCGTGGTGTGATTTATCCCAGAGAGGTGATGGGCAGGATGCTGCCACGGGAGCCTCCAGCTCAGCCCAGGCAGGGAGAGAGATTCTTGGCAAGCTCATCCTCGCCGAGTCTGATTTGCATTGCAGTAACTCAGGAGCCCTTTGTGTGCTGGTTTCTCTTTCTCAGAAGGTTTCTGGTTGAGGTCTGGGTTGGGTCTGGGTGGGGAAGAGGTGTGTCCTGCCTTCGCTGAGGCTGAAGCGTGGAGGTGGCTGCTCCTCTCTGGGAGCTGGGGCTGGCACCAGCCCTGAGTCACTTGGAGCTCCCAGGGCAGCATCTCAGAGGGCTGCGTGTTCCAGACGAGCCTCTTGGCTGGTTTGTTACAAAAGTGAGATTATTTTGGGTTGCCTCAGGGAAGGGGGAGAAGGTTGGAGAGTGCAGAGGGCAGTGGAGCACCTGCACCACCTCCAGAGCCAGCAAGTCTCCACCAGCACAGAGCAGCAATAGGGACATGTGCATCAAAAATAGGATTTCTGGGGGGTTTCCATGTGGATCTGCACGCCCTTGTGACTCTCTGGATGTCCTGGGAGCCTTAAAAACTCTGTGGATTTTGGCAGGGCCGCTCTGGAAGGGTCTCACCTCGTGCAGCATCCCTTTGTCCCACCCAACTCGAGTTGGAGCTTGGGGAAGGGATTCCCGTCCTACCGCTTTTTTGAAACAAGGGAAAAGTTTTCCCACACCTTTGAGGGGTGCAGAAGGAGAGGCAGATAAAGAAGGTTCTTTAAATTAAAACTTCAAAAATAATTAGGCTGACTGTATACTAAACAACAGCAAAGAGGCCCATTTACTGTAAATATTATGAATGGATTTGGCTGGCTTCTTCATCCCCACCCTTCCTCTAAGGCTTTTCTCTGAGCTGAGTCGAAATTCGGCCTTCAGACAGCACGGTACTCTATAATTTGCATGGCTGATGAGGCCTGAAGCCTGGTACGGAGGAAACTGGAGTCAGCTGGCTCCTCTAACCACTGAGACAGGCAGACAGGCATTTTTGGTGTGTCCCTGCATATTTCCCCCCCCCGCCCCACCACCTTGTAGCTCCAGCCTTGCCCAGCTCTTAAAGAGAATGGTCACAAGAAAAGGGTTCTTCTCTTCTAGAGTAGTTTTTAGCCGTGGTAATTGATTAATCACCGTAATTAGACAGTAGCAGTGACTAATAGGATGTTTATGAATCAAATTTCTGGTTTGGTGGACTCCATGAACTCAGCAGTTTCACTTGGGTTCTTTCTCTGCCATCCTGCTAAATGCAGGGGGCATGGATCACCCTATTTTTTAAATACGTTTTTTAATATTTTTGGACATTACTCCTGGTCCAGCATTTGGACCACTATTGGCATCTGCCATAGTGGTGTTTACTCTTGAGTCTGTCTCAACAACATGCTTGCAGGGCTTCTCTCTTTCTCTCTTTTTCTCTCTCTTTCTCTCTTTCTCTCTTTCTCTCTCTCTTTCTCTCTCTCTTTCTCTCT